>NC_058407.1:138373604-138463572 GCF_002201575.2 Neomonachus schauinslandi
AGCGGGGCCGGAGAGGGGGCTCCTGGGGCCCCCGCCCCGGCGGTGGGGGAGGGGCGGCCCAACCCTCGCCGGAGGGAGGGGGCGGGCGGGGGCGGGGGGCGCATTTGTCTCTAATAAGGGAAGACAAAGACATCCCGGCGACCGCGGCTGTTCCCGCAGCTCCGCTGTGCCCGAGGCGGGCGAGGGGTGTCGTTCCCGGGTCCCGGTCACCGCCTGTCACCCCGCAGGTGCTACCCGCTGCCACCATGACCGAGGGCGCGCAGGCGGCCGACGAGGTCCGAGTGCCCCTGGGCGCTCCGGCCCCGGGCCCGGAGGCGGCGGCGGTAGGGCCGGCCCCGGGGAGCCCCGGGGTGCCGGGGCGGGAGGCGGAGCCGGGGTCCGGGCCCGGCGCATCGCCCCCCGAGAGCCCGGCGGCCGAGCGCAGCGCGGAGCTGGGCGCCGACGAGGAGCAGCCCGTCCCGTACCCGGCACTGGCGGCCACGGTCTTCTTCTGCCTCGGGCAGACCACGCGGCCGCGCAGCTGGTGTCTCCGGCTGGTCTGTAACCCATATCCTTCCAGGGCCGCCGGGCTACGGCCATGCGGGATATGAGGGTCCAGCGCGCGGATCTCCTCCGCGTGGCCCCCGCGAGATCGGACTCGTTGGACCCGGAGCGGACTGGGCGCGCGTGGAGCGCAGGGCAGGGGAGTGACGGCAACGGGGGCATCGCTCCATACCCGATCGGAGCGTCCCCGGTCCCGAGCTAGCGCGGGATGGGAGAGGGTGGCAGAGAAGCGGCGAGGCTACCACGAGCTTGGAGGGGAAGACGGGTCGGCAGGGCGGGAAGTCGGAACTCCCTGTGCCCCTTGGGTGGCGGTCAGGACCGGAGTGCTGTCCCCTGGGCTAACAGAATGTCCGCCAGAGACGGGACCCTCGTTGGGGAGGGGGAGGCCGGAAGGAAGTAGAGTAAGGGGAGCAAAGTTTTCAGCCTGTGCTTTGCGGTTCAGAGCGTCGCGGGAGACCCGTGGGGCCGGGAGGCGGTGCGAGTTTGTCGGCCCTTTTCCACGGAGACGTGCCGTGACGTTGGTTGTGAACTCGCCTCTCCAGGCTGAACTCGGTGCTGGGGCTGATTTAAGTCATGCGCAGCTGGGGATAGGGGGCAGGGACGCAGCTGGCTCTGCGCTCTGAGTCCCTTCCCCTAGGGCTTTTCCTGGCCTTGGAGGATGGGGCTCCCTCTCTGCTTCTGGTCACAGTGGCACAAACTTTCAGAGAAGGTTCCAGAGTGGTGTTGGGTCGGCCAGGGGGCACTTCTGGGATGCAGGCGGCAGGTTTGGTGGCCCCCCCAGCAGATGGTGTTTGGGGGCTGTCCTGGTGGGCTCCGGTTGGCACTGGGTCCTGCCCTGCTGGTTTTTTTCTCTGGTGATGGGAACCGGTTTTCAGGCGGCCGGGCTGTGGGTGCTGAGCCTTCCAGCTCTTTGCCTTGGGGGGATTGGACATTCTGGACAGATGGGGGCAGCCGGGTGGGGGGTGTGGCCGCGTGGAGGGAGTTGACCGAAGTGGGGACCTGCAAGTAAACTTTATTTGTCAAAATCAGGACAGAGGCTAAACCAGCAACGTGTGTATATATTTTTCCTACTTTGTGTGTTTAACTATATAAATATTAAATGTAAAACAGGAATCTGTACCCAAAAAAAGTAATAAAATCCATGCTGCTTTTATCCCCAAATCCAAACATCGGCTGAGTCCGGTTCACCTCCCGGTTGTGAAGAAGGGGGTCATAGTCTCAGCCCAAGGGCCAGCTGGGGGCCTGGCAGTAGGCTGCCTCTGTCCTACATCCTCGGGGGGCATCCCCAGGTGTTGAGGCTTGGTTTGTCCTGTCTCTGGAACTCCGGCCTGCAGATGGCCCGGCCACCTCGTGTTGGCAGGAGGGTGGCGTGGCTGGGTGGTGTGGTGGGTGACGGGGCTGAATCTGTTTGAGGACCCTGGGCTGAGACGGGACTGGCAGCTGACTTTGTGCATTCGGCATTTCCAAGCGTGTGCAGAGACCAGATAGGGAAAGAGCCGAGTGAGGCCTGCACTTTGTCTCTTTTGACAGCCCCCGTGTCTGTCTGCTCTGGGCCCTGGAGGCTGAGAGAGTCTTGCAGCCTGACCCAGGGGTGCTGGGTGCTCCGGGCACTTCAGGCGGTTTGTGTCCCTGAGGACGCCCGACAGGCGTGTGTGTGTGTGTGTGTGTGTGTGTGTGACTCAGTGTAGGGGGGTGGGGCAGGGGTGCTTCACGCAGGTAGGGTGAAGCCCAAAGGGGCTTGGGGGATGGGGCCGGCAGGACTGTGTGCTGGCGTCCTTGTCTCTGTGCGTCCTCCTGACCCAAGGAGGAGGATGCCCTGTGGCTCTGGGAGCAGGAGGGCCATCAGGCTGTAGGCGGAGGGCACTGGCAGGGGTTTGAGGGGCTCAGATACCAGGATCAGCTGACTCGTGTTCTGTGGAAATCCTACATCTGTCAAGGAGGGGTGGGCACATCACGGCCTTCGGCCTCGTGGGGACGGCTGCTGACCTCTGGCAGACGCCAGGCCAGGGCTATGGGGGTGTGTGTTGGCTCTGGGGCAAACCTAAAATAAGCTGGCACGCCCGGACAGGTGGGGACTGGTTCCCCCCGGGGATCCTGTGGGCCTCAGCACAGCTTTCCAGAGCACTCCAGATTCCTGGGGGTCAGCAGGCTGGCCTCGGGCACACAGAGGGTGCTCCTGTGCCCTCCAGCTCCTTGGCTGCCCTGTCCTTCCATGAAGCCTCCCCTGTTGCAGGGGACAAAGAGAACGAAGTGGGATAATTGGGTTTGCTCTGGGAACCCACAGTCCCTGGAGGCTGGCAGAATCCCAGCTGAAGTCCTGGAGCCCGGCCCCACGCTGGGATTCATTCAGGGACTGCAATGCAGGAAGGGGCCTTCCCTAAGCCCCCCGAGCTCTCGGGAACACCCGAGCGCATGACCCTAGCATGGACAATCACACGTGGTCTGCTTTGTCTTTAAGGGGGACCCCCGACGCCCAGCGGAGGAGCTTACAAGGGCAGATAGGGTCCTTATCGATTGATTTTGTTTTTTTGAAAATACAATCGTGGTGGAACTTTTGGGGCAAGCACTGTTTCTCCTACACAGGTTTATTTATAGAGGAAGGTGGGTGGGATCTGTGTGTTGTAGCCTGCGTGGCTGGGTTATGTTCTGCCCAGGCTCCCCCAGGGTTCCTGACTCCGCGCCTGCCTGCCATGCAGCTGCTGCGTCCTAGCACCCAGGCCGGGCGGGGCCTCCAGGGACGCTCACTGCTTGGGAAGGGGGGCCCCGGGGAGGCCGGCTGCAGCCCAGCAAGGGTGTTAAGGGACCAGGAGGTGGCCAAGGAGGCACTTGGGGGCTCAGGGGTGGCATGCACCTCTAGGAGTTGCCTCCCAGGGACCAGGTGCCCGGTGCGCCTCAGCGTAGGGCTTGGAGAAGCCAGAGGACACACCAAGGTCACGCAGCTGCCGGAGGGCAGAGCTGGGTGAGCCCAGTCGGACTCTCAGGCCCCTGCGTTGGGCAGGGGCATGAGGCTGGACGAGTCCAAGCTTTTAAAGGCGTCTCATGAAAGCCGATGCTTCAGGCCATCCAGCCACCACCAGCACGCGGGGCTCACAGTGGGTGTGGGTGTCCTGGTGAGGACACTGGGGGCATTGACTTAGAACAGGGCTGGATCCTTCCTCCATCCTGCAGCCCACTCTGCCCCTGCAGACCGGAATTGAACAGGACAGTTACAAGTTATCCTCACCTTCCTGACCTTGTGGCCATGATCCTCTGCGTATTTTGTCTGACGCACAGGGCTGGCTTCACGTGCTCAGGGGACCCAGGCCTGGGGGTGCTCCCCTTCCAAGCCCCTCCTTATCCCAGCACCTTGTTCCTGGACCCAGGTCCCTGTCCTCCTGGCACCCGCATGTCTGTTTGCCTGGACTTGGAGTCCCCAGGCCGGCCCCTCAGGGGAGTCCTTGAGGGGTTCTCAGGAGGCGCTGGGCGGGCCTGGGGTGGGCTAACGGGAAGGCCATCCTGTCCCTAGTAGAGTTAGAGGATGTGAAGGCAGAAGTGGTGTGCCCAGAGCGGGGGGGGCCTCACCTCTGTGGGCTGGCCAGGGCATGGCATGTCTGCACGGGCCGCGGGCTCCCCACCTTGCAGGCCAGCCTCCCGGTGGCTCCCTGACTTTCTCTGATTGAAGAAGGAAGGAGGGACCGTGAATGGTCTGTGTGTCTGGACTCCACTGCTGTTCCCTCACGTTCACACTGAGCCCTGACCGTGTGCCTGGCTGGAATGGGCCTGTTCCTGCTCCAGGCTGGCATGAGCAGAGACAGGGATATGATCGTGGGGGCTCCACGGGGATGGGCCATTGCCCTGGAGAGCTGGGGAGGGCAGTGGAGCGAGGCAGGTCGCAGAGTACCTGCCAGAGGCAGGGTTGGGGGAGCCCTGTTTTTAGTGTGGCTGGAGGGCTTGGTGGGGGGGCCCTGGTTGTGGGCCTGACCTCCTGTTGGCCCCTGAGTGAGAGCTGGTCTGCGAGGTGTGCTCTTCTGGCTGCTAAGGAGGGCTTCCTGGAGGAAGTGAGGTTGGGCTGGGCTGTGTGGATGGATAGGCGCTGGTAGTAGAGAAGGAACAGGAAGGCTTTTATGGGTTTTGTAAGGGTTTCTGCTTCCCACGAGGAGGTGGAAAGCTTTGATCATTGGGGATCCTACTCTGATGAAAGGTCCAGATCTGTGGCAGCGTCAGCCTGCCAGGGGGGCGGGCAGTGGAAGGAGAATTAGCGTGCGTTGAGGTTTGTCTGCTGGGAGGGACCTGGCTTTCCGCATTTCTGCTGCTTCCTCGGGACTGCCCAGGAAGGGTCGTGGCCAAGACCTTGTTTTCTCTGCGGCGGCCTAGACTTTCGGGCTTGCCCTGTGCCCCCACGCAGGCACCTGTGGGGCCCTGAGCTGGGCAAACAGTTGGTGTTCGTTGAGCTCACTGGCAGCCTGATTCGTTGGCAGAGGCCAGGAAGCACTGATTAAATTCTCTGTGCATAGCCCCCGCCCCCACATCTGCAGCCCACCTGGACCCTGGGGAGGGCCTGGGGGGTTGCGGGGGGACTCAGGGGCGCGGTGCAGAGCCAGGCTGGGGCTCCTGTGAACACCCGCCGGAAGGTATCCTCACTCAGCAAACCTCCTGTCCTAAGCTCTGTGCTGGTCCTCGCTCTGGGCCCACTGTGGTTCCCCATAGGACTCGAGGAGCTCCCGCTGCATGCTCAGTTTGTCCTCCCCTCGGCCATTCTGCAGCAGAGCTTGGCTGGCCTGATCTCGGTGGAGGCGCTGGGCTGGGTGGACCAGATGGAGGCTGTTGGGGGCTGGGGGCCAGGGAGGTTGCAGCAGCTGAGCGGACATAGAAAGCAGTGTGGGAGGATAGGGAGCAGGAACATCCTCCGCAGGGGAAACAGCACAAGCAAAGGTCCTGAGGCAGGTGGAATGGATCCATGAGCCTGGAGCTGTTCGGCTTTTGCTGTGAGGTTAAGGCGAGGGGAGGCGGGGAGGCCAGGAGAGGCCTATGAGCATGGTGGGCAGGGTGATGGGCTAGCTGGGGTCTCAGGGAACGCTTCTGCCTCCAGCTGGAGTTGGGCTCACTCCTCAAGGGAGGGGCGGTGTGGGGACCAAGGTCAGGGAAAAATCGAGGAGAGGCAGGGAGAGAAGAGCAGGTGGAGGGCGCCGCAGGGGCCGAGGCCGGGAAATGGGAAGGTGCTGGGGCTCCCCTACCATGCCCACGACGCCCAGGGCGAGGACACGGCTGGTGCCAGCCCGTCAGGGGAGGCTCTCAGACCCTGTGCCTATCCCATCCCCCTGGCATGGCGGAGCACTCAGAGGGGTCCAGGGAGCTCCCTGTGCCTTCCTGTGGTGCAGCGGGCCAGACAGCCGCCTCCCGGAGCGCCTGGCAGGACTCCTGGTCCAGGGTCAGGATGCGGAGGAATGCGGGGGATGGGCCGGCCTGTCAGACAGCCGCGCTGCCCCTGCTCGTCCCTGCTCAGCCCCGCTCAGCCCAGCCGGTGGGGGCCAGACCTCAGCCCCAAGCCGTCAAGGTCAGGCGGGAGATGTTATCTCTGCATCTGCGTTGTCTTCGTGTCCCGCCCCCGTCCCCTGTCCCCCGCGCTGGAGGTCTGGTCAGGAACGGGCTTTCTCTTTCTCTTGGCAAGCAGGTGTTTAAGTGAGGGTCACAGAGGACCCGGTTACTCTCTTTTCTCAGGGGCTGATTTGACACGACCAGGAACAACCCTGAGTCACGTGGGCCCAGGTTGACTCTCCAGCAAGTAGACGCGGGGAGTGGAGTCAGGCGATTTAAGGCCAGGATTCCCAGACAGGATGGGGTGCAGAAGAAAACAGCCCAGCCCTTGAGAGTTGGCAGCAGGTTCGAGCACCGTCCTCAGAGCACCGTGCCTGCCGCGGATGACAGATGGGGGCCCTCTGCCGTGCTGTCTCCACCGAGCGAGTAGCAGCTCCTCACCCTGCTCACAGGGCCCCCCTGGAACAGACGCACGCCGGGCAGGGGAGGCAAGGCTGAGTCTCCCTGGTCCCTGTGCTGCAGGGGGAGCCGTCAGAGCCTGGACTGGTGATTAGCAGGACTGCTGATGAGTGCGCGAAATCAGAGTGAGCAGGGTGGGGACGCTGCCACCTCTGTGCTCACCGGCAGGCAGCGGGGAGCCTTGTGATGTGAGCTGTCTGTGTCTCCGGCCCCGAGCAGCTCGTGGGTGCGGGAGGATTTCGGGGGCTCTGCGAGCACCCCGTGTTCTTCCATGTGATGCATGCGAGGACCAAGTCCGTTTCCCAGAGCAGCCCCCCCGCCACCCGTTCCCCAGTCTCAACCATGGCTTTTCTCAGCCAAAGTTGAGGGCAGAAGGGGGACCTCAGAACGCCCCTCCCCAGGCTCCTGAAGTCTGGGTACTGCCCAGGGTGAGCCTGGTGACCCCCTGACTGTCCCCAGGTCCAGACCAGTACAGGTGTGTCCCCAGTCCTGCCTGCCCTCTCGCTCACGGGCAGCCCCAGGCCAGGCCCCCGCGTCGGCCATCCAGACCGCTTACGCAGAAGAGGGAGCTGATGTTACTGAGAGCACTTGACCCGCGAGGGGCAGGCGTGGGTGGGCCGGGCGGTCATGCTCAGGGCTGCTCAGGGGCCAGCAGCTCTCCTGGCCTGCTCAGAGCCCGGGACAGGTGTGTCCCCCTGGGTGGGTGCTGTCCCCCATCTTGCTGGAGCTGAGCGAAGCCGGCCTCTGGCACGGGTGCAGAGACGTGCTTGGCCAGCGGCGGCCAGCCTGCTTTGTCACGCTGTCCTCTCTGTTCTGGACTCTGCCGGTTCCTCCCCTCTCCCTAGTCTAGGGAAGGTCAGAGCACTGGACAGTGGGGACATTGGTGTGGAGGGTGTGGCCCAGCAGGACCCGGTGTCTCAGCTCCTTGCTGGCCGTGGGGCAGAGGGGTGGGGGACAACAACATTTCTGCAGGGAGGGTGGCCCGAAGTCAGAGCCCCCTCACCCCAGGAGGGCCCCAGAGCCTTCCGGGATTCCTTGAGTGTTCCTAGCACCCCTTCCCGCAGCCCGGTGGTGGCCCCACACCTGTTTCGGTTTTCCCTCACACGGTCCTGATTGTCTCTTTGGTCAGATAGTGTGGGGTTCACAGGGGCCCTGATCAGCAGGTGAGGGGGCCCAGTCCAGTCCACGGCTGGCCAGGGAGAGAACCCCGAAGACCCCTGGGCTTTGCTGCATCCTGTCCCCGGCTCTGAGAGCACGCGGGCCTCCCTGGGGTCCCCTAGCCCCGGCCTGCATGTGGGGTGAGCAGTCTTGGACACGTGAACGAGGCAGGGAGAGGCTGAGGGGAATGTTCTTTAGGAAGAGAGCAGAGCTGTTGGGGTGGACACGATATGTGACCCTGAGTTCCAAGGCGGCGAGGCAGAGGTGGTTTCTGAGCTTGCGGGGGCCTCCTACTCCAGACCCCATCCCTGTGTCAGAGGCTGGGGCTACTTGAGCCACCACCCCGAAGCTGAGGGCCGTGGTGAACAAGGACGCGTCCTGGGGTTGTGTTTTCTGAGGGAGGGGCCTGTGTCCTGGCTGTCTGTGGGCCGCTGGGTTCCCACAGCCTCCCATCCCCACTCGACCCCCACCCACTGGAGCAGCAGCGTGAGGTCTGAGCTGGCGGGGGAGGCCGGGGAGCTGGGGGCCACCAGCTGGACCGTGGTCAGAGTGCCGCGTACCCCCTGGGCTGGAGGGACCGGGCTTGTCGGGGATGGTTAGGGTCAGGGTCTTCCCCGATGGCCTTTGGGTGGCACCTGTGGGAGCAAGCCCCCTAGGTTCTCAGGCACCAGGCCTGAGGCCACGACCCACACTGCCCACTTGGAGCCCCAGAGGCGATCTTTGAACCCTTCCTGCCTCCTGGGTGACCTCCGGCTTCCCAGCTGCACGGCCTTTGGTGACCTTTGTGGACTTGGTTATGGTGCATCATCTGGGCTCTGCCCTTGGCACTGGCCCAGGGAGGGGTCCTCGCTGGCCCCAGGGAGCCGACGGAGGGGGCAAAGGGAAACAGAAGCGCGAAGGTGGTGGTGTTGGGGGCTCGGCAGAGGTGGTGCCCCTCCTTACACCAGGGCATTTTGGGGCGGCCTGGGCAGAGCCACCAGGCTGAGTCAGGGGCAGGCGCCTCCAAGCCGACGGCCCCCCAGGAACCCCGGAGGACACGGGCACAGAGACTGGAGCAGTCCCTGTCCCTCCTCCCTGTTCCTCCTCACCCAGGCCTGGGGTGGCTCTGGGGGTGTGCACGTTGTCCACACCAGCAGGCACATGTGAGCCAATGTACTGGCAGGAATAGTATCCCCCGAGTTCACGTCCACCAGGAACCTCAGAACGTGGATTTCCGTGGAAGTGGGGTCTTTGTGGATATAGCCGACGTGAGACAAGGTCAGTCTGGAGTTGGGGGGCCCTGGGCACGGTGGCGGTGTGCTCAGGAGAGGAGGAAAGACAGATGCAGACTAAGCATAGGGTCACGTGAAGGTAGAGGCAGATGTTGGGGTGATGGGTCCGTGGATGCCTAGGCTTTCCTGCAGCCGCCAGAACCTCGGGGTCCCCGGAAGGAGGCAGCGTGCCGACACCTCCGGGCTGAATTCCCCTGCCCCACCTCGCACACCCTGAGCGTGCCCTCCGCTATCCCCCCAGAGGGAGAAAGAGGAGGTGCTGGGTGTCTTGACGGGAGGGAGTCCTTTTTAAGATGAATCACACTCAGCTGTGCCATGTCAGGCTGTCTGACAAGGAGCCACCCGGGGAGAGGGAAAACCGACCGTGAAATCAGTCAGTCATCTGAGCAATTTGGGGTGGACGGAGTGTGTGCCCCTGAAGTCACAGGCAGCGAGGCAGGGGTGGGCTGTGAGCCTAGGGGGTCCCTCCTGCTCTGGGCCCCGTCAGGGTGTCAGATGCCGGGCTCCACAGTGAGGAGGGACAGGGACTGTTCCAGTCTCTGTGCCTGTGTCCTCCGGGGTTCCTGGGGGGCCGTCGGCTTGGGGGCACTTCCCCAGGGAAGTATCTGTCTGTGATGTCAGCTCTGCAGGTCTCTTTCGGCTGGGCTGGCCTATCCCCCCCAGAACAGGGTCCACGGAGACCCCTCTGGAGTCTGAGGCCCTCACTCCACCAGTGCCCCCCCCGCCCCGTGCTTCCCTGCAGCCCCAGGGACATACAGGTAGGGTGTCAGGGCCATAGACGGAGCCCCAGGTCGAGCCCAGCCTGACTCCGTTCTGTGACCTGCGGTCAGGCAGATGACTTTCTGCGGGGGCAGTGAGGGCGGCTGCCGGGGCTGGATTCCCAGCCGGGGACCCACCCTGTAGCGGCAGACTCTGGGGGGCTGGCCCTGTTCCCCTCTGAGAAGCCACGGAGGGGCAGGGGGTGGCCAGAGAAGAGATTGTCCCCAGTCTGGGGTGGGCTCCCCGAGGACCCTCCCCCAACCCCAGAGTCCAGCTCTCCATTCTTGGGTGAGGAGGGTGTGCTGCCTTCCTGGTGACCCCCAGCTTTCCGGGGCCTCGTTCAGGGTGCCGTGGCACGGCCTGGCTGTGTGGTGGGGGCGGAGGGGGGGGATGAGAGCCAGGCCCTGCTGGGGCCATGGCGTGAAGGCCGGGGAGATGGTTGCTCCCAGGCTGCAGGGGTGACCGTGGGCAGAGGGGTGGGCGGGTGGTGGGTGGGCCCCGGTGTGCCCTGTAAAGGGCAGTGGGCTCAGGGACCTGACATGGAGTGCATCGGGTGGTGGGCCTGGAAGGGGCACCGGGCTTCTGTGTGGCCTGGGAGTGTCCAGTGCTGTCGGCAGGCCCAGCCCCCCGCAGAGACGGAGCTTGTGTCTGGAGGCACAGAGGGCGTCCCCTGGGCCAGGTGGGGGCCACGCGGCATCGTCCGCCTGCTGCGTCCCTTTGTCTTTGCACCGGTCGCCAGCCGGCCGCAGTCTGATGAGTCAGCCTGCATTAGCGCCTTGTGGATGCGGACTGGGACGTGGCCTGGGGCCTGGGCTGCTGGGAGGGCAACCATGCAGCTCTGGCCACAGGCTGGCCCGCTGTATCTGGCACGCGTGTGATGTGCCCTCGGGCGTGGCAGGCCCAGCTCCTGAAGTTCTGAGCTCGCCAGAGTGCCCTGCAGGCGCCTCTCGCGGAGATCTGGTTCAGGGGCACCCGGGACCTGAAGGACACATCACTCGGGGCGCACGGCCCCGCCATCAGGAGGCCAAGAGGGGGCTGCTGGCCGCCGGCGGGGGCAGGGACACGGGAAGGTGCAGGCAGACGGGATATGGGGAGAGTAGGCTGGGGGGGACACTGGCCGAGTGTAGGGGGATGGGGCCACCACCTGGGAACTCTGTGCCTGGTCCCTCTCAGCCGTGACTGCTTGGGGCCTGGAGGCCCATGCCACCATCCCCGGAACGTTTCAGAAGTCAGAATCAGCACCGGGGATGTGGGCACCGGGCAGGCCTGGGGTGCAGGCTGACAGACCGAAAACCACAGACGAGGGCATCACGTTTTAGAACCGGGCATTCCTGACAGTTTCTAATGTTCCAGAGCTTTTGTTTGTTTGTTTTTAATCTGCCGTGAAACAGGGGTCACCTGGTTAAGGAGGGGCATGCAGACCATGGGAACCTGTGGGCAGAGGCAGGGTGGGCCCGGGGGAGGGGGCACTGGGGCAGAGAGGAGACGTGTCTGGGCTTTGGGGGTTTGGAGGGCCCAGGCTGACCCCTGAGCACACCCGGGGGGGGGCTGCCGTCCCTGCACACTGCCCCGTCCTGACGTGCAGACAGGCCTCCTGCCCCGCCACATTCCTTTCTCTGCCTCTGGGGCCAGACCTGTTGCCCCACTGTTCAGCGTGACCCAGCAGCCCCCCGGGTTTGCGGCTCCGAATCGGGTCAGGGGCTGCCCTGGGCCGTGAATGGCAGCACGCAGGTGGAGTGTGGAACGGGCCCGTGTGCCCGCTGACAGTGCGTCTCCGCGTTCCTCCACTCCGGAGCCAGCTCCCGGACGGGCAGCACAGGGAGAAGCGGCCTGTCCGCCGACTCAGACCCAGCAACCGCCCCTCAGCAGCGGAGATTCCCTGCATCATTACGTTTTCTCGGGGGGGGGGGGGGGGGGGGGTGCCGGGCCAGGGGGGAGCTGGGGGGCCCTGCCTCGGTGTCAGCCCTGGGGGGCACACAGCACCTGAGGTCTGTGTCCCGCTGGGGAGGTGCGGCTCAGGGCAGGTCCCTGCACAGCCTCTGGAATTCTGAGCAGACGCTCACTCGTGCTGTCACAGATGTGTCCCCTCACAACTCACACAGAAAGCACACGATTCACTGGTTTTTACTGTCCCCACAGAGCTGTGCGGCCCTCACTGTCAATTTTGGAACTTTCTCGTCCTCCCAGAGAGACCCCAGCCCCTGGCGGCCCCTGATCTGCATTGTGTCCCTGGATCTGCTTTTTCTGGGCGTTTAATAGAAATGGAATCCCACGCCGCATGGCTCTTTGCACGTGGCTTCTGTCTCTGAACATCATGTTCTCCGGCTGGGGCCACGTCGTAGCACATGTCAGGGCTTCATTCTCCTTGGTGGCTGACCTGTGTCCCGCTGTGTGGATGGACCACGGCGTGTCCGTGCCAGTGTTGGTGGGCTTTTGGGCTCTTTCCACCTTCAGGGTGCTGTGAGCCGACCAGCCGTGCAGACGTATGTGAGTTCTGTTTGGACCTGTTTTCGGTGTTCTTGGGTACGTACCCGGGAGCGGAATTGCTGTGTGGAATCGTGCGTGGACCTGCCGATGTGTTTTCCAAGGCGGTGTCTGCTTGTTAGGCCCCGCCAAACATGGGGTCTCTGAGTAGCTCGGTAGTAGCTTTGGCGGCCGTCCCCAAGAACGCAGCCGGCGAGCGTCAGGCGCCATGCCCAGCCTGACGCTGTGTGAGCAGGACGCTCCCCGCCTCCCTTCCTGTGGACACTTTGGGGCATCCCCTGGGAGGTGGTCTTGGCAGCCCCCCGATCTGGATCTCCCTGTGAGGGACCGCCCAGGCAGGGCGGGGCCATCGGAACCAAGGGGCCTGCTAGGCCTCGTGTTCTGACTCCACAGGGACACACAGGTGGGGTGAGGCGTGTGCCGGGCGGGATGGTGCCGGGCAGCAGGTGGGAGTAACTGGCGTGTGAGTGTGTGTGTGCGTGTCCGTCCGGCATCCGTTCCTTCTTCAGCCCTCTGGAGAATTTCAACACCCACACTTGGAATAAGAAAAAAAATTATTAATGAGCTTGGAGCGGTTGCCATGGGAACCTGTTGCTAATGAATCTCTGGGGTTCCTTTTACCTTTGCCGAGCAGCCCTGCACTCCCAGAGACGACATGTTTCCCACTAATCAGGTTGCCGTGGCAACGCCTGTCACTAATCCCCAGCCGGGGCTCCTGGTTTCCTGGCCTGGCCTGACTTACATAAAGCAATTTAGCGAGCACAGGGCTACTCCCGGAATGCAGACCCTGGGCCCCCAGCCTCCCCAGACACTCATCTCCACGAGCAACCTGCCCTCCCCACCCCACGGGCCCCATGTGTGGTCCCACAGCCACGGGAAATGGGCACCTGGAGCCTGTGGTGTTTGCTGGGAAGAGAAGCGGTGGAGGGTCAGTTCTTCACTGGGCTCACCACACGGGCTGCAGGTGGAGGGCTGGCCCGTAGTGGGCGCTCCGTAAATGCTGAGTGGGGGAGCTGTGCGCCACTCAGGGCCGTGGGAGGTGGCCTGGGCCCCTGGGCTGGCACCCAGGCCTCCGTGTGGCCTAGGCCTGGCAGTGGGAGAACGTTCTAGAAGGAACGTGGACGCCTGCAGCCTGCAAGGTGGATGTGAGTCCTCCAAGGCCAGGGTGCATTCCGGCAGCCCCCAGCCCATCTTGACAGGCAGGAGGTACGTGTGGAATGCCCACGGTGACCATCCACCCTGTCGGCTCAGCCCCGGGAGCCCGTGCGGTGGGCGACGGTGCTGTGTGTCCTTGAGCCTCTCCTTGCTTCCTGCCCCCGAGTGTCTGTGCAGGACCCCCAGCTCAGCCACCTGGAGCGGACGGACCCTGCTGTCGGTAGTCCGGCCGTCGGCCCCGGGCCCAGCTCTCCGACAGGGCCAGCCGGGCGGGGAGGCTGCTGACTCGGTGATTTGGGCTCTTTCAGTGGCCACTCTGGGACACCCTACGGCTGCCTGAGTGGGTGCCAGGTGGGAGGCAGGCGGCTCTGCGCAGTTGTCCCCATAGGAGATGTGGTGGTGCAGGGAGGGCTTCCTGGAGGAGGCAGTCTCCACACAGCCCTGGTAGGAATGGGGATCTCCGTGAGGGCGGTGCCCAGTGTGTTTTGTGGGCCCCGATTCCCCTGCGAGCCTCCTCCCCCACTGCGGGTGAGCTCTGAGTGCAGCTCAGGGAGTGGCTGGGGGCACCCTCTCCTGACTCCCTCGGTGTGGGGCTGGCTTGTCTCTGCCCGTGGGCTTGGGCTGCCATGACAAGGAACTCCAGCCTACACACAGCACAGACGTTTATCATGTCCTAGTGCTGGAAGCTGGGCGTCCGAGACCCAGGCGTGGACGGGGCTGGCTCCTCCCGGTGTCCTTCCTCTGTGCGTGTCAGTGTCTTGTTCTCCCTGTTACAAGGACGTCGGGGATGCTGGATTAGGTCTTATTTTGCCTAAACGTCCTGTTGAAACGCTCATCTCCAAGCATAGTTCCGTTCGGAGGGTTTCCGCGTGGGAGGTTCTGGGGAAGGCCTCTCCCCAGCGCCCCCGTGGTCCTGGCGGGGTCCTGCCGTCCACTCTGGGGCTCTCTGGTCTCCCCGAGCCCTCCGGAGCACTGAGCAGGGTTCCCGGCCCACGTGGGCTCCTCTGGCCACAGCCCCTCAGTCCAGCTTCTGCCCGCCCTGGGGCCCCCTGGGAACACCCCGCTCCAAGATACCCTGGTCAGTGAGTGTCAAACGGCGGGCCTGACGTGGGGCTCACTGGGGCAACACTTGTTCTCACAGTCCCTGGGCGTAGACACACAGCCTCCATGTGGCTTTGCCCAGGGCTTCCTTCCGTTGACAGCGCCCTCTCAGGGTCCTGCTGACCTTGGGTGAGGGGGGAGGCGGCCCTGCAGCCCCATGGTGCCCCCGCCCACCAGGCAGCATGTGGAGGAGAGCCCAGGCGGGGGTCTCAGGTCCTGGAGAGCCCCCCTGCCTCTGGGGATGCCACTGCCCAGGGCCCGAGGCTGATGGCTCAGGGATGCTCAGGGCAGCAGGGAAGGATGTGCAAGAAGGTTCTAGGCAATTTTAGATGGCAGACTGATCTGATGTCAAGGGGCCACAGTCTTGGGGTTTTGGGAGTGGGGGCCAGAGAAGGGAGGGAAGTGGGCTGCTGGGCGGTGACCCCAGCCAAGGTCTCCGCTCCCCACGTCGCCGTTGGAGCTCCCTAGCCTCGACCTGTGGTTGCGTCTGGGTCTCCAGGTCCTGCCAGGCCCGGCCTGGACCTTTCTCAGGCTGGGCCAACCAGGAGTCATGGGACGTCTGTTAGATGAGAGGCTGGGGTCTTGTCCCGAGGGCGGTGATGGGGTTTGGGAACTGCTCCACTTTCTCAGCTGAGCGGCCGGTGGGCAGAGGGATGGGTGCTGGTGGGGCGAGGAGACCTGAAAGCCTCCTGGACCCTGTCCCCGCCTGTAGCACGTCTCAGCCTCGGGTCTCCCCTCCCTGGGCTGCCACCATGGGCTGAGGGCAGCTGTTACATCAGAGGGTGGCCCCTCTTGGGGGCCCGTGGCCCCCCTGCACACGTCAGCCAGGGGCCCTTCCTGCTCCGCTCTCTGCCATTGCTGAGCCTGATGGCTTCATGCCTGCGGCCCCCACAGACATCTGCACAGCGCGTCAGCGGCCACTGTGGTCCCAGTCTGGCTTCTTAGCGGTGACTGGTTTGTTTCCTGAAGGAATGTCAGTCTCAACTTGCTCATGGAGACATTGATCCCAGGCAGAAGGGGCTGGGCAGCTGTGACTCCTCTGTGACCGGGGTGTCTAAGTGGACATTTGGTGAGTGGCCATGTGAATGGGGTGTCTCCCGGGGCTCGGTGACCCTCCCAGCCTGAGGCAGCTGGGTGGTGTTTGGAGCGAGCCCTGGCGTCCACTCCCCCGGCGGGGTTCTGTGGGTCAGACCACGTCCCTCTCACAGTTGCCACGCTCGCTGTGGCTGGGATTGACAGGGGTGTGGGGTGGGGACAGCCCGAGAGGGACAGGCCCCAGGGCCCGTGCCTGGCCAGTCCCCTGTGTGGGGGGCTGGGGAAGAGATTGGAGCAGACACACCAGAAAGCAGCTTCTCCTCCCTGCCCTGGGGAGACTCAGGCGGTGGCTGTGTTGGGCAGGGGCCTCTGGGAGGGACCCGCCCTCTGGTGCAGCCTCACCCCCTGCCTCCGTGCTCCCCATTCCGGACATGCCACCTTTTCCCACCTTGGCCCCAAGTCCTCTCCCAGGCCCACCCCCGGGGAAGGTGGCATCCCCTGGACTAGCCCCAGTGGCCCTCCCCTGCCCCCAGGCCCACCCGCTGACCCCTGGCAGAGCAGACAGCCCCCAGCCTGGGCAGGCATCTGGAATTCTGGAGTGGGCCCCTCCTTTCTGCTGACTGATGCCTGGAATTCCACCACGGAGCTCCCTCTGTCCCAGAGCAGCACCCTGTTCCAGGCAGGACCCCTGCAGGTCCCACGGGGAGCAGGCTGGGCAGGAAGCCTCAGGCGGGGGGAGCCCTGGACCGGAGCTCAGGGAGGAAGGGGCTCCCTGCAACCTGCCCCCCTCCCTGAGTCCCAGGCAGTGCCTGAGGATGGGAGTCTGCACTCCGTGCCCACCCAGGCCTCCCTCTGGGCAGGGAGCGGGGTCTTTTTCCAGGCCTGTACCCTCCACAGATGGCCCCAGGGCTCCCCACGCCTGCTGTGTGGCCCCCAGGAACGTCCCAGGGGGCAGCGGGAGGAGCCCCGCTGTGGGATACTCCCTCCTGTCTTCTTGGGGGCTGACGGGAGGTCCAGGCAGGGCAGCCCAACTGCCGTGGTAGCAGGGGCGCGGGACCCCCTCCAAGCCCCCCCCCCCGCTTGGGCAATCTTGCAGAATCACGTTGGGACGTTCGGGGCTCATGGCCGCAGTAGGAGTGTTTCCTGCACGTTTGAAATACGGCCTGCCGGCTGGTGGGAACAAGGCATGTTTTAATTCCTAATTTAGACTGTTTATCTGCAGAACTCTGGAGGCCGGCGGGACGAGACGGTGCCCCCCCCACCCCCCGAGGGCGCCGCCCGCCTCCAGCACGCTCCAGCCGCCTGGTGGGCACCGGGAGGGGGGCCCGCCTCTGTCCAGCCCCCCGCACCCCATGTGTCTTTGTGTGGTCAGCCAGGCACCACCTGCCCCCCAAGAGGGGAGACCCCTCCCCACGCCCTCCGGCCTTTCCAGGGCCCGTGGCCGGCGGTCCAGGAGCAGGGGCGGGCGGGCAGGCGGGCTCGTGAGACCTGGGCGTTCTGAGGACTCTGGCAGCCGGGCTGTGGTCTCTCGTCAGGCTGGGAGTTTTACCGTAAAAGAGAGACACGGGGAGGGTGGGGGTGCAGACCCGGTCGTTAAAAGCGTCTAAACTGCTCCCCTGAGCAGAGCTCCCCCCGTCCCCCATGGCTGCCCTAGGATCAGTGTCATCTTTCCGACTTTAATTAGGAAATACACGTTTCTCAACGATCTGCTTGAGGCCCCAGCTGGCTTCCTGGTTGCTATGCCAACCGGGCTTGCACCCCTTCTGGTGTCCCCTCCTGGCACCTGCTCTGCAGGGGTGCTCGGTGGGGGTGGGGTGAACACCTCGCTCTCCTGTTTCCTGTGTGGGCCTGCCCCTCGGTTCCTTGCCTTTGGGGTGTCCCTGTGGTAACTCACAGCTGGAGGGTCCCTCAGCACTGGGCTGGGAAGCTGCATTTCAGGGTTAGGGAGACTGGCCCAGGGTCCTGCAGCTCTTGGAGACTAAGCCCTGGGGCCGGCAGGCTGTGCTGGCCAGGTCCCCAAGTCCAGCTCTGCCCCAGCCCTCCCAGCCCCCATCATCCCGACCCAGCTCTGGCTGCCCTGTCCTGGACCCACCCCAGGCCTGTGTCACTGTGAGTACCCCACCTGCACTGGTGCATAGTTCCTCCACCCCGTTCTCCCACAGAGCCCTAGGGGGGTGGGTCCCCATGTTACCCGGTGGCCCCTTCCTCGCAGATGCCTCCTGGGCAGCCCCACTCCTTGGGGCTAGTGCCCCTGGAGGTCCAGGGGCCTGCCGCTGTGGGGGGCCTCCCAGGGGGCCCCAGGGGGGTACGAGGGCCAGGCCAAAACCAGGAAAGGGGGTTGGTGACACACTGTTCCTGGAAAAACTGGCCTGGCTGTTTGGGGCTGGCCCTGGCCTGCCTGAAGCTTCCCAGACCCCACAGCAGCCCCTTTCCCTCAGCCCACCTGCTGGCCACCGTCCCGAGGTGGGCCCCGGGCCTCTGCCCCACGTGGAGCCAGCAGCCAGATTGCAGACCCTCACACTCCTGAGCCTCGACCTCATGGAAGCTTCCAGAAATGTGCAGGAGGGGTGGAGACTGTCAGAGGCTCCTCCAAAACGTGCGTTCTGTGTCTGAGTGTGAACAGGCCTTGCGTTTCCTCCAGAGCTCCGCGTCCCCAGGTCCTGCCTGCTCCCCAACCTTCCAAGCCCCCCTCCCCCAGGCAGCACGCCACGCGACGGGCGGAGGGAACCCCAAGACGTGGGCAAGGCACGTGACCACGTGCCCGCGCTCCTAAGAGCTCAGGGATTCCCTAATTACGGGATTTATTATGAAAGCCCCATCTTCCTCTGTGCTGGCTTCCTACAGCCACGGAGACACGCCGCGGCCCTCTGCCAGCAGCCAGCCCTCAAGGCGGGGTGGGGCGGGGCGGGCTGTGGGGCTCCTGCCCGGGAGGGTGGGCCTCGTTCCCACCGGGGACCTTCAGGCCCAGCCCCGCGGTGCCTGCTCAGGCGAGTCTGGGGGGGGACGCCTGGGGTGGGACCACTGACCCGTGCCGTGTAGGGGGCATGGGGACCCCTTCCTGTGGCTGGAAAGGCCCGGAAGCGCTTGGGTCCCTAGTGGGTGTTGGAGGCATATCGCGGCCTGGTGGTTCTGGAGGCCAGTCAGGACTCGGGGTGCACCGCGCAGGGGCTATGCACCATCCAGGGGGGGTCCCTGGGCAACGGGGGACATCCTTCGGAGCACGGGAGCCCCTGGCTCGAGGTGACTTGCACCCATTTGCTGGAGCGTGTTTGCTGACGACCCGCGAGCCGCCGTGTCTGGCGCCCCCTGAGACGGGAGTCCCCACGCTGCGGGCTCTGCAGATGGACTGGGCCCTGGGAGCTCATCTTGCCGTTCACCTTATTAGAATTGGAAAATGACGGATCTGGAAATTCTCAGGAGATAATATATTCAGAACGATAATGAACCCGTTGCGTGTTAGCGTGTCTTCTGTGGCAACACGGAGGCTGAGCATGAAGGGAGCGTCGCACAGTTTTGCGAGTCTCACCTGCCCGCCTCCATGGAGGAATCTGGACCCCTTCTGCTGCTGTGGGGTCAGTTCAGGAAGCCGTGGGGAGGCTCCCCAGGGCGTGATGCAAGTGAGGAGGACCCCCGTCTGCTCCTCCTGGGGTGGACGTGATGCCTGCGTCCCCGTCATACAGAGGCAGGTGTCCGTGGTCCCTGAGAACATGCACACGGAGTTCCCAGGGGCCTGACTGCCCACCCACTCTGGGTGGGTCACTCTGGGCCGCGCAGCCCCCACCCGGCCCCCTCCCTCCCCTTGGCCCCATTTCCTCCTGGAGTCCCCCCTTGGTGGGGACTGGACCCCAGGACACGGGAATAGCACTCACGGGCAGCCCGATGTGAATTTCGCTCCGTGTCCCACTCGGCTGTGTGCCTCCCCAGTGGGGGGGCTGGGGACAGCACACAGAAACCTCCACTGCTGGGCAGCCTGACCCCCAGCCAGGCTGACCTCAGGGCGGGGGCGGGGGGAGCAGGCTTCTGCCAAGCCGGAGGAGGGAGGGATGGGGCCATGGGCTCTGGGCGGGGGGGACACGGCTCTGCCCAGGCCGCTGGGGTCCAGCCGTGCTTGTGGCCACCACCCCTCGGGGCACCCGGTGCCTCCTGGCCGGGGCGGCAACAGTGAGCGTGGCCAGCCCACTGGCCTGGGGAGGGGAGAGGCGCCCCATTGTTGGTTTTAAAAATGGCTCCGATGAATTACAGAAACCTTCCCTTTCCTGCCGGTTTCCAGGAACTCCAGTCCAACATAATGGATCGAGTTATTAGAGGATCAGCTTGGACTCGGGCGGCTGGAGGGGAGCCAGGCTAGGCCGACCAGCACGCCGCGTGGCTGCAAGACTCCCCAGGGCCAGCCTGCGGTTGGGGCTGGGGGGCAGGCGGCCCGGGCCGTCAGCTATGTGCCGGAAGGCTGAGCACAGGGCACCAGGGACTCAGGCCCGTCCTTCCAGGGAGGCTTTACTGGGGGCGCGACTCCTGGAAGGTGAGGCCCTACTGTGTGCAGAAGCCTGTGCCCACGGCCCCAGCTGGGGTGAGGCTCCACGGAGGGAGATTCACTGTGTGCACAGGCCTGAGCCCAAGCCCCACATAATGTGAGAGCCTACCATGTGTGCGCAGGTGTACGTCCTAAGCAAAGCTTGCTATGTGCAAGGCTTTCCTGAGGCTCTGTTCTTCCATGAGGGTTGAGCAAGGTGTGCTCTGAGGAGGCCCAGGAGGCCCCAGGGGTGGGGCAGGGGGTCCTACAGGGCCCTCTCCTCACTGTCCAGTGCTGTGCAGGGGTGAGGAGTAGGGGTTGTCTTGAGAACTCGGGACACTGCCATGTCACTGGCCCCGGCTCTGCCCACCCGCAGGTCGTCCTTTCCCTGCTGTTTTGCCATTTCCCCCCTGCTCCCCCTGCCAGGCCTGGGCACAGGCTGGAGGCTCACCCTTACCCCTCACTTAGGCCCGGGGCAGTCCTCACCGCATTGATGTCCGTCCTTGCCGGACACCGTCCTTGCTGGACACCGTCCTTGCTGGCGTTTGACTGCTGGACGCGTCACCTGTTCCTCATTGTCCTCGGGCTGGCTCCGTGAAGGCTGGCCCTCGTCCAGGGACCCGGAGCAGTCCTGGCACACAGCCGGTGCTCAGTAAATGAGTGAGGTCGAGGATCCCTCAGTGTGGGTTTTGAGGCATGAAGAGAAGTGCTCCTAGGCAGAAGGCAGGTGGTGCACTGTAGGTGGCGGGCCCATCCAGAGTAGAGCCGGGTGGTCTCAGGCAGGGGTACTCCACTGACCCACAGCTGTGTCAGCAGCCGCTGGGTCCCCATCTCTCACCAGGTCCTCCCACCCTCACCACCTCTGACAGCCTGGGCTCTGCCTCTGGGTCCTGTCTGGACGTGGCCCGGGGCTGCTGTGCTTTAGGGACATCCTGGTGGCCATCTAGGGGCTGGTGCACCCCTGGCCAGCCCCCTCTCCAGTCACGGGGGCTGCACCTGGCTCTGCGTATGGCGCTCTGGACTTCTCTGCAAACTGGCTGGCTTCATGCCTCAGCAGGGTTCTCAACGTAAAGAATTTCAGTCTGGGAAGTGCCGTGTTGTGTGAAATGTGGGCGTCATGCGGGCCGGTGCACAGAACTCTGGTTAGTGTCTGGCTGGGAGCTGGTGTCCCCCATGGGAACGTGGGCCTCCCTTGCTGGGGGCCAAGCATGGCCACCGATGTTTCAGAACCACCCCAGCCTGGCCCATGGGAAGAAGCAGCCCCTATCCCTGCCTCCTACGCCGGTGACTCCTAGAAGCTCTGAGGGCCCGGCCGTGCGTGCGGCCTGCTGGGCTGGGGTCTCGGGGGCTTGTCCCCACAGGATTGGCGGCCAGCCACCCTGTTGTCAGGCAGCATGGGGAGCCTGCCCCTGTGGGCACAACCCAAGCCGTTGCGTCCGTGGCCCCCGATGGGGGTGGGGGGGGCTCTTCGTACCACGCCCGACACGGCAGAACCCACTGCCACTGGGGCGGCCTCCCCTCGGGACAGACAGGGCCAAGCCTGTGTCTGGGAAGCATTCAGAGGGTCAGGGACCAAAGCGTCCTGGCCATCTGTCTGTCTGGGCAGCAGGACCCCCACCGCCTCCCCCAGCGTCTCTTCACCCAAATATCTGGAGCTCGGTGGGGATGGGGTGTCAGGGCCACACCTCCCCCAGGGGGTGATGGCCCCTGGGGGCTGTATTGTCTGCCCATGGCTTCTGTAACAAACACACCGGAGCGTGTGTGTTCCTCCAAGGGCTGGAGGCCGCAAGGCTGAGGTCCAGGCATGGCCGGGGCTGGCTCCTTCAAGGACTCTGCTGGGTGTGCGGACGGCCATCTCCTCCTCATGTGGTCGTCCCCGTGTGTCTGTGTCCTGAGTTCCTCTTCTTGTGAAGACACCAGTTGGATGGGATTGGGACCCATCCTCCTGACCTCAGTTTACCTAAATCGCCTCCTTAAAGACCCATTCCCAAATGAGTCACAGTCTGAGGTCCTGGGGGTTAGGGCTCCTACATGGGAATTTGGGGGGGACACAGTTCAGCCTGTGGCAGGGAGGGCTGGGAGGGTCTAGGCTGGGAGGGAATGGCGCATTACTAGTGGCTGAGCAGGGAAGGTGCCCGTGGCCTGGGCGCAGGGGCCAAAATGTCCTTGGGCCGGGCACTGGGGACTCTGCATCCTGAACCCAGGATTCCTCAAATGAGCGTGTCCTGCCCCCGCCTCAGCCCAGACCAGAACATGACTCTCATACTGGAGACGAACGCGGGTGACCCTGAGCCACAGAACTGTGCTGTGTTCTGTCCGTTCTGCGGCGCTCACAGGACGTCGGCCCTGAGCTTTGGGTGGGCGCTCGGAGGACACTGGCCGTGGCAGCCATGTGTAAATGTCAGGGCCAGGTGTTGGGCCGGGCCCAGGTGGGGCCCCGGGTGCCCTGAAGGCACTGTGGACAGGAGCACTGGGGTGCTGAGCTCAGTCCCGCTGGTTTCAAGTTGAAGCCGGCGATCTGAGGTTCTGGGCCATCCTTTTCAAAATGTCACCGCTATTAATAATCTGTGGGTGGGGCCAGAGGGCCTCTGGGGTCCTGAGTGGGTGGTGGGGGAGGGGGCCTGGGGGAGGCAGCTCCCTGTGGGATGTGAGGGGGGCTCCCCAGGCCTTCCCGAGGGGGCCTGGGCTCAGCGGCACAGGTGGGGGTCTGCTCGGGTGCAGGGGGTTCTCTAGGGGCTGGAAGAGGTGCCCAGCGGGGCTTGAACGTACTGTACAGGCAGGAGCTTGCTTCTCCTGGGGCTTCCTGTGTCCATCCATAAAACGGGGGCGTCGGAATCCGTGGGCTCCAGAGCCTTTCCAGGGGCTCCTCCGGCTGCCTCACCGGCAGGTCCAGATGGCCTGCGGGTCCGGACGGACGGCGGCCTCGCAGGGAGGAAGAACAAAGCTGAGGCAGGATCCGAACCCAGAGCTGGGGCCTCTGGGGCTTCTAGGGGTCAGTGTGGGGCACCTGCCGGCCTGCAGGGGAGCATCTGTGTGGGGGAACGTGCTGTCGCCTCCCCCAGCCCCAGCACGGACAGCCGAAAGCCCTGTGTTCCCTTCCCCACAAGACCCCCCCACGAGTGTCCTCAGCTGTCCCTTCTCAGAGCGGAAGACAGCCCCACCTGCATCTCTGGTCGGTGGGCGTCCTGCTCGAGTTCTCGCTCCTGCGGTCAGCCTCAGCTTCTGCCCCACTCCGGGGGGATTCCTACGGGGAGTGGGGGGGTTATCACCGCGGGAGACCTGGTGCTGGTGGGGCCCCCATGTCCAGCATCTATCTGGTGTTAATGCCTCGGGAGCTGGTGAGGGCTGGAGCTGCTCTGGGGAGCCCCCAGTGCCCGGGACTCACTGCCCCCAGTGGTGGGGCCTCCACCCACCCAGCCTTGGGCTCTGCTCAAGTGTGCTCCTCGGGGCAGCTCCAGGGCCCCTGACCAGCAGCTCGCAGCCTGCAGGAGGGCAGGCCCCATCCGGTGGGACCGCCGCTGCATCGGGGTCCTGGCGGGACAGCAGTGCCCAGTGGTGGTGGTGGGTGAATTACAGAGCGGGCAGCAGGCTCTGGAGGGTGCGTTGCCCCCGAGGCTGGCAGGGGTTCAGCCCTCTGCTGGCAGGCTACTTCCTACGCCTGCTGGGGTGGTCAGGGCACCCTGCCCTGTGGGCCCCCAGCTGGCTGTCCAATCCCCCAACACCCTGGGGATTCTTGACCACCAGCAAGTTTGGGAAGGTGCCCTGTGGGTGTCTGTCGTGTGTGTGGGTGGGGCTTGGACTTGTGGGTCCCTGACCTCAGCTGGGAGGTTTGGGGACCCTCCTCCCAGCAGGAGGCTCTGGCTGGCCCTTGGGCTGGGGTGCCCCCGTGTGCCATGCGAGAGCAGGTGGGCAGGTGTGGCCACAAGGCCCGTCCTCCTTTCTTAATATCCAGTTGCCAGGCGACGCTTCTGGGGAGGCTGGGATTTCCAGGGAGGGGCCAGCTGGTGTGCGGGGGAGGGTGTGGGGACAGCCCTGCTGCGGGGCCCCTTTGCCTCCACGTGGGGTGAGCCAGGCTCGCACGTATGCAGAGTTGTGTGTCTGCACGTGGTGCGTGTTCCCACCACGGTCACTGCGAGTCCCGGTGTGTGAGGACTGTGGGGGACTGGGCCACCATGGGTCCCGCGCTCCAGGGGCAGAGCTGGGGAGCTCAGGCCCCAGCCATGGGCTCCTAGCCACAGGGCCAGACGGTGCTGGGGGCTGTGCCAGGTGTTCTGGCCTGGTTCTCTTGCAGGAGGGAGCCTCCTTCAGCTTCCTGCAGACTCTGGGGCCATGGTCTCGGGCAGCCTGCCGGTGGGGGCGTGGAGCAGACCTTGTTCTTCGGGCCGAGTTCCCATGGAGGGAGCGTCCAGTCCCACGGGGTCGCTAATTCAGGCCTCGGGCAGCTGTGCAGTGGCGCTGAGGCGGCTATTTCTGGCCCGGAGAATTCCTGCCCAGAGCCAGCCCCGAAGGCCTGTCCCCACGGGCGGTCTGTCATCTCCCGCAGGGGCCCTCCTGGCTCTGTGCCCTCTGCCCACGCCTTTCCCTTCCAGGGTCTGGGGGCTCTGCAGAGGAGAGTCGCTGGGGAGGCGGCCTCCCCTGGCAAGGCCGGCCCCTCCCGCCTTCTGTCTCCAGGACAAAGCCAGCCTGAAGGGGAGGCCAGGTCTTAGGGCATTGTAAGGCATCAGCTGCTCCAGCAGGAACCGGGCCAGGACTGTGACCTGGGGCTCTGTCAGGAGAGCTTGAGCTATGGGAAAGAAACTGGGCGGGGGGCTAGCTCCATGTTCAGACAGGAAAATCCCCCCTGCGGGGGGTGGTGGGGGGGCCCCCAAGGCACTTGCGCATGCCGCCACCAAGTGGCTGGCAGGGTCTCCATGAGGGTCCGTGGCCAGCACAGGCGGGCTCCCTGCAGGTATGGTGACTGGAGGTGGAGATGGGGTGCTTTTCCACTCAATTATGCCTTGAAAAAAAATCCCAAATCAAGCTATTTATTAAGAGTTAAGTGGAGACATTAGCACTCTTCCTAATTAGCATGGTCTTTAAAATGGTGTGCAATTAGAGGGAGCTGTGGGCTTGTGCTCGGGCTCCGTGATGTGTGGATGAGTGTTTAATTTTGTCTGGGGTGGTGGGGGGGGCTCTTCCTTCTGGAGAAACGCCAGCCACGGGCCCAGCTCCTCTCAGGTCAAGCCACCTCGAAGCTGTGAGTGTAAGCATATGTCTGTGGTTGCATGTGCACACGGTCCCGCTCAGATGCGTGTACGCGGCGTGCATGGCACAAGGGACGAGGAGTCTGCACACGAGTGGGCACACACGCGCCCAGACATGCCTAGGCTCACACTGGTGCTGAGGTTCACCCTCTGTACCCCCTCCCTCCTGTGGCAGGTGGGCAGGGGTGCCACCAGGCCCAGGACAGTGCCATTCCCGGATTAGCTCAGAAATCATGCAGGGAGGAGGGGCCTCTGTGCCACGAGCCACCGAGAACAACATACCCAGGCGCTGGGCTCTGCTGGTGGGACGCAGTGGTGCCCGGGGGTCTGGGGAGCAGGTTCCTCATAGGTTGGGGTCGGAGCTCGCTGCCTAGGGAGCCCCCGGGCACAGCTCTGGAAGTCTCCAGGGCCACCAGCACAGGGAGCAGCTCTCAGAACAGAGGAAGGGTATTCTGGCAGCGGGGGGTGTCCCCACATGGGGAGTGGGCTTGCAGCTTCTCAGCTTCCCAGGGGAGGTGTTCTCCCAGGAACAGCCCAGCCCCCCTGAGCTCCCCCCCCCCCCCGTGTGACCCTGGCCCACTGGCTGAGAACAAACAGCTCCATGTTTGGCCAGCAATCCCGGCTCCCCACCCCGGCCAGAGCCGAGTGAGCATGAGTCACGCAGGCTTAGGCTGTGGGTGGGGGGGACAGGGATGGGGACAGAGTTGGGGAGAAGGGCTCCCTGCAGCAAGAGTCTGGCCAGAGGGGAGGCAGGGGCAGGCTGGAGCAGAGGGCACCGTTCAGGAGAGACCGTGGGGCACAGACTGGGCACAGAGGCTAGCCCTGTGTCAGAGTGGGGAGGGGACGGGGTCCTGCTGCACCCCACAGGGGCTGTGGCAGGTCCTGTCCAGGGAGTTCTTGACAGGTGGGCGGCCCCCTGGGGGCAGCGGTCCTGTGTCCCCCAGGTGGGGATGAATGGGAGCTGGCCACGGGGGACCAAGGCCCTTCCCTGTGCAGAGCCAATGTGTGTGGTGGGGAGAGGCCGAGAAAGCCTTTGATTCCTAACAGTCTGCCTGCAGTCGCACCTGGAGGGGACCCCTGGCCCTCCGGACCCCACTCCCGTCCTGCCCTTCTTCCCAGACACTGACAGGATCTTCTGGACCGCACCCCTCTCCCCCAGATAAAGCCCTGTGGTGGTGGCCCCAGGGGTGGGGGGCTGGAGACCAGGGTCTGGGCTGAGCTGTGGGGCTGTTGGAGGGTGTGAGCTGGGGGGGGGGCCGTCCACCTCCCAGACCCCTCCTCACCTTTTAGCAGCTGGTCATCATGGCAACAACCTCAGGAAGGAAAGAAACTTCCTTCCATCGTGATCTGGAGTGGCGGCCTCCCACTCCTCACAGAGGCCCCCGTGGACCCGGCACTGCTGCCGTGGGACTCCCTCCACCACTCACCTCGGCCATGCTGGTGTCCTCGCTCACCTCACCGGTCTGTGGTCCTGACACCAGCTGGCTGGGGCTGTGGGTTGGAGCGACTGCAGCAGAAGCATCCGGACCCCAGCAACGTTGAGCTGCTCCCCAGGGACCAGGTGTGAGGGCAAGTGCGCAGGTGCATACACACTTGCGTCAGATGACCATCCCACTGCCCCCAGGCCCCTGATCTGCACATGAACGTCCCACCCTGGGCTGGGCCCTGTCGCTACAGTGGAAGCCTTAATCAATCCATTATATCACTAGTTAAGTAAGCAGGAGTGTTTATAATTGTCCCCAGTAACAAGGGAAGGTACATCTGTCCTTGGGGGCTGTGCCCAACCCCCCAGGCTGGGGCCGAAGTGTGAAGACCTCAGGGGACCCTCAGGTGGCCGGGAAATGGGGCAGGATCCACAACGGTCTCTGCTCCACACCTTCTGCCCAAGGGGGCCTCTGTGCTCCAGGGATGGAGTCAGCCTCAGGAGACCAGGCTGCCACGAGAGCAGGGTCCCCGACACCAGGGAGCGGACCCCTGCTGGGGCCCAGGTGTCCTTAGGCTTGGGCCATTGTTGGCAGTCCTCAGGTGTGGACCTCCTGAGGCCTGCGGTGTGGGGCTGGAGCCCTGGACCCTGCCAGGATCAGGGTGCCCCCGCAGGGCCAGGCCCGGTTTGCGGGTCATGGGGGTTAAGCTGGCTCACAGTGCAGGGTGGATGCCAAGCGGCGCTGCCGTAGCACCCCGCCTGCAGCTGCTACTCTGCCTTCAAAGGCTCCCCAGTGGCCAGGCTCAGCCGCTGCCTGGTGGGAGTCTGCTGCCTCCCCAGCGCCAACCGCCCCTTACACCCCGATCCCGTCACCCCGGCTGCGGGGAGCTCTGGGAGGCGTCCTCAGACGCCCTCCCCGTGGGCAGCCAGACCCACGGTGGAAGGCCACCAGGAGGACTCGGGAGTGCTGGGGAGCACGTCTGCCCCGAGTCGGGGGGTGGCTGTGCCCTGCAGGGGTGTTTTGAGGCAGGGGAGCCAGGAGGGGGCCCCCACCACACCCACGCTGGCGCTGGGTCTGAGTCTCTGCCCTGTGAGTGAGTGACAGCAGTGATGGGTTTGGAATTCCAGCAGGATGGAGCGGTTGGAAAGAAAAGCCCCAGACACGCAGATTGTTACAGTTAGTGAGGTGACATGCACACGCTCTAAAATTCACCATCTTGAAGTGTAGCAATCTTGGGAAGTTGAGTGCATTCACAGTGCGGTGCAAAGCTCCAGCCCTCCCTAGTTCCAGAACATTCCATCACCCCAAAGGGAACCTGTCCCCGTTAGCTGTCACTCCCCAGCCCCTGGCAGCCCCTGCTCCCCGGTCTGTCTGCATTTGTTCTGCTTCACAGACACAGAATGCTACAATCCCTGTCCTTGTGCGCCTGGCTTCCTAGCGAGCGTCCCATTTTCAAGGTTTAGCCGTGTCGTAGCGGTGTGGGCATGATATGACTGAGCGGTATCGCACGGCTGGACCCTGTGTTTTTGTGCGTTTGTGGACATTGGGGTGGTTTCCGCCTTTTGGCTGTCTCGAGCCCTGCGGCTGGGAACACGAGTGTGTGTGTGTGTCCAAGGACCTGTTTGCACTTCTGGGTGTGCTCGGGGGTGTGGACAGTTGGAGGAGTTGTGGGACCTGCCTCCGGGTGGGAGCTGCGCCCCACAGGAGCTGCCGGGAGCCATCCACGGGGGCCCTGCTGCCTGGCTCAGACATTGTCCTGTGTGCCGCCCTTGAGGGCTCCCTGGAGGTGCTCACGGGGGCCTGGTAGGTCCCCGATGGTGCAGAGGGGCAGGTCCCGCGCCAAGGCTGGTCCGGGAGAAGCCGTGTCATTAATGGTGTGTGTCTCCAATAAAAACTACTTCGTGTTAGATGCTGGGCCAGGTGGAGGCTGTCGCAAGCGTGTTGCTGTGGCAACCTCGGGGGGTGGGCTCACCAGCTGGGCGAGGAGCAGAAGGCCCCTAGACTCCCGCCACCATGAGCAAGGGGCCGAGTGTGTGCCCTGGTGGACGGGGACCCTTCCCCAGGCCTCCCCCCCTCTGACAGCCCACGCGGACTACTTGGGCCTGGGCTTCGAGACGCCTCACTTGCTGTCACATGCGTCCCGGGAGGCCCAGAGGGCAGAGGCGGGGACAGCCTTGCCCCGTCTCGCCAACTCCCCGCCCCGAGCCGTGGCTCCCCCAACAAGGGCTTCTCCCAGAACTCCACGTGCCTCTTGGTGCATGTACGTCTAGCCGAGTCCTAGGGAAGCGAGCCTCTGCACAGGAGCGCTCTTTGTGAACGGTCTCCGCCGCTGCTGCGTTCTCCTCCGTCCACCCAGCATGGGTTTCTAATCTCGGCACCTCCACCGCAGCGTCACGCCCTGTCCGTAGAGATGCTGGGACGTTCAGTCGTCCGTGGTCGCCGGCGGTGCTTCCTGACTCGCTAGCCTGGCCGCACGCACCACTGGGCGGCCTCCCCAGCTCCCCGGCACTGTCCTTGTCCCAGCGCTCGTGCGAACAGAGGGGCCCAGAGGGGCCAGGGTTGGGGAAGGCCGCGCTGTGCTCTGCGAGGTGGGCCGGGTCTGGGGGTCTCCCATGCTGCCCACTGGGCCCCCATGTGGCCGGCTGGGTCCGTGTGGGGTGTTTCTTCCGGCCCCAGAGCAGTTCTGTCTCCAGCCGCCCACTCAGCTGTGTGGGTACCGTAGACGTTTTCTCATGAGTGGCCCGGGATTGTTTTCTCCTGTGGGATGGGCTTTCTACCCCATGAATAAACATAGGCTTTTCTCCTTAATCAAACTGCAAAAGCAAGGTTGGATGCTCAAGAGGATGAAGGCTGGGGGGCCAGGGCGGGGGCAGCAGGCCTGTGTGCACAGTAGCAGGGAAGGGCCCTGTACCACCTCCCCCAGGGCAGGGAAGGGTTTGCCCACCAGCTGTCCATGTGGGGACAGAGGGGGGCGCTTGGTACAGAGTGCCGGGCATCAGTGGGCCACTGTGCGTCTGGGGGCAGGTGCGCGTGCATGTGGAGCCCGTGGACTGGCTGAGCTCATCCCTACACCTCCCCTGCCTGTCGGGGCCCCTCATCCACACCACAGACTGCAAGCCCCTTCGAGGTCAGAGGCTGGTCCCCGAGGGCCCGGTGTGGGGGTCTGTGCTCAGTATTCCCGATGGGCAGTGGATCAGGATGGCCCAGGGCTGCCTCTCGGCCATGTCCGAGTCAGGAGATCCTGGTGGGGGGCTGCCGTGGGTACGGAGCGGACGGCAGGGAGGTGGGGGAGGCTGCTGGCCTGACCTGGGCCAAGTCATGAGGAAGAGGAGACCGATGCCAGCCTGAGTGGTTGGGCCACCCCACCCTGCATCCCCTTCTTCCCACTGCCCATGCCCCACCACCTTCCCGGGCACAGGGACACTCACGCCAAGCTGTTGTGGATTTGGTCTAATGGAGCTTAGCTGGCGGAGCAGATTGCCCTGGGGGGCGGCAGGCGGGGCTGGCCTGCTTGGGGCTTTCTCATCTTCCAGAGACAGAGCTTTGCAGCTCTCTCCATGTGATCTCACGATGGCCCCTCAGGGAGCCCAGCCTGGGGGGTCAGGGCCCAGTCCCCACGAAGCCTGCCTTGTGGCCACCCCGCCGCAGCCTTCCAGCCTCCGTGTCCCCCACTGGTCTGCCTCTCTCAGCAAGGGGTGTCCAGCTCGCCCAGCTGTGCCCCCATGGCAAAAACACGATGTCCCCTCCCTCCATGTCTGCGGCCAGCCAGGGGAGCTGAAGTGGCCTTGCCAGGATGAGGGAGGGGACAGGGGAAATGGAGTCTGCTGGATGCTTCCCTCAGCACCTGAAAGATAACCGCCATCACTCCCATCGTGCAGCTGGGGAAACTGAGGCTCAGGGTGAGGGGTGGGTAGTGGTACTGTCAGGGGTCAGGCTCGTCCCCTGGCTCCGAGCTGGGCAGGGGGAGAAATGGCTCACTCCACAGGTCTGGGGACCCTGAGCCAGCAGGGCTGGGTGGCCGTGGGGACCTGCGTGCAACGATAAGGATTTGGCTCAGAGGTCTAGGACCACCCTTCGGGTCACACTGTCTTGTGCCATACAGGCCTCTGTGGGGACTCTCATAGAGTGTCAGGGTCCCCTGTTGGCACAGCTGCTGGTGAGGGACCGGCAGCCCCCAAAACGTGGGCTGAGTGGCCATGAGCCCCTTCTGGCTTCCGGGCCCGGTCCCAGCAGCCTCACACTTCCCAACCAGTGGCATCTTCGTGCAGAGATGACCATGCCTGCCGTGGTCACCCCCACTTCCAGGCTGTCCCCATCCACTGCCCACAGCCACGGACAGGGGAGAGATGGTGCTCTCAGGCCAGCACCATCTTCGAAGGCTCAGGCGGTGTGCTCTGCTTAACGAGCTGGGAGTCAGAATGAGAAAGGGTGGATCGATGGGTGGTGTCCAGTAAAGCCTGGGTCAACGTGAGCAGCACCCCCAGGCTGCTCAGCAGGCCCCATCCAGAGCCTCCTCCCCAGCCCTCTGTGGGTGTCTGGGGCAGGCCGTCTTCAGCACCACGGACAGCGGTCACCTGGCACTGCCCCTGGAATCCACCTCCTCACCCACTGGGCCTGGCCTTGGGGTGTCTGCGTGTGGGGTGCATTGGAGCTCTGGTCTGAGAGGCCATGAATCTGGCACCGAGAGCGACAAGACAGGACTGGGGCCCTCCACCCCGCTGGGGGAGGCCTGGCCATGGGCGCCGCTGCACGAGTGGGAAGGTGGTGCAGCGCTGGCTCGGCACCTGCTACCCCACTGGTCCCGGAAAGACCTGAAGGGGAGGGAGGTGGTGGGAAAGACTGGCATCAGGCCAGGCTGGGGGCAATATGCTGGAAGGGTGGGGCCCGCAGGGTGCGCATGGTACTTGAGAGGTCCCCCAACAGACAGGATCTTTGCTCCCAGTGCTGAGAGAGGCTCTGGGACCCCGTCTCTCATTTATGAGCATCCCCCCCACCAGCCTGGGTGGTGGTGCAGGCCCAGCCCAGGCCCTGGGAGGTTCCTGGAGCTGGATGGGCTGGGGCCAGGGTAGTCAAAAGGATGTGGGTCAGGGGGCTTGTGGCCGGACAGAGCCTCCCGGGGCTCTGGGGTCCTGTGGCAGAGACCACATCACTCAGCGTTGGACTCGGGCCCTGGGCAGCGCCACAGCCCCCTCCCTGTGCCGGTATGGCCACCGCCTCCAGACTGCACATTACCTTGGCTTCCTTGAACCCATGGTGGGAATTGACTCTAATTTGTAGAAGTTGGTTCAAAACCTAAAGGATTTTTAATTAAAACCCAGAAAATCCATCTGTGTAATTAAGTTACTGGGCTCTGGATGAGGAGCCGGCTGGCCCTGCCTATCCTCAGCTGCCCACTAAGGTGTGACCGGGGAGGGTGCTGGCCTTGTGCGTGCAGGGGGCCGCTCCAGCCCTGTGACCCCTGGGCCGGCTGCCCCGGTCTCTGGGGAGCCTCCTGGCCATCTGCAGGGCCAGTGGAGCCCCTACCCAGGACAGGAGGTGCAGGGCAGTTCTTGGGGTGTCTCGGGAGAACCGCGCATACATGTGACACCTTTACACAGACCAAGGCAAGATCTTGGGGCTCGGGTGCAGGACCCTAGGGTCTTTTCACTCACAGGTGTGTGTGTGGGGTGGTGGAGCGAGAGAGGCAGAGGCTGTATCATTAGGATGGTAACCCGAAAGGGGCGAGGGTCCTTGGGGATGGATGGAGAACTTTCTAGGTGCCCGGTTTGGTTGTCCCAGCCACCCCAGTAGTGTCCCCACTTCTTGGATGAACCTGCTGGGCACTCAGCCTTCTGCCCCTTGGGGTCCTGAGCCTGCCAGGCATGCCTCACGGGTGGGGCAGGCAGGCCAGGGCCCATAGGACCAGCAGAGTCAGGAGGAAGCCACGGTTGGTGGGTGGGCTTCGCTTGTCAGCAGTTTGGGAAGATGTAGAGGTAGGACCCCAGCTCAGGAACTCTAAGCAGGGCTGTCTTTTCCAGTTGCTTGGGGCCTAGTTTATGGCTTGTCCTTGGAGTGAGGGCCCCTCCTAGCCCCTCCTAGCCCCTGACCTGAATAGTCTCGTGGATCCTGGCCTGAATCCAGATTCACTGGCCTCACAGCCCAAGATCACTGTTGAGGACAGAGGTCCTCAGCTTTGACACCAGCTCTGGGGTCCGGGGCAGGTCCCCTGCAAGAATCCCCAGACCAGAAGATGCCTTTACTTGCCCCTTTCATCCCCACCTGGCCCTCTGCTCCAGGGCCACACCATGGTGTGGCTAGATGTCTTGAAGTACTGTGTGTGTTAGGGGCGGGGGTAGCAGTGTTGGTTAGGGGCTTGAGCGTAGCTGGTAGGCTTCTTCCGGGCTAGGTACAGGGAGGGCATGAATATCCATCACCTGATGGTGGAGGGCACCTGGTAGTTGAGGTCACGCTCCCTGGTCTGGGCGATGTGAATGAGCTTGGGCACAGGCGGGGGAGAAATCGGGCCATGGGCTGGAGAGACAAGAGTCCCAGGTGTGGGTGAATGGTACTGGTGGACAGGAGAAGCTGGGGGGCCAGGGCTCGACTGGGTTGGAAACCCTACTGCTGGGGCAGGATGTCTGCAGGAGTGGGAGGGGGGAGCACTCAGGGTACAGGGAGAGCTCAGCATGTTGGGACAGGTTCAAAAGGGGCAGACAGCTCCCACACCCTCACTGGGTGGGTGCACACCCTGGGGGCCCATGCTGGTGTGCGCTGCCTCCCAGGGCAGGGGGTCGGGGGGGGTAGCGTGCACCTGCGTCTACCTGGGTCAGGGTTGGAATGCACTCCCTCACACCGTCCGACCGTCGCCTGCCCTCCTGTCGCCCACCCGGGGCCTCCTGCTCTCCTGCCGGGCCTCATAGGGATGTGGGGGGTATGGGGGGTTCATCTCCTTGCAGGCGGGTCTGCTGACCCATTCTGTTTAACTGGGAACATCCCACCTGCTGTGACACGCACAGATGTCCCTCCTCAGAGGTGTGACTGCAGCAGTTAAGGGACAAAGGGTCAGGAGGCCAGGAAAGCGGTGCAGCCTGAGCCCCCCATGACACAGCCTGGGACCGGGTCTGTGCAGGGGGTCCCCAAGACGCCCCGATGGAGCCTTGCTGGTGCACATAGGTGTAGCTGTCAGCCACGGCACTGTGGCCCCCCACCCCCACCCCACGGGGATGGCCTGGTCCCGGCCCAGCACCCGAGCAAGCATGTGTGCCAGGCCCCCCCAGGTGGGGCTGGGGGCCGGGTGCTGCTTTAGTGGGAAGCTGGCTTCTATTCCCTGCAGCCAGACCTGGCCCAGGCCCTCGTTACCGCCGAGCCCATTAACCGTAATTACGGCGCTCTGGGCGGGCACGTAATGATGGTGCTGGCCTGGTGCCACGCTGTACTGTGCGCCGTTGGCCCTGCCCCCGCCCCTGCCCCAGGGAGGGGGGCTGCTTGCAGACCCTGACGTGGGGATGGCGTGGGGGCTGCACAGAATGCCTCCAAGCCCTCCCGGCCACCAGGGGTATCCGTCTGCATCCACAGGGTCTGCATGGAGCCTAGCTCCCCCACGCAGCCCGGCCCTTCTTCATGCCTGACCCAGCCAGCCCAGCAGAGGGCTTCCCCAGTCCCTAGCGAACTAACTGGGGTGGGGGCGTGGAGTGCACCCCTTCCCAGAGACCGCCGCCCTGGGCCAGGCCACCATTCAGCCTGCGTGGAGCCCTAGCGCCACCTGGTGGCTGCTCCCAGCATGTCCGGGAGGTCACACCTGGGCTGTGGTCCCCACACGGGGGAGCCTGCAGGGTGGCCAGGGTGCGGAGTGTGTGAGGATGCGGCACACCCTGCTGAGCCGGCTCCCGAGGCTCCCACCCCACCTGGACGCCCACTTGCTAGCCGGAGACTCCTGGACGGGGCCGGTCACTTGGGCAGCTTCTGCTCCGGGACCGGGGGGCCGGGGGTGGGGCAGGGCAGCAAGGAGGTGTCCTGCTGGGTCCCTGTTGGTCCAGGTGCTCAGGAGGGCTGCAGGTCCCCCACGCCCAGCTGCCGAGCTGATGGAAAGCTCTCGTTCCTCATCCCAGTAGCTGTGGTCGGGGTACCCTCGGCCTGCTGGAGTCACGTGGGGGTTAGCGCGGGCACACCCCCACGGTGTGTGTGCATCCACAGCACGTGTTGGGGCCCAGGCCGGACAAAGCCTGTGAGATGGCTCCCCGAGTGTCCAGCCTGAGCTGGGGCACCGGTATTGTGGGGAGCCTGTCCTCCGGCCCCTGCCCAGGGGCCCACGTGGGGGTGTGCTGGTGCTGCACACAGTGGCCAGGGTCGCGGCTCTGCCTCTCAAGGCCCAGCTGATGGGGTGCTGGGGGTGGGTCCCAGGGCCCCGCTCCCCGTGCTGCTCCCCTGCGGCCATGTCGCAGCCTCCGGCATTGATCCTTAATTCGGCCGCCTGCCCCACGTGGTTCGAGCACGTCAGCATGCTGGTCATCATGCTCAACTGCGTGACCCTGGGCATGTTCCGGCCCTGTGAGGACGTCGAGTGCCAGTCAGAGCGCTGCAGCATCCTGGAGGTGGGCCCGGGGGGCGGGGGGCACAGCCCATTGGCCATGGCCAGCCTCGGGATGACAGCTGGCAGGACTGGGTCTCAGGCCCCGCCTCCCTCCAGGCCTTCGACGACTTCATCTTTGCCTTCTTCGCGGTGGAGATGATCATCAAGATGATCGCCCTGGGCCTCTTTGGGCAGAAGTGCTACCTGGGGGACACGTGGAACAGGCTGGATTTTTTCATTGTCATGGCGGGGTATGAACCCCTGGCCACCAGAGCCAGCTGGTGCAGGAGACCCAGTGGCATCGGTGCCTGACGAAGCCTGGCTGGGAGCCCTGCCCCCCTCGGGCCCCGCTGGCTGCCCCGGGGTCTGGCTGCCCCGGGATCCCACCAGGAAGAGGGATGGGGGTGCACTCTGCAGGGGTCCAGTGGGGCCGATGTTGGGAGGCGGCTGGGGGTTGGGGGGCCAGTGCGGCCTCTGCCAGGGAACAGGACACTACCCCACAGCAGTAGGGGTGGCAGGACGGACACAGATGGTCTGTGAGTGGTGAGGGGCCCCAGGGAGGCTCGGTGCACAGCTCCAGGACCAGGCCTCCCGGCCTCGGCTGGCAAGGTGCCCTGGAGAAAGGTGGTGCTCACCCCTGCCCCTGGGGCCCTGCCCACCCCCTGAGCTTCCCTGTTCCTCTGCCGCTCCCCCAGCATGATGGAATACTCGCTGGACGGACACAACGTGAGCCTCTCGGCCATCCGGACAGTGCGCGTGCTGCGGCCCCTGCGCGCCATCAACCGTGTGCCCAGTGAGTGACCCCTCCCCTGGGACAGGGCTGTGTGTCCTGCCGGCCCTTACTGAGAGCTCTCCAGGGTCCCCTGGGGTACAGGAAGTCTACATTATCTGCTCCTGGACTCCCCAGCCCTGGTGAAGGGGAGGCAAGTCTGCTGCTCACCATGGGTCCCTGAGGATTGGCCACTTCTTGTCTGGAGAGGACACAGCAAACCTGGACCAGGTTGGGGTGTAACAGGCAGGCTGCATGGGGTCTGGGCTCCCCACCGTACTGCTGGGCGAACCTCAGACTCCCCATCTGCACATTTGGGGTAACACCGGGGGCTGCACGGGCCCTGGTAGTTTCATTGTCTGGCACATGCGGGGCGAACCTCAGGCCCTAACTCTGCCAGAGGGATCTGGTGCTTCCGGGAAGCCTAGAGAAGCTTCCGGAAAGTCAAGTGGCTGCTTGTTTGGAAAGCGGCCTGTTCTCACACAAGGGGATGGTTTGGGATTTTTTCCATCTTATGAGTATTCACTGCTGTTACTTCTCCCAGGCAGGAGGGCAGTGTCCGTGGTACACCGTGTAAGGGGTGCATACACGTGTGTGCACGGGTCTGCACATACCACGTGTCAATACCATGTATACAGCCTTTCCAATCGCTGGGCCCGAGTCCTGGTGTCCTCAGCACCCAGGCCTGGGCAGTCAGGGCAGGTCCCACAGCTTCCCCTAAGAAGTTGCACACCCTTAGGGACAGGTACGTCCTTCCCCGGGCCTGTCCACTCCACCAAAGGGCTGGGGTCATGGAGGTGTGCTGTGCTGTGGGACCCCTGGGCCTTTTTTCCACCTGCCCACCTGGCTCTATGCTCAGGGGTCAGACGGCGCTCAGATGCCTTGTGAGTCTGGGGAAGTTATCCTCTCTGAGCCTCTGTTTTCCCACTGTAACAGCCAGATGTTAGTAGTACCCAGAGAGGCTGTGTGAGGTGAGGTGATGTTTGCGGCTCCCAGCTGTGCCTGGTGCCCACCACACAGATGGTCTGCCCACCTGGGCCCACCTGTGAGCGCAGTAAAGTGGCAACGAGACCCATCCCTGCAAATGTGTCCTTTTCAGCCTGTCTGCATCCAGCATTGCACACCAGCAGCCTGGCCTCCTCTGGGGACACCCCCCTGTCCCAAATAGGGAACCTGCCCTGGACAGGATCGGATGCTCCTTATAATGAGCCCCAAAAGGTTACACTCATGGTTGCATCTCCCTGGGTGCCTGGGGTTCTCTCTGACCCCTGGATCGTATCTGTGACCCTTTGAGCCAGTTGATGTCTGGCCAGGGCACGTGCCTCCTGATCCGTGCATCCCTCGTGAATCTTCCTCTCAGCCGTTTCTGACATTTCAGTGCCACTCCTGGCTGTGGCTCGCCCCCCGTGACCCCAGGAGCCTGTTCTGCCATGTGCCGCGCAGCCCCCCTCCCCAGGGCGCTGCTCCCCAAGGCCTTGCACCTGCCCCCTCCCCACCCCCTGGCCCAGGGTGCAGTGTGCTGCTTTGGCCCCGCCCTTGCTCATCTGGGGAAAGGAGTCATCCTTGCTGAGGTCTGGGAGGGGATAGGCCCAGGTAAGTGGGGGGCACATAGGGCTTGGCTGGCCCACTCCCAGATTAATTTGCATTCATCCAGCGCCCAGGCACAAGGGCTTCAAAACTGCCTCTCAAAAAACCGCCACCTGCCCTGGGGGTCCCTCCCTCCAGTGCAGGGCTCTCCTCCAGTGCAATTTGCACAGGGCATGGGAAGAAATTCTCCTTGTAAGACCCCAGGCTCCTGAGTGTTGGAGGCAGCCCAAAGCCTGAGCTCCTGGGGGACCCTGAGGCTGGGGCTGTTGGACTCCCTCAGGGCCTGCCGAATGTGTGGGGACTCAGTACAAGTCCCCCCCGGAGTTGCTAATACCCATTTGTGAACAGCGGGAGGGTTCAGGGCCCACTAGAGGGGCGGGGGGCTAGAAGGAGCGCGGGAGGGCTCTGCTGTGCTGACTTCTTTCCCTGCCCCTGCAGGCATGCGGATCTTGGTCACACTGCTGCTGGACACTCTTCCCATGCTCGGGAATGTCCTTTTGCTCTGCTTCTTCGTCTTCTTCATTTTCGGTATCGTCGGCGTACAGCTGTGGGCTGGCCTGCTTCGGAACCGCTGCTTCCTGGACAGCACCTTTGCCAGGTGCAGGGGCTTAAGGGCTCTTCTGGCTTGTGTGCCACCAGCAGGCTCCTCCCCTCCAGCCCCACCCCCTGATGCTCCCCCCTCCAGCCCAGCCCCAGGTGCTCTACCCCCAGCAGGCTCCTCCTCCTCCAGCCCCACCCTCAGCAGGCTCCTCCTCTTCCAACCCCCAGCAGACTCCTCCCCTCCAAGTCCACCCCAGATGCCCTGCCCCCAGTAGGCTCTTCCAGCCCCACCCCCTGGTGCTCCTCTCCTCCAGCCCCACGTGCTCCGCCCCCAGCAGGCCCCTCCTCTTCCAGCCCCACCCCAGCAGGCTCCGCCCCCATCAGGCTCCTCCTCTCCAGGGCCGCTCCAGATGCTCCGCCCTCAGCAGGCTCCTCCCCTCCAGCTCCGCCCTCAGCAGGCTCTGCCCTCAGCAGGCTCCTCTCCTCCAGCTCCGCCCTCAGCAGGCTCTGCCCCCAGCAGGCTCCTCCCTTTCAGCTCCACTTTTAGGGACACGCCCTTTTCAAGAGTATTTTTAACTGAGGTTTTCTCTTTTGGATCTATTCCTGTTTTTTATGTTTGTTTTTATGTGTGTTTTTGTCTCTTTTTCTGCTAATTTGTCTATTTCACCGTTTCTGTCCACTTACCACTTGTTTTTTTATCTCTTCCAACTCTGTATCTCACGCTGTTTCTCTTTGTTTTTCTGTGTCTGCGTCTCTCTCTGTATCTCTGCTTCTCTGTTTCGTCTGTGCATCCCTCTCCGGGTGTGTGCCTCCCGCCTGCCTGCAGAAACAACAACCTCAGCTTTCTGCGGCCATACTACCAGACGGAGGAGGGCGAGGAGAACCCCTTCATCTGCTCCTCGCGCCGAGACAACGGCATGCAGAAGTGCTCGCACATCCCCAGCCGCCGGGAGCTGCGCATGGAGTGCACGCTGGGCTGGGAGGCTTACGGGCAGCCACAGGCCGAGGGTGCAGCAGGCAGCGCCCGCAACGCCTGCATCAACTGGAACCAGTATTACAACGTGTGCCGCTCAGGCGGTTCCAACCCCCACAACGGTGCCATCAACTTTGACAACATCGGCTATGCCTGGATTGCCATCTTCCAGGTGGGTCCCTGCTCTCGGCTGAGGGCCTGGGCCTCAGTTTCCCCATCAGCGGGGGTGGGAGGGCACTGCGTGTGCGGGGCCGCGGGGGGACGCAGGCGAGGAGGCCCCTGCCACCCTCCCAGGGCCGTCCGTGTGTGCAGCCGCCTGCCCCCCCAGGTGATCACGCTGGAGGGCTGGGTGGACATAATGTACTACGTCATGGATGCCCATTCCTTCTACAACTTCATCTACTTCATTTTGCTCATCATTGTGAGTGCGGGCGACGGGGCGAGTCCCGGGGGCTGGGTGGGGTGTTCACGGCCACCAGTGTCTGTGGGTGGAGGTGCCCTGACAGCGGGACAGCCGGCCGCAGACCCCAGAAGTCTCCTGTCGGTGGGCGTTGTCATGTCCCCGACGCCATGCCCTCCCAGCCTCCGCTGACTCTCAGGGTTGCCGCACCGGCTGAGCTGCAGGGCAGGGCAGCAGAGAGCCAGGGCTGCCCACGGGGTGGCAGGGACTTCTGCCCAGCCCCCAGCAGGAGGTAGTTGGGGGGTGAAGCCCACCTCCAGGAGGCCTCAGGCAGCACCCCAGGCCCTCCCACGGCTGGGTCCTGTTTGGAGGGTGCAGAAGACGCAGGACCATGTCTTGGGGTCCCAGCCTTCCCCCCTGTTTATGGGCCTGCAGAAACAGCACTGCACAGAACAGGTCACCCCAAAGGCATGGGTCTCTCTAGTGTGGGTTTCCCTGCCAGGCACGGCCCTCCATGGTGTACATGGGCCTCCAGACACAGAGGTGTCACAGGCAGGGTCTGTGAGGACCCCGCTGTGAACAGAGACAGGCGTCCTGCCTCCTTGTCTCTGACCACGAGCAGAGAGTGTTGGAGGGTGATCCTGCATGGAGGAGGAGAAGTTAAGGGGCTTGGAAAGGTCTGCCCTGGGGGGAGGGGGCGAGCCGTACAGATGATGGGAAGGAGGGTCTCCCCGCCACCCCCGCCCTGCGTGTCCCCCACTGTCCACACGTGGGTTGTCTAGATGGGCAAGCGGCACTTATTCTAAGCCACCCATGGCAGGTGCTGATATTTGGCTTCGCATCAGCAGGGATCCCACCATCCTAGGGTGTCCGCCCTGGCCCTGAGAACAGACAGCACATAGTAGGGCTCAGTGTTCCCTCAAGGATTCTGTCACTGCCGTGTTAGAAGCAGCCCCCGCCCCCACTGCCCTCCCCTCCTGCCCCTGACACCCCGTGACCCTCTTCCTTAGCTCCCTGGGTTAGCAGCCCAGCGAGTGAGTCGCGGCTGGGTCACGGGAGGCTCACCACTGCCCGCCTGCTGCAGGTGGGCTCCTTCTTCATGATCAACCTGTGCCTGGTGGTGATCGCCACACAGTTCTCGGAGACCAAGCAGCGGGAGAACCAGCTCATGCGGGAGCAGCGTGCGCGGTACCTGTCTGATGACAGTACACTGGCCAGCTTCTCGGAACCGGGCAGCTGCTATGAGGAGCTGCTCAAGTACGTGGGCCACATCTGCCGCAAGGTCAAGAGACGCACGCTGCGCCTCTACGCTCGCTGGCAGAGCCGCTGGTGCAAGAAGGTGGACCCTAGCAGCGCCCCGCATGGCCAGGGCCCCGGGCGCCGGCCGAGGCGGGCGGGGAGGCACATGGCCTCCGTGCACCACCTGGTCTACCACCACCACCACCACCACCACCACCACTACCACTTCAGCCATGGCAGCCCACGCCGGCCCGGCCCCGGGGACACCAGGCTAGTGCCGGCCGGGGCCTTGCCCTCACCGCCCTCGCCGGGCCGTGGGCCCCCTGACGCTGAGTCGGTGCACAGTGTGTACCACGCGGACTGCCACGTGGAGGGGCCACAAGAGAGGGCCCGGGTGGCACATGCCACAGCCACGGCAGCCGCCAGCCTCAAGGTGGCCACGGGGCTGGGTGCCATGAACTACCCCACCATCCTGCCCTCGTCCATAGGAGGCGGCAAAGGTGGTACCAGCCCCGGGCCCAAGGGGAAGCGGGTCAGCGGGCCTTCAGGTGCCGGAGAGCACAGCCCCCTGAGCCTGAGGGGCACCGACCCCTATGAGAAGATCCAGCATTTGGTCGGGGAACATGGTAAGGACCCACCCCCCACTTGTGGAGAGGAGGTGGGACCTGGGCTGGGTGAGCCGTGAGGAAGCGGGACTTCTGGGATGTCTTTGCCACTCGCGTGCTCTCCAGGAAGGCCTTGAGTACCTCGATGAGCCTAGCTTTTTCCTTTTTCCTTTTGAGCTCCGTAAGGACGGAGCTGGGGGGGCCCGGGTATCTTGGACTCTGACACCCCCGGCCCGGAGAGAGGGCACCGGGTCTCCTTCCACCCTACAGCCAGCCCCAAGCAGCCCCAATGTGAGCAAGACACAGCTTTTGCCAACGAGGGTAGGAGAATTCCAAGACTGACTCACCCCGTCAGAGCCCCAGGCTTGTGTCCCACCTGGCCCCGGGAGAGACCACACGCCCATGTCTGTGGCTGGCCCCCTTTCTGGGTGGGGATGCTGGGGCACAGGGAGCAGAAGGTAAAACTGGGGTCACAGAGCTCCCGAGGGTCTGGGAAGGGGCCAGGGTGGGCCCCAATATACTCATGGTCCCCCCCAGCTGGGGCTCAGCTGCACCCCCCTTGGATGGGCAGTCGGAGGGACGCTGGGTCCCATCAGACCTTGAGGCCTTCCCAGATGGTGTGTGCAGGAGCGCGGGCCACAGTGCATCTGGAGCAGGCAGGGATGTGTGTGGCTGGCCCCCCATGGCACGTGCGCTTCCAGTCCGGCCTGCTCCGTAGGGCTCAGGAGCTGTGGTGCATTGAGGCCACGGCATGCCGTTGGCGTGAGACACACCTCCGGCTCCAGAGACTCCGCACAAGAAAACCGTGTATGGTGGCTCCTGGGTAGTTTTTGCGTCTCTCTCGTATCAGAGCCACGATGGTTCAGACATGTTGGGTCAGGTAGAACGTTGAAGTTAATTACACTTGTCGAATGTGGGTACGAGAAAAGGGCTTGCGTTCTGTTTCTATGGATGGCGCGGATGGCGCGTCTGCAGGGAGATTAAGCGTCTCTGCCGCGGGTGCTGCTTACCCCACGGAAGCTTCGCTGGGCTATGGCCTGACCCTTCCTGTGCCCTTCTCCCTGCAGGACTGGGCCGGACCCCCAGCCGCCTGTCGGGCCTGAGTGTGCCCTGCCCCCTGCCCAGCCCCCAGGCGGGCACGCTGACCTGCGAGCTGAAGAACTGTCCGTATTGCACCAGCGCCCTGGACGACCCCGACTTCGAGCTCAGTGACTCTGAGAGCGGAGGCTCGGAAGGCAACACGGTGTATGAGTTCACACAGGATGTGCGGCACGGTGACCACCGCGACCCCATGCAGTTCCCCCCGGCAGCAGATGCACCAAGCCAGGGCAGTGCACGGCCACGGGCGCAGCGGCAGGTGGCCCCGGGCGAGCAGGGCGGGCTTGGCCACGTCTGGGCCACCTTTAGTGGCAAGCTGTGCCAAATCGTGGACAGCAAGTACTTCAACCGCGGCATCATGGTGGCCATCCTCACCAACACGCTGAGCATGGGCGTTGAGTACCACGAGCAGGTGAGGGTGGGGGCGGGTCAGGATGGTCCTTGTGACCCTGGGGAGCACGTCCTCCTGTGGGACCCCGTGGATGGGCTCATGGGGGTCGGGGGCCAGGGATGGGTTGGAGCTGGCTGTGGTCTGTCACAGGAGGTTTTTGTCTGTCGCTCAACAGATACTCACGGCTCCTTCGTGGGTTGGGTCTCTGTCAAGTAGTGAACACAGACACACACGGCGTGGTTCCCGTGTGGAGGTTCTAGTCCCACCTGGGGTCCGAGGAGGCCACACAGACCTAGAGGCACCAGGGGCTAAGGACATGCACCCAGTGGTGCTTCTGAGGATGGGACGCCCCCAGCTTAGCTCTCATAGAGGGGCTCCCCTTACAAGAGCCAGGGCCACTGGCCATGCCCACTATGGTGCTCCTTGGCGGTCACAAAAGGCCGGAGTGTGGCGTGGCCCCTAGGAGGAGGCGGGGGGGTCATGTGTGGCCCCCCCGCAGCTGTGGAAGCTGTCAACTGTGCATGCTGGCCCTCCTCGACCCCTGCCCTGGACCAGGGCCCAGCAGGGAGGGCAGCGGCCAGATTCGGCAGAGAGAGGGGGTCCTTTCTGGGGACCAGGCTGGGTCACCTTGGTGACCAAATGGGAGTTCCTTGTGTCCCACTCTTGGATTTTTCTGGCCACTTAAACGATTTTTTTCACTCTGGAACAATCTGGGGAAAACGCAAGCAGTGGTAAACTTCAGCAGACTGTGTGTGGGGAGGCTCTTTCTGGGTAGGGGGGAGCCGAAGCAGGGACATTGGGAGGCTTTAGGGGAGTCCCTGGTAAGGAAGAGCCTCTGCACGTATGCACACATTTGTGTGTATTCTGTTGTGTACGTGTGCGTACGTGGAAGGCTTACTGGTGCAGGTGCGCGTGTGTGCACACAGCAGGTCACGTGTTGGTAAATGCTCAGGCGTGCACACATGCGTGGGAATATTTACACTAGCATGGTATGTACACGCACACACATGCGCAGACACACAGGTGAGGCAGCATGCCTCAGTAAGAAAGGCTCCTGGAGTGTGTACCACCAGGAAGGGGCGTGTGAGGCCAACAGGGACCAGGGCAGCAGATCAGAGGTGGCACCCGTGCTGTCTGTACCCTGGGCTCCCCCACGCCCACCCTGGAACCCGGGAGCAAGTGCTCCTGGCCCAGTTCCCATGGCTCGCACTTGCTCCGGTGCTCAGCCGCGCCGCTGGGCAAGTCCAGCAGGGCCCGGGGAAGCCGGGACAGCCGGGGTGGGCGCGCCGGGTGGGCAGCAGTCCAGGCAGCATCCGGTTAGGTTGCTTCTGAGCGGCCGCCTTCGTGGAGCCTTACCTGCTCCTGGATTCCTGGGAGCAGTGAGCCTCGTTCACGGCGGGGTGGGAGCCGTGGGGGGGCACTGACGGCCTCCCTGCCACCCACAGCCCGATGAGCTGACCAGTGCCCTGGAGATCAGCAACATCGTGTTCACCAGCATGTTCGCCCTGGAGATGCTGCTGAAGCTGCTGGCTTGCGGCCCGCTGGGCTACATCCGGAACCCCTACAACATCTTTGACGGCATCATCGTGGTCATCAGGTGGTCCCTCATCTCCCACCTGGGCCGCAGGGGCCCGGGAAGCTCCAGGGTCAGGCGAATATCCCCTGAGGGGGCTGAGCCCCAGTCAGAGACAGGCTATCACTGGCAGAGTTCCCTCTCTGGGGTCAAGTTCCTCCCCACTGCCACTTACATATAGTCCGTTGCATCTCAGATTGTTTCTAGAACATAGGGGAGCTGTTCCCTGCAGGAACAGAGTAGGCGCTCAGCCACCCAGCTGGAGGTCACGTAGGTCTCAGCCCCTGCAAGGCAGGCGAGCTCGCCTGTGGGGCGTCTGCTGCGGCCAAGTCAACACAAAGGAGTGGGAGAATCTGGGGTAACTGTCCCGCAGGAGGAAGCAGGGCCCTCGGAGTGCAGGGGATCCACCAGCAGGGAGGAGGCTAGGCACAGCTAGCCGTGAAAGGCACAGGATGGGGAAGGCCAGAGCCCAAGTTCCGGCAGCTTCGGGGGGTCGGCAGCCACCAGGGACGACAGTTAACTAGCGGGCTTCAGTGACACCGCCACGGCTCCTCAGTCTCCTGGGTGCCTGGACACAGCTGCGCGTCTTCTCGGCCAGGGGGTCAAGGCGGGCCGCTGTGGCTCCGGCCGGCATCCCTGCTTTGGGAAGGGGACATGCAGGGACCTGTGGCCGGAGGACAGGACCCTGCTGACCCCCGCCCCGGTCCACAGCGTCTGGGAGATCATCGGGCAGGCGGACGGTGGCCTGTCGGTGTTGCGGACCTTCCGGCTGCTGCGTGTGCTGAAGCTGGTGCGTTTCATGCCTGCGCTGCGGCGTCAGCTGGTGGTGCTCATGAAGACCATGGATAACGTGGCTACCTTCTGCATGCTGCTTATGCTCTTCATATTCATCTTCAGGTGGGCTGCCCCACCGATAGGGGCAGACCCCTCCCTGCTGTGCCGCCCCATGCTCCTGGGGCTGGGGGGCAGGAGCCTCCAAGTATCGTCACAGATGGATGGCTCCGTGGAGTCACTCGCTAGCACCCTTCATGTACTCACAGCTGAATGGGGGGACGGGACAGGCCCCCAGATGAATGGGTCAGGGACTGTGCCCCAAAGAGAGCAGAGAAGGGGTGGGGGCAGCCAGGCCAAGTCCATAGCTCTCAGCTGGTATGTGCTGAGCACCCGCAGTTGGCCAGCCTGGCCTGGGGTCAAGCCCCAATGATGGGCTGGGGCAGAGGACGGCTCAGGAGGCTGAGTGAGACTGGCACCCCGGGTCCCTCCCACCCCAGCCTCAGTCTCCCCACCAACCATTTAGAAGCAGCTGGGCCCTGGGCACCAGGAGGGAGGCCCTGTAAACTGGAAGGCTGGGGCCAGGCCAGTGGGGAAGGCATGGCAGAGCAGTCCTTGGGTGTGGAGGTGACCACGTGGAGCTTCACCTGCTGTCCGCCTCCCTGCACCCGTCCCCAAAATCACACACCCCTGCTCTGCCTTCAGCATCCTGGGCATGCATCTCTTTGGCTGCAAGTTCAGCCTGACGACAGACACCGGAGACACGGTCCCTGACAGGAAGAACTTTGACTCCTTGCTGTGGGCTATTGTCACCGTGTTCCAGGTAAAGCCTGGGCGGGCACCACCAGTGGGAATGGGGGTCCCCAGGAGAACCACCGTCCTGCTCCAAGCAGCCCCCGAGTGTGTGCCTTGGCCTTTCTGAGGCCGGCATGGGGGGATGCCCTGCAGAACCCCTGCCACCCCTGGGCTTGCCGGCGCCCCTTCTCCCCTGGTCTGGGGCTTTCCCTGCCTCTCGGTCCCTCCCCCCAGATCCTCACCCAGGAGGACTGGAACGTCGTCCTCTACAATGGCATGGCTTCCACCTCCTCCTGGGCCGCTCTCTACTTCGTGGCGCTGATGACCTTCGGCAACTACGTGCTCTTCAACCTGCTGGTGGCCATCCTGGTGGAGGGCTTCCAGGCAGAGGTGAGGGGTGGGAGTCCCGCCCAGACTGCCACAGGGAGGGTGGGTTCCTCCATCCTGCAGCCACCACACCTGGCCCTGGCGGTCACTTTGGGGCCCAGCCCTCCCGGCCACGCCTGCCTCCAGGCTGGCCCAGCCCTCCCCAGGGAGTCCGCCCGTGGGTGCTGCGTACGGATGGCTCCCACCTGAGGGAGCTGTGCCTCCCGCTCTGCGGGGCGCAGGGGGACGCCAACAGGTCTGACACGGATGAAGACAAGACATCCACCCCCTTGGAGGAGGATTTTGACAAGTTCCGGGATCTCCGGGCCACGGGTGAGCGTGGTGGTGCTGGGACTCCCGTGGGCAGGCTCTGGGCTGGCGGAGTCCCTTCCTGGAAGCCGCGCAGGTACCAGCCTCCCTCTTCTCTCTCCAGAGATGAAGATGTACTCGCTGGCCGTGACCCCCAATGGGCACCTGGAGGGCCGCGGCAGCCTGCCCCCTCCCCTCATCATGCGTACAGCGGCCACGCCCATGCCCACCCCCAAGAGCTCCCCATACCTGGACCCGGCCCCCAGCCTCCTGGACTCGCGGCGTGGCAGCAGCAGCTCTGTGGACCCACAGCTGGGCGACCAGAAGTCGCTGGTAGGGACCCTTCCCTGCCCTGGCCTCAGCGCACCCCACTCGACCGGTCCTCGTGGCCTCTCCCACAGATGAGCGTGGGTCCCACACACCCCCCGGTCACACCGCACAAATCCCTGTCCCCGAGTGGAGGAGGCCTGCGCTCTGTTTTTCTATAAATGGAGCCGGGAGCCGCCGCTCTTGCAGAAGGAGCGTAAGCAGAGCAGATGTGGGAACGCGTGGCACCCCTTTCCAGCAGAATGCCAGGCGGGGAGTTTCTCTTCTAAATGGGAATAAAAGATAAAAGCCGGCAGAGCACAGAGCGTGCATCAAAGGAGCAATGAAAGGGACGGTGGAAAGGCGGCCCGTGATAGAAGCCAGGCGGGCGTCCCACAGAGCCGGCACCACGGGGCTTTTCACGAGGACCCAGGAGATTCCGCCCAGCACCCGGCCCACCGCGGCTTCTAAGGCGGGGAGGGTGGGCCGGGGGGGTGGGGGGGGAGAAGCTCACCACCCAGGGGGAGCTGGGGGTGGGGGGTGTGGACACGGAGACAGGATGTCGCATGTCTGTAACGGAGAAGCCGCCAGGCTGAGCAGCGTAGATGCATCCAGCCCGGCTGCTGGGGACTGAGCTGGGGGACAAGCGGTGTAGCAGGGGAAAGCCCGGCCCATGCTGGCCCCGGGAGAGGAAGTGAGTGACAGCAGGGAGGATGAGGTAGCAAAGGTCAATCCCTGTCTCTCCTCAGACAGCAGTTCAGTTTGTCTTTATAAGTCCCAGGCGCTGCCTGTTAGGAGCAGATTTGGGCCCCCGCACCCCAGCCGCTGGGGCGGTGTCTGAGGACGCGTGGCCCGAGGCTGGTCCGAGGCTCGTGGATAAGCACCTGCGCCGGCCCTCCAGCCCACAACAGCTGCAGGTGGCCACCCGCAGCCCGGCTCGGCCCTCAGACACTCGCTGCCTACGTCTCTAACTCACTGGGGACGGGCTTTGGGCCGCAGGCGTGCCGTGGAAATGCCGCCTTGCTGGCTGCTCAGTGGTAGGGTCATCTGCGCAGTAAAGGAAGTGTCCCCCGTGGAGGTGCCACCCACGGTGTTAATAGTAGTGCTATTGGTCAGGAGAGGCCCCTGTGGCCAGGGCCCGGGATGTGTGAGGGGACTTGGGGGGCTGACCCTGCTCACTCCTCACCCCCCACACAGTCCAGCCTCCGAAGCTCGCCCTGTGCCCACTGGGGCCCCAACAGTGCCCGGAGCAGCCGGCGCTCAAGCTGGAACAGCCTGGGCCGCGCACCCAGCCTCAAGCGGCGGAGCCAGTGCGGGGAGCGTGAGTCTCTGCTGTCCGGGGAGGGCAAGGGTAGCACGGACGAGGAAGCAGAGGATGGCAGGCCCGGGGCAGGGGCCTCTCCGGGGACACGCCCCACCCCGCTGCGGCGCGCCGAGTCCCTGGACCACCGCAGCACCCTGGACCTGCGGCCCCCACGGCCGGCCGCACTGCTGCCCACCAAGTTCCACGACTGCAACGGGCAGGTGCTGGCCCTGCCCAGTGAGTTCTTCTTGCGCATCGACAGCCACAAGGAGGATCCAGCCGAGTTTGACGACGACATGGAGGATGTGAGTAGAGGCCCGTCCCCATGCCTCCTTCCTGTTGTGGACTCGTTCCGCAAAGCAGAACCAGAGGCAGGGACTGGGGACATGCCCTGCGTGTCAGGGACAGGGGAGCAGGACAGGCTGAGCGGCACTTGATACAGGCCACGTGGCCTTAGCTCATCCACGGGGAGCTCTAGAGCAGATTCACCCCAGGGTGGACCCAGCCTCCCGCCCAAGGGAGCTCCCCAGATGCAGAGGAGGGTAGGGCAAGGCTCCCTCAGAGAGGCACTCACCTTGCCCAGGGCAGCTCTACAGGATGGGGGTCGGCTTGGGGGGGTGGTCTCCGTGGATTCCCCCTGTGGGTCTCTCTCAGTGCCCAGGTGGGGAGGATGAGGCTGGGACAGCTGGGACCCCAGAGGCAGCCGGATGGTGGCTGGCCTGGCCCGGAGGGGCCCTGAGGACCTGCACCCCTCTCCTCTAGAGTTGTTGCCTGCGCCTGCACAAGGTGCTGGAACCCTACAAGCCTGCGTGGTGTCGCAGCCGGGAGCCCTGGGCCCTGTACCTCTTCTCTCCACAGAACAGGTTGAGGGGTACAGCGGGTGGGGGCGGGCCTGCATGGAGCGGACTCTGCCTCCTGGGTCAGTGTCCCCGCCCCCCGCGTCTCACTCGCCCCGCCCCACCGTCCAGGTTCCGGGTCTCCTGCCAGAAGATCATCGCTCACAAGATGTTCGATCATGTGGTCCTGGTCTTCATCTTCCTCAACTGCGTCACCATCGCCCTAGAGAGGCCCGACATCGACCCGGGCAGCACCGTGAGGCGCCCTTGCGGCCCAGGGGCCTGGGGGTGGAGGCGGGGCCTCGGGGGGGGGGGGGCCGGCCCCGCCCACCGCTTTGTGCTTGCAGGAGCGCGTCTTCCTCAGCGTTTCCAACTACATTTTCACCGCGATTTTCGTGGCTGAGATGATGGTGAAGGTACCGGCAGGCCCGGGAGGAACCCCGTCCCGCCCAGCAGCCCTCGCCGTCTGTGCTCGTTCCCCCCACACACCTGGGCTCCCCCTCCTCTGCGCCTCCCAGGTGGTGGCCCTGGGCCTGGTCTCCGGCGAGCACGCCTACCTGCAGAGCAGCTGGAATGTGCTGGACGGGCTGCTGGTCCTGGTGTCCCTGGTCGACATCATCGTAGCCATGGCCTCAGCCGGTGGCGCCAAGATCCTGGGCATCCTGCGTGTGCTGCGTCTGCTGCGGACGCTGCGGCCCCTGAGGTAGGCGGGGCGGGGCTGCGGTTCTGGGAGGCCGGCGGTGGGGGGGGATGCTGGGGGGCTGGGGGCTGCGATCAGGGACAGGCCTCTGCTCTGCATCCAGGGTCATCAGCCGTGCTCCGGGCCTCAAGTTGGTGGTGGAGACTCTGATATCGTCACTCAGGCCCATCGGGAACATCGTGCTCATCTGCTGCGCCTTTTTCATCATCTTCGGCATCCTGGGGGTGCAGGTGCGCGCCCCGCTTGCCCACGAGTGGCCTGGCCGTGGCCCGGTGGTCTGTGGTCCACAGCAGCCCAGCAGCCCGGAGACGGTCGTGCAGGGTGGGTCTGGTGGGACGGGGACAGAGGACCGGGCCCGCGGGGTGACCTCCGCACCCTGGTCAGCTCTTCAAAGGGAAGTTTTACTACTGCGAAGGCGCTGACACCAGGAACATCTCCACCAAGGCTGAGTGCCAGGCCGCACGCTACCGCTGGGTGCGGCGCAAGTACAACTTCGACAACCTGGGCCAGGTGGGCGGGGCCGGGGGTGGGGGAGGGGTGGGTGGGGGAGGGGCGCGGGCGGGCCAGCATGCCCCCCTCCTCTGGGGAACCGGAACCACGGGCATCAGTGGGGGTCATCAGCAGGGGTGGTGTGGTCTCTCCATGTCTCTGGGTGGAGGCAGAGCTGCGGTGACCAGCCTTGTTCTGACCCCATAGGCGCTGATGTCCCTGTTTGTGCTGTCCTCCAAGGACGGCTGGGTGAACATCATGTACGACGGGCTGGATGCCGTGGGCATAGACCAGCAGGTACAGGGGGTGGTGGGGACCCACTGGTCTGTCTTCTGGGACGTCTCAAGGAACCTCTCTCCAGGAGGCTTGTTTGCAGCCTCAGAATTTCCAGCCGTCTCTCTCGGGGCCCCATCTCTAACCCCGGAGTGCATGCGCCACCCTTGGGAAGAGGGGCCAGGGGATGGGCACCCACGTGTCATTTGTATGCCGCAGCCCGTGCCCAACCACAACCCATGGATGCTGCTGTACTTCATTTCCTTCCTGCTCATCGTCAGCTTTTTTGTGCTCAACATGTTCGTGGGCGTCGTGGTGGAGAATTTCCACAAGTGCCGGCAGCACCAGGAGGCCGAGGAGGCCCGGCGGCGCGAGGAGAAGCGGCAGCGGCGGCTGGAGCGAAAACGCAGGAGTAAGGCGCTCTTGGGGCGGTGGTGGGGGTGGGGGGAGTCGTCCCTTCCACCTGCGCGAGCCCCGTGCCTGTGGGACCCGGGTCCGGCGGAGAGGCGGGCTCCCGGACCCGAGCCTGGCCCCGGCCTCCCTCACCCACGGGTGTGGTGGGCACCCAGGCAGCACCTATGTGTGCATGGCAGGCCTGGAGTCCCCTCCCAGATGGCCTGCACTGGGGCGTTCGGAGGAGGGGCCGGGGCAGGGGAGGGCCACACGGCAGGAGGCACAGGGGTCTCCTCCCAAACAGCACAGGACGCGAACAAGACCCCCAGTTTTCACTGCCGTGGCTGTGGGGCAGATTCACGCCTGTGAGGGTTCTCACACCGCGGGAAGAGCGAGCAAAGCCATCAGAGTTAGACAGGGTCTTAGGGAAGTCCCAGCTGGCTTGGGGGCAAGGAGGGCGTCTGACGCGAAGGGGGGGGGGGGGGGCTGCTAAGTGTCCCCACCCAGCCTGCCCCGTGTGGAGTGTTCTCGCCCCACCCCCCCGAGGCCAGCTCAGACCATCTCCTTGTCTTTCCAGGCACTTTCCCCAGCCCAGGTATCTGCCCCCACCCCCGCCCTGCATGTCTCAGCCCCCCTGCTTCTGCCACCCAGCGCATGGGGCTGTGGGCTGGCCTGGCCTCGGTTCTTCCATGGCTGCGTGGGGAGGGGTGGACCTTGCAGGCTGGTGCCAGGCCTGCTGGGGTCCCTTGCCGGGCGGGCACGGGATGGCTGGGGGTGGGCACCAGGCTTCGGTGGGAGGGGAGAGGATTTGCTGGCTCACCTGCCCCGTGTCGGTGCTGCTGCCTCCAAGCTCGGGCCTGCCCCTCTGCCTGGCTGCGCGCATGGCTGATCTGCTGCATTCTGGGACACCTGCCCAGTTGCAGTTGCTCCGCATCCTCGGCGCTGGCCTGACCTGACAGGCTGCCAGCCGCCGGCTTTACGAGCTGAGCCAAGTTCTTCAGTGATGCACGCCAGCCCAAGGGGCATGAGAGTCCCAGGGAGGGGTCGGTCCCCATCAGCCCCTGTCCTCCCAGGCCCTGGGCCAGCCGGCTGGGGCAGCCCTAGCTCTTGCCACCCTGGGCACTGCCTGTGCGGGGTTCTGTGGCCCAGGTGTGTTCCCGTGTCCAGTGGTGGCAGCTGTGCCCTCACCCAGTGCTTAGTGGACTTTTACAAGCCCTAAAGGAGTTACTGCAGACAGAATGTTTAGTGCAGGCAGAACTGTTTGGCGGTGCAGGACCTCTCCAGGTCATGGCCATCGTCGTCAGATGGACCAGAGGTCCGGCAGAGCCCAGACAACAGGCAGTGGCCGCTGGTCTCTTGGAGGACAAGGAGGGGAGACACTGTGGGCCTGGTGACCAGGGGTGGCTCATGTCCAGACTGAGATGGAGCCGGGGGCGGGCCCCCCTGCCCTGCGACCACTGGGGCTGGGGACGGGACTGGCCCTGCCTCCAGGAAGGCCCCCATCTGCTCAGTCTTCATCCTCAAAGTGTCTGCGCCCTGCCGTGAGCCCAGGAGAGTGGACCACAAGGGCCAGCTCGGGAGCCCCTGGCAGGGTGGGGACTGAGCAGGGCCCAGGTGGGGTCTCAGCTGCCTGGCCCACGCCTAGCACCTGCCCTGGGGCCAGGGCCCCAGGAGATCAGACGGCGACCTGCTCCTGAGACCCACTTCTGCCCCGCCCCCCAGCCTGTGGTCCCAGCCAGCAACAGGAGCTGGACTCCCTGGGAGCCGCTTCCTTCGTAGAAGGGGTCCCTCTTCCTGGGAGAAATTTTTTCCTCCAGGCTCAGGCGAACGCCCCGTGTCTGAGCCCAGGGCCCTCCCCCAGTAGTCCCCACGCTGCAGCCTCCCGGCAGACGAGCAGGGACATCCCAGTGCCACCAGGGCGCAGGCAGCCCCCACCCCAGCTCACGGACACCCTCTCCCTGCAGAGGCCCAGCGCCGGCCCTACTACGCCGACTACTCGCCCACCCGCCGCTCCATCCACTCGCTGTGCACCAGCCACTATCTTGATCTCTTTATCACCTTCATCATCGGGGTCAACGTCATCACCATGTCCATGGAACACTACAACCAGCCCAAGGTGGGGCTCGGCCCCTGGAGATGCCCGCCTAGCCTGCCTCCAGGACGGGCCGCGGGGACACAAGCCCTGGGGCGGGGAGGGGGTGGGCCTAGGTGGGGTTTGGCGCTCAGTGGGGTGGTCTGGATCAGAGCTGGGGTGTACTGGGACTGCAGCTTGGTCCGAGCCCTCCCTGGGGTTTACAGGGTATATGAAGCTGTGGTTTGAGCAAAGCGTCCTTTTTTTAAAACTGGTTGGAACTCCGAGGGCCCCCTACCCTGGAGCGCCCTCCCCACAGTGGTTCAGTCTGGAAACACTGGCTGTGGGAACATCTGTGAGTCCAGCTGCCTAGGAGCAAGCTGGGCAGGGGGCAGGCAGGTGTAAGGTGGTCAGCTTTTTATTTTCCCCCCATTGTGTCTGTGTCCCCATCATGTTTTGAAGAAGGGACGCCCCTCTCCCCCAGCAGAGGAAGGGAGTGGTCTCCGCTGGGTCTGGCGTGGCCCCGCCCTGGGTTGTGGGTGGGGGCCCGGTCAAGGTGGGGCTGGGGGTCTGCGCTGGGAGCAGTAGGTGTCCCCCATGTGAGGGCTCAGAACACCACAAGGGTATCTCTAGGCCGTGCCTCAGAGGCCTGGCCCAGCCCCACATGCAGAGGGGAGGTGGGGTGGGCTGACCAGGACACAGGCGCTGCGGGTCGGGAGCCTCCGTCCGCAGCCCTGACGCTCTGCTCGCAGTCGCTGGACGAGGCTCTCAAGTACTGCAACTACGTGTTCACCATTGTCTTCGTCTTTGAGGCCGTGCTGAAGCTCGTGGCTTTTGGGTTCCGGAGGTTCTTCAAGGACAGGTGTGTGGGGCGGGCACCAGGGCCTGGAGAACCCTCGGGGCGGGGCCTCCTGAGAGCCACAGCCCTCCTCCCCCTGGCCGGCCGGAGTCCTGGCGAGGGATGCACCCAGGGCACAGGATGGAGGTGCTCAGCCCACCTACCACCTGCCCCAGGTGGAACCAGCTGGACCTGGCCATCGTGCTGCTGTCCATCATGGGCATCACACTGGAGGAGATCGAGATGAACGCAGCTCTGCCCATCAACCCCACCATCATCCGCATCATGCGCGTGCTCCGCATCGCCCGCGGTAGGCGGCCCGCCTGTCCTTCCCCGCTGCCCCAAGGCTGGTAGAGGGCCCTGCTGCTGGGCTCCACAGCCCAGGCTCCGCATCCTTCCTCTGCTCACCCTGCAGCATCTGCCTGGGGACCGTGTGGGGGATGGGGAGTGTAAGGGATGGGGGTGGCCCATGGTCTCCCCCAGCAAAGAAGGGTTGGACCGGCCTAGGCCCCACGCCCCCTACTGATGCTTGGCTTCCGGCCCTAGTGCTGAAGCTGCTCAAGATGGCCACAGGCATGCGGGCTCTGCTGGACACGGTGGTTCAAGCCCTGCCCCAGGTAGGTCAGCAGCCCCGCCCCGGTCCAGCATCATTGCCCTGAGGGTGCGCATTACAGATGCCCCTAGGAGCACAAGGCGCGGGAGGGCCTCGCTGGGTCGTTCACTCACATAGTCCTCGGTCTTGTGAAAACTGTGGTAATCAGCCCGCGTGTGCAGGGAGTAACTCAGCTGCGCGGACAGAGAAGGGCCGGGCGCTTTCTGGGTCTTGGCCTCTGTGGGGAAGGCTGGAAACCAGTGCCCCCTCCCCCGTCCAGTTCTGGATGTGGTGGGCAGAGGACTTGGCCCCGATGGGCTTGTCGGAGTTCAGGGGACCACGTGTTGGCCACGGGTCCCACTCCTCTTTGGTGCCAACTCAGGCCCTGCATCCTCACTTCTTGCACTTACGGCCCCGATCCTAATCCTCTGTGGCCTCTTCAGCTGAAAGAGACCCATGGTCCCATTTATGCTGTACCCAGTCCCTCTGCCAACCCGCCCGGCCATCTGTCCATCCATCTACCCTTGTGTCCATCTGTCCGTGCATCCAGCCCTGCTAGCCGGTCGTCTGTTCCCCGTCCAGCCGCTCGCTCACGCCCACACACCTCACCCTCCCCCCTTCAGTTGTCCCGCACCGGTCCCCTCAGCACCCCCTCAGCCCAGGTCTGTGGGAGCGGCAGGCGGGGAGGAGCGGGGGGACAGGTGCTGGAGAGGCAGGGTCACGGGAGGCACATGAGGATGGGGCGCCCCGCCCAGTGCAGCAGGAGGACAGGCTGGAAGAGCCATGGGCAAGCAGGGGGCAGGGTCCCCGCTTCATCTGCACCCATGGGGTCCCCGAGGCTGGAGGCAGGCCCCGTGCAGAGTCCACCGGGGCCCCCGGGACACCCCTGGGGCTCTGAAGAGCAGAGTAGCTGCCGGCAGTGGGGTCTGCGGCCCAGGGTGCAGGGGGGGTGTGAGGAGAGCAGGGACAGAGGGGGGGGTGCGGGGGGGGGCTTTGGGTGTCGGGCGGGACAGGAGCCCCTGGGGGTCACAGCTCCAGCGCCTGGAGGGATGGGTCCAGAACAGGGCTCCAAGGCAGTGTCTGGGAGCCTGTGGGGAATGTGGGTGAGGGCAGCGAGGTGGGGCGCCAGGCGCCAAGTGCCCAGCGGGTGGGGGCTGAGGCGGCCCCTGACCTCATTCTGCTTCTTTCCTTGTGTAGGTAGGGAACCTCGGCCTACTTTTCATGCTCCTGTTTTTTATCTATGCTGCCCTGGGGGTGGAGCTGTTTGGGAGGCTCGGTGAGTGTGCACAGCCTCGCCCACGCGCATGAGGCCCTTGGGGCGCCGGCCAGGCAGACGCGGGGCGTGGGCCTCCTGCCACATCCTCCCCTGGCCCAGCTCCCATCAGCCCTTCACTGCCCAAGAGCAGCACGGATGGCAGACACACGCGGGAGCATCTGCACACGTGCACGCACGCACGCACACACAGGCTCACGCCCCAGCTGGGGGCACAGAGCCGCACCTGAGCACGAGAAGTACGCACCGGCCATATGCACCCACAAACCCATGCACGAGTCTCCCTGAGCTTCATGTGCTCCTCTGCCTCCTAATTGTCCTAATTGTCACTAAGGGTGTCCCTCATCCCTCAGGCCTAAGGCTCTGGGCAGGGAGCCGGTGGGGCTTCTGTGACCACCCAGTCCCTGCGGGATCTCCTGAGCACCTGGTCTAACTGAGCAGCCTCCAGGGCGGGCCTGCCCATGAGGTGGCTGACGAGGCTCTCCCAGCTCAGGTCTGCCCAGAGCTCAGCAGCTGGTGCCCCAGACCCCAGGCCCGACGAATCCTGGCCTGGCCCGTCATTCACCGTGCCTCCTACTCCAAGGCAGCCCTCTCCTGCTGCTGAGGTCTGAGGGCGTGCTGACCCCACAGGCAGGCCTGGGGAGCATGGGTGCTATCTGCTGGGGCTGAGCCAGAACCGGCTGCCGCGGCGGGCTTGGCCTGTGTACCCACAGAGACCGTGTCCATCTGGAAAGCCCCAGGTCTGAGGCCAGGGCTCCAGGCCAGGCCCAGAGGCAGCTTCTGTGGCTGCGAGAGGAGCAGTCCTGTCCCCACCCCACGCCCACTTCGAAAGGACACGGTCTTCACAGAGGCCAGGGCCCTTTACCCCAGGAGAGCAGGATCTTCTCCCCGGGGTAGGGCAGGGCCCACAGTGGGTCAGCGTGGTCCCCGGGGCCCGGGGTGTGCACTGCCCCTGCCGCGCCCGCGGGCTGACTGGGCGAGGGTCTCCCCGGCAGAGTGCAGTGAGGACAACCCCTGTGAGGGCCTGAGCCGGCACGCCACCTTCTCCAACTTCGGCATGGCCTTTCTCACGCTGTTCCGCGTGTCCACGGGGGACAACTGGAATGGGATCATGAAGGTACCAGCCCGAGCCCGGCGGCGGCCTCCCCACCAGCGGGCACCCCACACGGGTGGGCGGGGAGGCGGGGCGCCCAGCGCCGCCCTTCAGCCGCCCGCCCCGCCCTCAGGACACGCTGCGGGAGTGTGCCCGCGAGGACAAGCACTGTCTCAGCTACCTGCCCGCTATCTCCCCCATCTACTTCGTCACCTTCGTGCTGGTGGCCCAGTTCGTGCTGGTAAACGTGGTGGTGGCCGTGCTCATGAAGCACCTGGAGGAGAGCAATAAGGAGGCCCGCGAGGACGCCGAGCTGGACGCCGAGCTGGAGCTGGAGGTGGCGCAGGGGCCACCCGCCTGCCCCCGGCCCATGGCCCAGCACAGCCCAGACGCCCCCGGCCTGCTGGTGGTGCGCAAGGTGTCGGTGTCCAGGATGCTGTCCCTGCCCAATGACAGTTACATGTTCCGGCCCGTGGCGCCTGCCTCGGCCCCACACCCCCGCCCGCTGCGGGAAGCGGACGTGGAGATGTGCTCGGGCGCGGCCGCCGCAGGTACAGCCCCTCCAGGTGGCCCGGGGACTGGGGCAGGCCTCAGGTAGGGTAGTGGCCGCTGAGGGCACCTGCTTTCCTGCCCCAGGCCCAGTGACCTCCGCACACTCCCCGCCCGTGGAGCCCTGCACCTCTCTCCAGGTCCCCTCGGCGGCCACGCTCTCCCCGGCCAGGGACAGCGACACCCTCCGTGCCCTGTCCCCTCAGGGTGCAGCCCGCTCCCCCAGCCTCAGCCGGCTGCTTTGCAGACAGGTAGGAGAAGCTGCCCCAGTCCTGCAGCCCAGGCCTGGGGGTTCTTCTGTTGTTCCCCCCGACCATGTGAAGGGTGAGGGACAGGGACACCAGAGAAGAGAGTAGGAGCATGTCCCTGGAGCCTGAGACAAAGTGCAGGGCCTTGGGGACCACACCTTCTCAGGCGGCAGCCTCAGTGCCTTGCAGCACCCTGAGCCTTGCCTGCACCCACAGACCTCCCTCCAGCCCCACAGCTTCGGACCCTCTCCCTCCCCCCGACCCCTGTCCTTGGGGTGGTGGTGGGCAGGGTGAGGCTCTGCCCACAGGAGTTCAGGCCCCCAGCCCTCTGTCCTCACCGTCCCACGGCACGACCAGCGCTGGTGGTGAGCACCTGGCAGGCTGGTCCTGAGCGGTGTATTCGGCACGGGCGGGGCTGGGGCACAGAGCGTCCCCCCCCAGTGGCTCCCAGCCACATCTCAACCTGATCCCTAGGCTCGGGGGTCATAAGTCCAGTCTGGGGCTTCTCTGGGGAGCGCCATTCCTGCATCCCTGGCTGCCAACTGGGTTCTGCCTGGCCTCGTTCCTCATCGGATCCTGGGTCCTTCCTTGCAGGAGGCCATGCGCACCGACTCGCAGGAAGGGCATGTTAATGGCCCCAGGGACAGCGGCCCGGGCTGGGGGGAGCCTGGCAGGAAGACCCCTGTGAGGCAAGCGTCCCTGGGGGCCTCCATACGGTCCCCACCCCGGTCCCCGCGGCCCAGCAGTGTCCGCACCCGCAAGCACGCTTTCGGGCAGCGCTGTGTCTCTGGCAGGCCACTGGCCCCAGGAGGGGAGGAGGCTGAGACCCCGGATCCTGCCGACGAGGAGGTCAGCCATATCACCAGCTCGGCCCTGAGCCCCGCAGCCTCACCCACTGCCCGAGGAGGGGGAGGCAGTGACCCGGACCTGCGGAGGTTCTACAGCGTGGACACCCAGGGCTTCCTGGACAAGCCCGGCCAGGCAGATGAGCAGAGGCGGTCCTCCGGGGAGCAAGGGGGCGGGGATGGCCACCTGGAGGGCAGGGAGGCAAAGGCTCGGGCCCCGGAGGCCGAGCCAGCCTTGGGGGCACGCAGGAAGAAGAAGATGAGCCCGCCCTGCATCTCCGTAGACCCCCCAGTGGAGGACGAGGGCACAGCTCGGGCCCCAGTGGCCGAGGGCAGCAGCACCACTCTGCGGCGGCGGACCCCGTCCTGTGAGGCCATGCCACACAGGGACTCCCTGGAGCCCGTGGAGGGGGCAGGGGTGGACCCTGCCGCCAGGGGGGAGCGTCGGGCCCAGGCCCCCTGCCGTGCAGAACACCTGACCGTCCCCAACTTTGCCTTTGAGCCGCTGGACGCGGGGGGCCCTGGCGGAGACCTGTTTTCAGACGGTGGCCATAGTATGGCCCCAGAATCCAGGGCTTCCGTCTCAGGGGCCACGGTGCCTCCTGAACCCCACAAAACAGAGCCTCCCTTGCCCTCCAGTGACCCCCCAGAGAAGGGGCGGGGGCTGCACCTCAAAGTCCTCCAGAGCCCCCCAAAGAAAGCAGGGTCTCCCCCAGCCACCCCCACCCTGGGTAACAGTGTAAACAGGCCCGTGTAGCTCAGGGCATGGTGCCACACAGGTTTTAGCAGTGGGGTTGGGGTGCACCCAGCAGGGTGGCAGCCCCGGGCAGGGCTGTGCGTGGACCCCAGCGCGGGCCCTGCTGCGGTGGAGAGGCCCGTAAGGCTGTCCGCCCAGGGAGGGAGGCGGACACTGGGTCTGGGCAAAGCAGAACAGGGAGGAGCCCCTCAGCCTATGAGCCTCCATCTGGTGGATTCAGGTTTGGGTTTTTCCGAGTTTCGTCACCATGGTCTGAGGCCGTGCCAGCGCCTGGTCAGGGGTCCCCTGACAGCCGCTGTGTCCCCGCAACAGGGATCAGGAAACGACCAGAAGGAGGCAGTCCGAGGCTACCCAGCAGAGCCCTATTCTCACGCCCACTTACTTTTCTAGGGAACACGTGCTTGGGGCCACCTGTGCCCTCCTGGGTGGCAGCTTGGTCCCCGAGGCCGCCACACCTATGCTCACTGTCCCTCAGTCTGAGGTCTCACCTGTCCGTCCCCACTCCTTGTCACTGTCTCCCCAGCTCCCTTCTGGGCCCACGCCCCACCATTCTGCCCTCGGGTATTCCAGACGCGCCCACGTCGCAGGGGCGTGGGGTCCGTGCAATAAAGTCCCCCGCCGCTGCCGGCGGCCCCGCCTGCGCCCGGGCAGAGCGGTGCCCGCCAATGCCCCTGCGTTTCGTGGACCTTTCTTATAAATTCAGGTTAAACATTGCAATAATCTGATACAGGAAATTTGGCTTCTTAAGGGAAGGGGCAGCAGGGGTGGGGGCCAAGCAAAGCGGAATAAATACTAACTTATTTAAGAAATGCGTTGGATTACCACCGGCAGGATCCGTATCCCCGCAAGGGAGCGTGGCCAGCCTGTTGCCTTGCCAAGAGCAGGGCTCGGTGATGCGGGCCTGCAGCCAGCTCCGGCACTAGCCCTGGGGTCCCTGCAGAGGCTCGACCTGTCCCCTCTGGTGGCCGAGGGAGGAGCCAAGTTCACAGCCCTGACCTTTGACCGGCTGGGCACCCTGCTGCCCTCTCAGGGCCCAGGGCTCTTGCGAGGCATGAGAGCGGGTACAGATGGGCCCGGACAGGGTAGAACTTGGGATCCCTTGAGAGTCCCACCGGCGATGGCTGTGACCATGCTGGCTGGTGGCCAAGCCCAGTGCAGACCAGCTCCAGGGTGGGGTCCAGGCCCTTCCCTTCCAGCCACGTAGCAAAGCAGGAGCCCGCCGTGGCCTACCATAGCCTCCTCAGGGGTGGTCTGAGTTGTGGGAAGCCCCACCTGGCTGAGGCCAGAGCCCCTCTGCTCTGACCCCAGTGGGCAGGGCAAACACCAAGGCCTACAGGGTCTCTCTCTCGTCTCAGCCCCCAGGTTCACCCCAATCTCTCTCGGCCCACAGCTTCCCTGGGGCCGGGGTGTCCAGTTGAGGGGCTTCAGCTCCATGATTGATTGGAAAAGTGACCCTAGCTGGAGGTCCACAGAACTTGCAGATGCCCCCTGCCCTCCCCCCAGCCGCTCACTGGGTCCCCCACCAGGCACAGCCAGCTGAGCAGGAGACCAGTGTCCCAGGTCCATGATGTCTGTATCCTGCAGGGTTGGGGGGCTGCCCTGAGCCCTGCATGTGCTTGGTCTGAGGTGGGTCAGGGAGGGCCGTATACCTGCTGCGCAGGGCAGGAGGGCGCAGGATGGAGGGGGCTGCTGAGGGGCAGGCCCCACTTGCTTCTGCACACCCCGAAGACGGGCCTTACCTCCCTTTGTCCCCCCCGCATGCATCCTGTCACCTGGCGATAAGTGGCCGGCTCAGGGACACACAGACCACAGCAGGACCAGGTCAGATCCAAGGTGCCCTGTGGACAAACCCGCCTTTTCTCCTCACCCGGGCAGGGGTGGGGATCAGTGCTCCCCACTTCCAGGAAGCCATCCCCAGACTCCCCGTCCCCACACCCAGCCTGTGTTCCTATGGTCTCCACCACAGATCAGATGGGCACAGCGCCCAGCTGTCCGGCTCAGATCAGGCCCTTCTTAACCGTCCTCTGTGTGGCCGGGGCCTCATGACCGAGCCAATTAGGGGCCCTGGGAGGGGCTGGACTTTCCTGCACCCACCCCCAGTTCCCTGCCCAGCTCCAGGTCACAGGCCAGGTGGGAAGGTCCCTCTGAGACCCTCCAGGTCAGCGATCCCCTCTTAGAGGTGGGGAAACTGAGGGACGGGGTGGTTGTGTGACGATCTTCCAGGATGTGGCTTCTCGGATGTCCCCCTCCTACCAGGAGCTGAGGCTCAAAAGGCGTGTTGAGTGTTTGTCCTGATGAAGGACAACAGTGGCGTGGCCTCCGTATGCAGGGTCTGTGCTGAGCCTACGATGGCCCCACACCTGGAGGGTGGGCCTCGGGGAAGGGGGACCTGCCCCTGTCAGCCTGGTTGGGGTGGCAGCAGTGTTGGGCCCAAGCCACCCCTCTTGGAGCCCAGGGGCCCTGATGTCACGCAGTGTTGGGGAGCAGGGCAGGTCTGGAGGAGCCCAGCCCCTGACTCCTGAACCCCTAATGTCATCCCGGGGTCAGGGCCCTCACCTGTCCTGGCTCAGTTCGCCTCCCCTAGTGGGGACCCTTCTCCCCAACTGTACCCCCTCACTCGGCTCCCAAGGGGTGTCCTGTGCCGAGGTGCCCTCCTCCCCTGGCCCTGGAGATACCCTCCCAGTCCAGCAGGGTCTCCTGTTGCCCAGTGAAGGTAGTGGGAGGGTCGACCCCCCAGGTCTGCTCGGTCTCAGCCTGCCCCCGCGGAGGGCGGCCTGGCTTACCTGATACAAGGTCTCTCGCCTTCCCCTGCTTGAGTGGGTCTGAGTTCCTCAGCTCCCTGGGCCAGATAGGGGAAGCGGGGGGGGGGTCTGAGGCCCCCTCCCCACTCCCCAGGTTGGGACCCTCACCCACATCTCAAGGAATCCAGGGGCTTCCAGATCTTGTCCCTTGGTCTCTCCCCTGCACGACATGCTCTTAAAGTCTTAAGTGTAGGGGCGCCTGGGGGTGCAGGTGGTTGAGCCCCCGACCCTTGGTTTCGGCTCAAGTTGTGATCTCAGGGTGGTGAGATTGAGCTCCAGGACAACTCCGCACTCAGCGGGGAGTCTGCTGGAGCTCCTCCCTCTTCCTCTGTCCTTCCCCCACTCATTCTCTCTCTCTCTCTCTCTCAAATAAATAAGTCTTTTAAAAAAAAAGGCTTGAGTGTACGTATATGAGGCTGGCATCGAGGGAGTGTGACCCCAACGCGGTGAGGTGGCAGGGAGGGGGGAGAAGGAGGGAGGTTTCCAGGTTCTTACCTTTCATGGTCTTAGGATGGGCATGTATAACAGCTGTCATTAAAGAAATCAAAGCTAAAAAGGGAAAACGAAGAGGTTGAGCACATCGTCTGTCATGGTGGTTACATCAGAGTGAGGGCTCTGTGGGTGTCAGACCACGCAGACCAGGCCCCACTGCCTTCCCGTGTCCTGGGATGGCTCCCGGTGCCCCTCTGTCCCCCGGCACCCCCATCCCCCGCACCTCTGTGTCCCACACCCTGAGCAGGCTGCAGGAACAGAAGTGAGGGCTGGAGAAGGAAGCTGCTGGATCATTTCAGAATCTCCCCTGCTAAGGACAGGGGTCATTTCTAGAGACTCCGTAGATTAAATGTGTATTTTTGCATCTGACAAGTGGGAGGAGAGAGGCGAATGTTGATCTAGAAAGTTCTGGCCTGAAGAGCCCAGAAAACTCCCGAAAAGTTGGTGTTGATTTAGTTCTCTGTACGTTCATGTGCGTAACTGTGTCTAAACAGAAAAGCTGAGGGCCAGGAGAACACGGACTTCCAAAGACAAAGGTTAGCACCCTACTTTATAGGAGGACCTGAAAATGAACGAAGAGCCTGCAACTCAGAATTACTCAGTTGGCGAAGGACAGTTTGCACAAGCGGCTGTCAATTCCCGGTGGGCCTGGAGGGCAGCACTCCGCCCAGGGCGGGCTGGCCAGTGGCAGTCCCCATCGGGCAGACCTGGCTTCCGGGAAACAGGCCGTGTGGCTGCCAGGAGCCTGAGGAGCTGCCGCCACATAGTCCTGCGTGCTAAGAAGCAATCCTGAGTGGGAGGCGGCTCAACATAGGAAACACGCCTGCGTGTCCCCCTAGAACATCCATAGATGGGGCGACTGTGTGCTGGGGGAGGGGGAGGGGCTCGGATGTCCCTGTGCTGCACGTGGACAGCCTTCCCCTCCCCCGCCGAGGGCAAGGGCTCCACCTGTTGAAGGGACTCCCGTCACCCGAACTCATGAAAATACAAACTATACACTGGATGAGACGCCACCACCCAGTCCAGCGTGGAGGTCTGCAGGGTGGGGTGGAACGGGCGCTCTCCCCTCCACTGTGGGGGGCGGGGGGCGGGGCGTGTGAAAGCCCGTGGCCTCATCTAGAGAGTGGAGGACGCGCAGGCCCCAGACCGCAGCAGCCACCAACCTGCACATGCCGCAGACACTGGGGGGTGGGCACAGGAATGACCACAGCCACCTGGTCCTAAGACCCCGAACACAGCCCGAGCGGGCACGGCAGGAGTGGGTGCGGCTGTGACACGTGACCATGTGCGGGGAAAGCGAGGCTCCAGGGGGCATCACACTCGATGACACTCAGCCAAAGGTGAGCATGAGCCCCAACGCCCCACCTTCCCCGTGGATGCACGGTGTCAGCGGGGGGATAACGGTGCGCGAGAGGAGGGGGGATGGGGTGTTGGGGCGGTGCCCACTCTCAACCCCATTGCAGTGCCTGGGTGTCCCTAGAAACATCTTTTCAATGGTCCACATTGCTCTCCCCATCCCAAATGCATGATGTCACTCCCCAGGAGAAGGAAACCATGAGCTGAGAATGGGCTCTTGTCTGAGGGTCTGGGCAGGGGGCATCTCACAGCAACCCCCACACCCCGTGCTCAGGCCCCACCGTGACGGCAGCTACACCAGGCTGTACCCTGGACCCCTTCCCTGTCCCTCGGTGACCCGCACAACCAGAGCCGCAGTGACAACCACGTCTGCTTCCATGCGCTTTAATGAGGATTTGCGCCCACCGGGGCTCCCCGGACAGGGCACGAGGAAGGTGGGCAGAAAGACACCGCCTGCCAGTGTTGTGGGACAGTAGTGGGCTTTCTTCTCCGCCAGTCCAGGTGGCAGCTCCAGGGCCTGGGCTCAGGGCTCTTCGGGAACATACTGGCGGATCCAGTCCAGGTAGTAGGTGACCCGGGTGTAGATGCCGGGCCTGTTGGGCTGAGCACAGCCGTCGCCCCAGCTGACCACGCCTGCCTGCAGCCAGGTGCCCCTCACCTTGCAGACCAGGGGCCCTCCGGAGTCGCCCTGGAGAGGGGACAGGTCAGTGGGGGCTCAGGAGGCGGGGCAGGCGGGGGTTGAGGGGGTAGGTGCAGGCCCACCTGGCAGGAGTCCTTCTTCCTGTTCCCAGCGCACAGCATGTCCTCATGGATGATCTGTATCTCGTCCCCCGTGTTGAGGCCAAAATGGTACTGCATGTCACAAATGCTGTTTTCCACAATGGGCACCTTCACCTGCTTCAGGGGGAACGGCGGTGGGAGGGGCGCTGGGGAGAGAGGCGAGCACGCGACGTCAGGAGGGAAAGCCACTCGTGCCCTGAGCGGGCCGCTGGGGACCCTGACCCCCCCGGGGGGGGGGGTCCCAGAGGCTGGGTCAGGGATATGACCCACCCCTGCTCACCCCAGCCCTCCTGCTGGCCCTGATGCTCACTTCCACTGTTCACATCCCCCCAGCCTGTCACCCAGCATGGCGTTCCCGTGGGGAAGGTCTCCGATGCAGAGGGCAGGGTGACCGGCTGGACGTGGGGGGAGATGTTGACAGGGTCCTCAAGCTCCAGCAGGGCAATATCTGCCCCGTTCTGGATTATGTAGTAGTCGGGGTGCATGATGATCCGGTTGACGGGCAGCAACCTGTCCTGGTAGTAGAGGTGCTGCTCCCTCAGCTGCACCCTGATTTCTGAAGGATACATGATGGCCCTGGGGAGAGCAGGCGGCCACTCAGGGGGCCTGAGCAGGCTGCTGGCCCCCCGGGCATGTGGGTGGAGCCCCAGCCCCACCCGGCCCCACCCGGCCCCACCAGGCCCCGGGGCCACTCACTGTCCCATGCAGTGCGCTGCGGTCAGCACCCACTGTGGGTGGATGAGGGAGCCCCCACAGACGTGCTTCCAGTACCCGTGGTGGACTCTCAGGCTCACCTGCCAGGGCCACCTGTTCCCAGGGGCTTCCTGGCCCCCTACGATGCCCATTCGCTCCAGCGCCTGGCCTGAAGCTGGGGTCAGAAGCGCCTTTAGCACAGGGCACAGCCTGGCCCCGGGCTCAGCTGTTCCCTGTGCCCCCACGACCCCGGGCTTCTCGGCACCCGTCCACCCAATCATCACGGGGCATGTAGGGTGAGGGGGCAGGGATGGGGCTGGACCACGGTCAGGACTCACCAGGGGACGCGTGGACCAGGCTCCCCAGGAGGGGCAGCACCAGCACCGGCAGACTCAGCATCTGAAAGGAGCAACGTGGGGGGGCAGCAGGGCCAGGCTGGGGGTCTGCAGGGTACGGCGTGCAGATGGAGTGGGGCCCCCCGGGACCAGGGGGTCAGTCAAGGCCTGGGGGTCTGGGTTTCGATGCTCTGGATCTGGGGCTCCTCTGCTCTGCTCCACAGCAACACCCAGATGTTGGGTTCTCGGGGTGGGGGGCTTATCTTGGCCGACCACTGCTGCTATGAACCCAGCCCACTCTCCCCTGCCCATTTATCCTTCCTGGCCAGGAGGCGGTCAGAGGAGGGGCCTTGCATCCTCCAATCCAGAGTGAAGGAAGTGGATGATTCAGATGAAGGTCGTCATACGACATGTGTCCCCACCACCCAGACACCCATCTGGGTCCACAGGCCCCAAGGATGGGCATACAGCCAAGTAGAGGACAAGTCAGCCCCCCCTCCGAGGGGGGCATGGCTTCCTAGGCTCTGGATGGCTAAGATGCCTACCAGTCTGCATGCAGTGGCTGCCGGCTCCCCTCTGTGGATCGGGGCTCCCACGTCTTGCCTGGACTGGGAACGGGGTGTTTGAGTGTCCCTCCCTTTCTCGGCAGGCTGATCCCTGGCCCTGAGGCAGCTCTCCTTCCAGGTACGCCTCTCCTCTGCCCAGATGTAGAACGAGGATGCCCTCAGGAGGCCTTCAGGTATGGCTGCACCCACGGACAGTGGTGCTGTCCTCACTATGTGACCTGTTTCCCCTAGGGAAGTTCATGTCCGTGGGCTACCCTCAGAGGAGCAGGGAGGCGCCCAGGGACAGTGTCCCCCTCCCCACATCTCTGCATGTCCTCTGCATCTTCCCTTCCAGGGCGGGGCTGACATGCACCCCCCAAATCACACGAGGAAACTGCCTTGGGCAGGACCGAGCCAAGTGCCTCCACACAGGAAAGGGCCCTGCTGTCCCCACCCGGGATGGCAGGCCCGATTCCTTGGGGACCCCACAACGCCCGCCCCTGGCTGTTACTGAACAGTTCTTAGTAGGGTGGCCATCTCAGTGCCATCAGCGGTGGGGGGGCAGATGGAAGTGACAAGGAGATAACCACCCCCTGGACGCTGTCCCCACCAGGCTCCACAGCCAGGGCCGGCTCTCGCCCCGCCTGTCCACCTGCCCACCTCCTCCCTCTCCCCTGGGCCTACTGGTCACCGGGGCCTCCTGCCCACCTCCCCACCTCACGGCCCCCGGGCCCCCTGCAGCCCCCACGCTGCCATCGGGGCGGCCCCTCCCCTAGGGGGGCCTTGCCCTGCCCCCACCCGGCCCAGACAGCAGCCTGGCTCTGCGTGGCCCCAGCGGCATCTCTCCAGGTGGCCAGTGCTCAATCCCGGTCCTCTCCAGATTGAGGGTTAGTTGTCTGTCTTGTGACCTCAGTTCTCTGATTCTCTGACCATTGAAAAGATGTTTCTAGGGATACTCAGGCACTGCGATGGGGTTGAGAGTGGGCACCACCCTGACACCCCGTCCCCCCTCCTCCCGCGCACCGTCATCCCCCCACTGACACCGCGCATCCACGGGGAAGGTGGGGCATTGGGGCTCATGCTCACCTTTGGCTGAGTGTCATCGAGCGTTGACGCCCCCTGGAGCCTCGCTTTCCCTGCACACAGTCATGTGTCATGGCCACGCCCACTCCTGCCGTGCCCGCTCGGGCTGTCTGTGTTCGGGGTCTTAGGACCAGGTGGCTGAGGTCATTCCTGTGCCCACTCCCCAATGTCTGCAGCGTGTGTGGGCGGGGGGCTGCTGCGGTCTGCATTCTCTAGACGAGGCCATACCCTTCTCCAGAGGGGTTGTCCCCTTGAACTCCCTCCAGCAACTCAGGAGAATGTCTGTCACGCCTCATCCTTGGCCACCATCTGATATTCTCACCTGTGGGTAGTGCCACGTTAGGTTTTCTGTGATTATTAATGGGGCGGAGCCCCTGCTGCCGTAGAGAACACACCCCCTGGCCGAGGAAACCGTCCACTTCTGTTCTCAGACTTCAGTCCCCAGAGGGCTGCGTTCCCCACAACCGTCCCATTTCATCTTAGGGACACCCCCATATCCCATACAGGCCAATCGCGGAACTTCGTGGTCCTCCCTCGTGTCCATACACAGAAGACCGCCATCTGGGTTCCTAGGGCTGTGTCTGTCTGAGATGGCTCCCTAGACCAGATTCCCAGAGAACCCCTGGTGGCTATGCCACATTATTTCTAGAAAGACACTCCAGTTTCTCCTCCCCACAGTCCTGGACCCCAGTGCTCCCTCCATCAATGGCCAACGACCAGCAATCTTTGCTCGACCAAAACTTCTCCTGGGCCCATCTGCGCACTTCCTTGCAAAATCCAGTTTAGCAAGAGCCCTGCCTTTGGCACCTGATCACCCTCCACATCTGATGACAATTCTTCACTCCCCACCCTGGTACTCGATGGCGTGCAGGAGCCCCCATCGGTTGGTTCAGCCAGAATTCCCCAGATGTCTCCTCTTACTAAGTTCCCATTCAGAAACCCCTGCACCTTGGCTATAGGTCCCTACTTGTCTCCGCTTTACTCAGAATGGAGTCCAGTCCTACCCTTGTTGCCATGGCCCTGCAGAAAATGTGCTCTCTCCACTGTAACTCTGAATCCAACACTGGATACAAATGTGAGACATAATGTATCATGAGCCAAGGGTAAACCATGATATGTGATAAGTAACATAATACATACGATTGGGAAAACAGAATACAATAGAGGTATTACTTGCTACATTATGGGGGAAAAGCACAGGAGATACTCAATTTTTAATGTATTTTTTATTTTTTTAAATTTTTAAGTAGGCTCCACGCCCAACATGGGGCTCGGACTCACAACACTGAGATTAAGAGTCGCACGCTCAACCCACTGAGCCAGCCAGGCACCCCTAGATGCTCAATTTTTGAAGTTTTTTGGTAACAAATAGCATGCTTCTGCTGTTTCCATTTGAGAGTTGTGTCTGTCTCATTTCTGGGGGAGCTAGGAGCTTCCCTGTGTCGCTCAGTGGCTCGTCTCCTCTGGCAGCTCTGCCCCTCCTTTGTCAATTCGAGTTCTAGGCTTCTTTTCATCATTTGGAGATTTTCAATTAAATGAATGCATTTACACTTAGTTTTTCACAGTTGCTGAAAACGGTTTTGTTTGCTTTTTGAAGTTGGAGGTGTTTGTTTATAGACTGCAGATTTAATTATTATTCATTCACGTGTACACACAAGCTTTGCCTTTAATCCTTCTAGAACTGATCTCCACGTCAAGTGAGGCTCTAGGACCACCAGGGCAGGAGCCTTCTTCATCTTTGCACCTCCAAACTCCAAACCCCTCCTCAGCCCCGGCTCCTGCTGTCCGTGCAGCCCACCAAGGGATGGGGACAGAGGAGCGCTGGGAGTCCACCTCCCAAAGCACGGGAGACCCAGGGCCCTGGCTCTGCACAGTCAGACTCTCCTCTCGACTGCCCACTGATAAGAAACCTCTTATAGGGGAGGCACACAGGCTGCTCCTTTTCCCTCTTAATCTAGAAGTTATTTTTAATTACAAATGTAGTACAAGCCCACTGCAAACTCTTGATGGATACAGATGTGTTAAGACAAGAAAACAAGAAATCCGTCTTCCTTCCTCCTTCCCCCATCTCACCCAGGGGTAATCATTGTCCATAGTGGGGATGATGACGTCTAGAATTTTCTTAGGCCTGTTTAGGCCCTGGGCTGGATGAAGTGTGGAGGGAGGGGCATTTCAGGAAGAAAGGCTCAGTGGGGACAGGGTGGGGGTGGAAAGACAGGATTAGGCTCCTTCAAGCCCAGAGCTGCAGACCAGAGCAGGCCTGGGGCCGGGGAGGGGAGCAGGGCAGGGGGTGAGCCTATACCTGGGGTGTCCCCGTATCCCTGAAAACCATACCCACACAGCCCAGCTCCTGTTCACAGATACAGGTAAGCCCAGCTCAGACCAGGAAGGGTCAGGGCCAAAGGGCAGCCTGAGCCAAGCGAGCAGCTACTGTGAAGGTGGGAGCAAGGAGGAGGGGTCCTCCTGAGGGGCCTCCACACAGGCCCACAGAAGCCACATCCACTGGGCGACAGGAGACGCCACCCGGCCAGGAGGGCATCCGGGGGCCAGAGCAGGGAGGCATGCAGGGACAGAACACCCCTCCCTGTGCCTCAGTTTGCTCTCCTGTCAAAGGAGACAAGGGGCACGGTGTTAGAGATGTGGAGGGGCCACACAGATGGTCTTTGGAGTTTCCTTCTGAAGCCGGGGCGGGTGCAGGCAAGTCCAGCCCCTCCCAGGGCCCCTAATCGGCTCAGTCACGAGGCCCGGCCACACAGAGGACGGTTAGGAAGGGCCTGACCTGAGCCCGACAGCTGGGCGCTGTGCCCATCTGATTTGTGGTGGAGACCACAGGAACACAGGCTGGGTGTGGGGACGGGGAGTCTGGGGATGGCTTCCTGGAAGTGGGGAGCACTGATCCCCACCCCTGCCCGGGTGAGGAGAAAACAACGTGGGTTTGCCCACAGGGCACCATGGATCTGACCTGGTCCTGCTGTGGTCTGTGTGTCCCTGAGCCAGCCACTTATCGCCAGGTGACAGGATGCATGGGGGGGACAAAGGGAGGCGAGGTCCAGGGCTTCGGGTGCGCAGAAGGAGCAGATGGGGCCCCCCCTCAGCTCCTCCTCCATCCTCCCCCGCTGTGGGACGGTCCAGCCTCCTCCCCAGCTGGGGGTGTCGAGGACAGGAGGGGAGAGAGGGAACGTTGTCTAAACTTGATCGTGATAGCGGCTACTTGATTGTATACATTTGTCCAACTCATTGATTTGGACATTTGCTTTTTTTTTAAGATTTTATTTATTTATTTGAGAGAGAGAGAATGAGAGAGAAAGAGCACATGAGAGGGGGGAGGGTCAGAGGGAGAAGCAGACTCCCCACCGAGCAGGGAGCCCGATGCGGGACTCGATCCCGGGACTCCAGGATCATGACCTGAGCCGAAGGCAGTCGCTTAACCAACTGAGCCACCCAGGCGCCCGACATTTGCATTTTTTTTAAGATTTTATTTGGGGCGGCTGGGTGGCTCAATCTGCTCGGTGTCCGCCTTTGGCTCAGGTCATGATCTCAGGGTTCTGGGATCGAGTGGGGCTCCCTGCTCAGCGGGGAGTCTGCTTCTCCCTCTCCCTCTGCTGCTCCCCCTGCTTGTGCTCTGTCGCTCACTCTCTCTAATAAATAAATAAAATCTTTAAAATATATATATATTATTTATTTATTTATTTGAGAGAGGGAGGGAGGGAGAGAGGGAGAGAGGGAGAGAAAGGTGGCAGCCAATAGAGGCCGCCCTCCCTTCCAGACACCAATGGGAGGGCGCGGACGCGCAGCCCCGCAGACCAATCAGGAGTGGCCTGCGTGCCCCCTGCGAGGCCGCGGTCCCTCCACGGCGCCCCCCTCGCCCCCCCTGCGGAGAGCCGGCGGCGGGGGGGAGGGGGGCTGCGGGGGGGCTCGGGGGGCGGGACGCCACGAGGGGCGGGGCTGCGCAGAGGGGCGGGGCGCTGCGGGGAGGAGGGGCTGCGGAGAGCTGCGGGGGCCTACGCAGGGCGTGCGGGCGGCGGGTCAAGGAGCGAGCCGCTTCCAGCCTTCCCCGGCTGCGCCCCTCGCTGCTGGGGTCTGCGCTCACTCAGCGGGTGTCCCCGTGCCCCGGGGAGCCAGGCGTTATCTTCCAAATTTGTAGCCGCCGCTGCCTAGGGGGAGCCCTAGGCCTCTCCTTTGAGGGCTGGCCCCGCCCACACCTGCCGCCCGGACGACTACCAGCACGCAGAGCACCCCTCGGGGCCTCTGCCTGGGACAAGTGCGGGTGCTGCCCCTCTCCGCGACGTTTTGGAAGAACTGGCCAGAAGATACCAAGCATTTATTCCTTGCAGGTGGGTGCTGGCGGCCCCCAGGCATCCCCCACCCCCGCAACTCGTGCTTCCATCCTGGCCCCAGCTCTTTGCCTTAAACAGGTGCAAGGCAAACTGCCAGCCTCCCTTTCCCGTTCTCTCCGCTAAAGCCAGGACTTGGGCTCCAGTGGTCAGCTGGCCACATGGGGGCGGGTGGGAACAGGGAGCACGGAGCAGGGTCGGGGGGAGGGAGGATGAGTGCGAGAGGCAAGGCCAACAGGACAGAAGGGAGGAGGGGTGCACAAGAACATGGGAGAAAGATGTAAGAATGCAGCCGATTAGAGGGGAGGGGAGGGGTCAGCCCCTCTGAAAGTTCCTCCGTCGGAGCAGGTGGCGCTGGATCCAGGCCCGGTAGGCAGACACCCTGGCATACACCCCCGGGAGTCCGGGCTCAGCGCATCCCCTGCTGAAGCTCACCACTGCCGCCTGCACCCAGCGCCTGTCTCTGAGCTGACAGACCAGGGGGCCCCCGGAGTCGCCCTGAAAGAAGCAAGAATAACGTTTGTTATTCCCCCCAGTGGGACTCGGGTCTGTGCAGCCGGGGTGGGAGCTCTCAGACTGAGGCTAACATCAGGGAGCTTGTCAGAGGGGGCCGGATGCTAAGGCAAGGGGAGGACACACAGGGCAAGCTCCCTTGGGGCTCCATGTAGAAGGTGTGGTAGCCCCGAGTTTCCATCTTGAAGAGGTTCCTCCTTGCAATCTGCATATCAGCTCTAGCTGCCTCTTTTTTGTGTTTGTAACAGCTGAGGACCCTTAGGTTCAGAGGTCAAGCAATTTGCTGAAGGTCGCACAGCTAGTAAAAGCAGTGCTGAGATGTAGTCACTTTGTTATTATTATTGTTGTTGTTATTATCCAAAGCCTGCCTGCTTGTTCCGATGCACACTGCCTCCCTTACAAGGTGCATGGCATCTCTGGGTCTGGACCCCTGTCCCTCTAGCCCCTGCAGGAGCTGCTCACCTCCCTGTGACAGCTGGAGCCCACACTTTCTGCTTTTTATTGTCAGGATGGCTCTGGACTCGTTCTTACAAGAAATCTTTGTCAAGTTCCAGCTCCAAGCCAGACGCTGTTCCACCTTGGGTGAGAAAAGTCCCCAACCTCGTGGAGCTAGATCGTAAGATGCCACCCCTGCCCCAAGTCCAGGATCCAGCCTGCTTCCCAGGGCAGCTCCCTGTGCCCCAGCCCCCGGCCCCTTGCCCCTCACTCACCATTCTGCCAGATGTCCCCCCCCAGCCGGTCACCCAGCAGAAGGTGCCTGTGGGAAAGTCGGAGCCCGGTGGAGCCAGAGGGATGGGTCTGATGGCGCTGGAGAAGGGCACAGGGCAGGCCAGCTTCAGCAGAGCCACGTCGCCACCCTGGAGGGCGTCCCCGTTGGAGGGGTGCTGGATGACGCGGACGGCAGCCACAGAGACGGAGTCCTGGGGACTGGGATACAGCACAGCCTCTCCCAGCTGGATGCTCAGGTCCTGCAGATTCGTGAAGCTGGGCAGGAAGCAGAAAGGACATGGTGGGCTCTGAGGGCGGTGGTCCAGTGGCTTCGGCTTCACCCAGCTAGCTCTGCTGGGGAGAGGGCATGGCACTGAAGGACCGTCTGCTCTACCTGGCCCTCTGAGTCGGATCCAGGCATGAGGAACACAGGGCACATCCTCTGGGCACTTGTCCCCAGGAAACCCCGTCTGGCAGGGAAAGACTCCCATGTAAACTCCAGCTCCAGGTGACAGGTGGTTCAGCCTTTGACTGTGGAGAGTCCTCCATGCAGCAGGGCCTATACCGGTGGGGACGGAGTGGACACAGCCCTGCTCTTCCTGGGCCAGACAGCCGGGGCACAGTGCTGAGATGGCCGGGGGGCTGGGGGGCAGGTTGGGCTGCACTGGAGTGGTGGGCAGGGAGACAACGTTCTCGGCAGGGGCAGGGGTACAAGTTGGGGGAGCTGCGTTTGGGGGCCTGCGGAACTCATGGAGCACGTCAGCAGGCCCCCTCCCTGGCATCTGAGGACAGCAGGTGGACAGTGACCTGGGAGGGGCCATTCGAAAGCACAAAGGAGGCAGGAACTTGTTGATGAAAGTGTTTTGAGTTCCTCAGGGAGCCACTCTCTCTGGGCCTGATGCCTATGACCGATGGAGGGCTACATTGTCCCAGCAGGACTGCCCCTAACCCCAGTGTCCCTTTTCTCAGGGTCCACATCCCGCATCTGCCTCTTGCATATCATTCAGTCTTAAGCAAATTACTCACCTCTCTGTGCCTCAGTTTCCCATCCTGGAACATGGGGGTAAAAGTATCTACCTAAGGCGGTTATCCTGAGTGTGCTTGGGACAGTGCCCTGGGGCAGGAAGCCCCCAGTAACCGTCGGCCATGATTTCCAGGACTGGACATCTACCGAGGACATCCCAGGAACAGCCCCAGCACCAACAAAATTGTGAAAGGCTTATTTACCCCAAGATGACACCTGGGACCAGCCGATTATACTTTAATTATTGCATCTGCTAAGGTTAAGTTGACACCATAGCTCAGCTTCAGGAGGGACCAACCTTGATTGTGAATTCTCTTTATATAGAATTCAGTACCCGATTGTTTTATGATAGTTTGATTCTGCTTTTCATTTTCAAATATCGTTAGAGGGCATCTAGCTCTTGAAACACTCTCTACTTTCTCATACACCCGTGCTGAGCAGCATGATAACAATTGCTGAAACGGGGAGCAATGCAGGTGTCCACAGACAGAGGAATGCATGTACAAAACACTGCCCATCCACACAGCGGGATAACATCCAGCGATAGAAAAGAGAGAATTTCTGACACTTGCTATAATAACATGGGTGACCCTTGAAGACCTGCTCGGTGCAACTGGCCCGATTCCAGAGAATACACATTGCAGGATTCGGCTTCGATGAGGTCCCTGCGATCGTCAGAACCATGGAGATGGGAAGTGGAGGGTGGGTGCCGGGCCGGGGAGGGTGGGCGTGAGTGCTTAGTGGGGACAGAGCTTCAGTTTGGGAAGACAGAGGAGTTCCTGGGGAGGGGGGTGGTTACTCAACCGTGTGAACTGTGGACTGAGAAGGGATCGAGATGATCAATTTTATGTTGTGCATTTAACCAGAGTTCCAAAAATTGGAAAAAAGTTCCTGACTTCCAAGTATTGTCAAATAATTAAAGTTTGTTTTCTTTCCTAGTTTGAAGGGAATGGCCAGCGTCTGAGGCACAGTCCTGGAGGGGAGAGCCAGGTGCAGGCGCCAGGCCCGCCTGCGGGGCTCCGAGCCGCCTGCCAGTGGCAGAAAAGGCCGGGGAGCCCCGTGGGCCCAGGTGCTGCTCCAGACCCACAATTCTCTTCCCCGCACAGCTGCCCCAGGGCATTTTTACGGCCCGGGCTGCCCGGTGTGGGGAGGCAGGACTCACCTGGAGACACAGTGGGCGGCGGTCAGCACCTACCGGTGGCTGATAAGACTGCCTCCACAGATGTGCTGCCCCTGGTCTCGGAGGCTGACCTGCCAGGGCCACTGCCGGGGTGCTGCCGCCATACCCCCAATGATATGGGCCTCCGGGCTGAAGCTCCTCCCTGGTGGAGAGACAGGGTCACCGGCCGGCCTCCTCTGGGGAAACAGGGCCCGGTGGGGGGCCGGAGAGCTGGACCCTCCTCCCACCTCCACCGCAGATTCGATAGCCCACACTCAGCTTTCTGGGTTGCAAACGGCACTGCCCAGTGGAATTTTCTACAGTGATGGGCATGCTCTGTACCGTGGTCCAGTGCGGTCCAGGCCCCTGGCCACGGGAAGGAAGTGTGCCCTGGGACTGAGGAGCTGAATTTTTCATCGTAATTGTAAGTAATCTAGACGTCAGCAGCCCCCGTGGGTGGCTGGTGGCACCAGGTTGGAGAAGGAGGCAGACCTCCAGTCTCCCTGCCCCTGGATGGCATTTCCACTGCTGTGATTTTGCAGCTTAAATGACACAAGTCAGGGGAAAGCCCTGCATGTGGTTCTGGCACGCGGTGGCGGCGGGCAGGGCACCAGGAAGCCTCGGTTTACCATTCTCTGCCTCGACTTCCTCCTGAGTCCCATGCAGAGGAGCTGCTCCAAGGGAAAGGACTCTGAGAGCTGAAGGTTACCGAAGGGCATGTGTGCGTGACGGTTCTCGCACACAGACCAGCGGGGTACGAGCTGTGCAGCCCCGAGGACAGTTTGGATCGAATATGTTCCCCCCCACCCCCACCCCATCTCCCAGGGAGCTGGGAAGCAAGGAGCCCAGGAGGGACCATGGAGCGTGCATGTGGCTGGAGAAGGCCCCGGCTTGGAGGAGCCATGGACTGGGTCCCCACGGTCAGAGGTCCGGGTTCCAGGCAGATGGGCGCTCTGGCTGTGGGACTCACCCCTTTCTCCCAGGAAGGGGAGCACAAGGAGCACTGGAAGGAGCCACATCTGTAGGCAGAGGCAGGATGGAGGGTGTTGGAGCTCCGGCCAGCACTGGGGGCCGCAGGACCAGCCTCCCCGCAGGTCTCCCCACTGCAAAGACCAAGGGCTCCAGAGAGAGGGCGAACCAGGTGGCCCCTAGCGTGTCCTCTGCCAGCATCACCCCTGTGACCCTGGCCTTGTGGGGGGTCACACCACCCCAGTCCCGGGAATGACCACAGGAAGAGACGGGGGCTAGGGCTGGAGAGGTGAAGCCTGCCCCTCCTGCTCTCCGAAGACCCCCTCCTTATCTGGACAGACGTGTACCAGGGGCCCAGCGGAGACTCCAGGTTCTCCGTGAGCCTTGGTGGCGTCTGACTCTGGCATGATGTCACCATGGCCTGGAGCTACACCCAGCCCCTCCCCCTTGGCCTCCGACCTCTTCCCTGTCCCTGGCGGTTCTGACGCCTGCTGTCCTGCTCTCAGCTCTGTTCCCTTCTGCCCTGCATGCGGGGAAGAGGGCCTGGTCCCTCCCTGGCCCCCCGGCCCAGCCCCAGGCTCTGGGACCCCGCCGCCCCAGCGAGGCAAGGCCGCACAGGTGGTCAGGGATCAGGCTTCAGGCAACGGGGTGGGATTTGAGGTAAGAAGCCCAGGCAGAGTGACCTTCAGCATCTGCCTGGTCCAGGTGCAGAACAAACACGGAGCAGGAAGGACCAAGAGGTTCCGGGAGCCACGGCTCTGTTGATTCTGGCAAGGCCAGAGACACCGAAGCCTGTCTTATCTCAGGCAGTCACTCCCTTCCTGCCCCTGCCCAAGGGCTCCCCACAAACGCCATCCTTCCAGGGAGCTGGTGGGAGGTGGAAGGAGGGACCAGCAGAGGCCGAGGGGCAGCCACGGGGCGAGAGATCTGTTACTTCACAGAGCGGCCGGACCGTGCTGGGCGGGCGGCCCTCCGTCGCTCACTGGGCCCCCCGTAAATGCAGGAACGTGTGCTGGGGACTTTGGGTGTTTGATCATGTTCACGTACACAAACATAATTCCACCCCCGTGACCAGTGGAAGTACACAGCTCAATGCCATTTAGCCCATTCTCACTGCTGCCCACCCACCCGCCATCGGGCTCCGGGATGTTTTGCCCCCACCAAGGGCCACTCAGCCGTCCCCTCCCCAGCCCCAGGGCTGCGGCCCCAGAGTGGAGCCGACACTGAGATCCTCGCTCGCCCTTCCCAGGCCTGGAAGGACACCGGCCCCTACGCGCAGCCCTCTGCACATCAGGGCTGGGGGACACACTCCCACGGAAAACCACGTTGCCCGTGGTCAGCCCATCCCACAAAGACTCTGGCCACACTCGGGTCATTTCTCAAGCTCTTTAATCTGACAGACAGCGCAGTGAGGCACCCTCTGCCCCAGAGGCCTCCGGCCCCGCTCCCCAGCATCCTCCTGCTCTATCCGCCACCAGTCGGGGAGGCCGGGGACACTGAGAAGGTGGAGCCCAGACCAGAGCGAGTGGGGCTGAGGCTGAAACAGCAGGCCCTGGGAGAAGGCAGGAGCCGCTGCTCCCAGCTGGGTCAGGGGCACCTCCAGATCTGCCGCGTGATCCAGGGCACATAGGTCTGGATGAGCGCGTAGACCCCGGGAATGTTGTGCAGGGCACAGCCGTAGCCCCAGCTGACCACTCCTACCAAGTACCAAGTGCTCTTCGCCTTGCAGACCAGAGGGCCTCCAGAGTCGCCCTGCGGGAGGAGAGGGAGGGCTGAGTGGCCGCCAGCAGCCGGGCCGGGACAGGGGGCGGAGATGGGGTGGGACTCACGTAGCAGGAGTCCGGGCCCTCAGTCCCCGTGCACAGCATGTCGTCCTGGATGATCTTCCCCTGCTGGCCCTGTCCAGAGGCGTGGTACAGCTGGTCACAGACGGCATTCTCCACCACCTGCACCCTCACTTGCTGCAGGCGTTAAGGGGGGTGCTGTGACTCTGGGAGAGGCGACCAGAGGTTGGCAGCACGTCCTGCCCAGCCACCTGGGGCCCCGCAGGGCGCAGCCTCCCCCTGGCAGGCCGCTGTGGGGCCCCCTGGGGCGCAGGAGGCCCTGCCCACCTCTGAATTCGTAAGACTCGGCCGACAGAACGACCAGAAAGAAAACAGAAGGGTGAGTTTTTCTGGTTTTCCCCCCAAAATATCTCCTTTTAAAGTGGAAATAAGCATTTGCATTTCCCCATCCCAAGACTGAGCCCTGAGCTCAGTCTGCCTGTCAGCCAGTCACAGAACCGTCCAGCCTGGGGGGGCCGGATCTCCCTCCTGAGTGGAGTATATGGCGCGGGGGTGGGGGGCACTGATGTGCGAGCAGCCCCTTCTCTTTCCTTTCTGGAACCTGCAACCCCCTGCCCGCCAGGAGTTCCTGGGGATGACAGGCTTGGGAAAGGCCCCGCCCGGCCCCCGCCCCATACACACGGTGCATCCTTATGGCGCCCCAGCCAGTCACCCAGCACCGGTCCTCTGGGGTGACCTCAAGCTGGGCTGACGAGAGCCTGACCTGCTTGACGTTAGCAGTGCCCTCCACAGTCTGACAGCTGGAGCAGGGCGATGTCCGCGCCCAGATTGACGTAGTCGCAGTTGGGGTGGACGATGACACGGCTCACATTCAGCAGCCTCCTGCCCCCATAGAGATACACGTCCCCGGCATGGATGCTGTAGGCTGAGGGGTCCGTGTCCTTCCTGGGGTCAAAAAGAAGCCACAGAGGTGGTTCCTCCTAGGGCAACCCCCTGGGCACCGCGGGGAGGGAAGTGGCAATTCCAGGCAGAATCCTACTGTGAACCCAGGTTTCCCACCTCCTGATTCCCCCCACGTCCCACCCAGAGCTGGACAGCAGCACGTGGGACTCACCGGAAAATGCAGTGGGCGGCGGTCAGCACCCACTTGGGGTGGATGAGGGAGCCCCTGCAGATGTGCACCCAGGAGGCCCAGTGGTAAGCATAGATTCTCAGGCTGACCTGCCACGCCACTTCCCCTGGGGGGCATTGTGGCCACCGATGATGCCCACCAGCTCCTGATCAGGAGCAGGTTAGGGCACTTAGGTCAGGGCGCCGAGGTCAGTGCCCCGCGGTCCTGGTGGAAGCTTGTCCCCATGTCCCCACACTCCACAGCCCACCTGCAGACGAGGCTCTGGGCTCAGGTCCCCGGTGCCCTGGGAGGGATCCCCACTGGCTCCCCGCGGTGCCCAGCCTGGGGGCAGCTGTACTGCCGTCCCCCCAAAGCACCAGCCTTTCTAGGAGCCCTTGGAGGGCAGGGCCGTGTCTTGGTTCGACTCTGGAACCCCGGGGGCATGGGCGGAGATGGAGCCTGGTGCAGAGTGGGCACCCATCCCCCACCAGCCTGAACGGAAGACTGCCCCCCAGGTGAGGGCGCCAGGCCTGCGAGACGAGGCCGGCAGGGGGCGACAGAGAGCACTGCTCCTGGAGGGTCCTGACCCTGAGCGCCCCGGAGTCCCGGTTCCTGGCTCCACGTTTTTTCTTTAAATGTGATCAAATGTTTAGTTGAGACCTGGGCTAAAAACAAAATGTGTATGGCCCTAGCAGAAATGGAAGACCAGTGTCCCTGGTCATAAATAGAAACCCCACCCAAAAGTTAGCAGGGTGAAAACCAGGTATTGTTGCTAGATTGACTATATACTGCTGTCAGGGGGTAACCGAGGCCTCCTCCAGCCCAGCACTCGGGAAGGAGGGGAGACCAGTGAGCCTCTGGTTTTCCCAGATGCACTCCGGAACCATAATGCTGGGTAAGGTAGAAGCAGACGCCCTTGGCAATGCCTCGCCTGGGCTCAGGTCTGAGTCTATAAATCAGAGGCAAGGGGACATCCCAGGGAGGGGCTAAGATAGGGTCATGCTCGCAGACTTCAGTGATGACACAGGGTGGCCGACCTCCTCACATCCCCACTGGATTCAGCAGTCTAGTCCCTGCAGAAACTACATGGATCGTGGTTGGATGTTTGGATGCCGTGCTGATGTCTTTACTAGGACAGATCAACTGCCCTGGCACTTGGGATATGGCTATTAATGTGGCGAATGGGTTCTTTCCAAACATCGTCAGTAAGGAGGAGAAGGACAGTGGTATGCACCCATAGCCTTGCCCGCGATCACGTGGCCATCCTGCAGAGCATCCCATTGGTCCTCTACGCTGATGACATCGTGATCGTTGGACTGATGCACACGCCCTCTGGTAAGACACATGCCTGCCAGGGCCGTGATTTATGCGTGAAGTTTTTAGGATATGGTGCCTTGGGGCATGTTGGGTAGGACATCCCTTCCAAGAGGAAGGACAGCTTATATGTTGCACTTCCTGCCACCAAAAAAGAGGCACGTTTGGGTTTGGGAAGCAGTGTACTATCAGTCTAGGGAATACTACTACGACCCAGCGACCCCGATGCCCTGCCTCCCCACACCCACAGTCTCCATCTCACCCTGGGTGGGACTCAGTTTCCCCGACAATGCATTTATCACCTGCTGATTTCCAGGGGAGCCCAGAACAAGAATCTACAACAGACCCAGGCCATCACCAGCGACCCCGATGCCCAGGCTCGATGACTTGGCACCGTGAGGGTCATGATCTTACCGGGGTCTCACAGCCAGTCAGGGTAGACTTGGCCCTAGAACTCTGCAGTCTGTGGCTTGTGGCCCACACAGACCCCCTGAACATTCAGCATGCAAGATCTCTGGGACTGGGGCACAGGCTGGGCTTTCTCAGCCCTCCCTTCCCCACCCCACCCCACACCCCTACTCCAGCCAGGAGACCTGTCCCCAAGCCACGCAGGGGCCCTCCCAGAGCCTGGCTCTCAGCCTCAGGCATCTGGCTATTGCAGAACGTTCCTGCTTCCTGCTGCAGGTTCCTCCTGCCTGGCCCTGGGAGCCTGTTCCTTCCTGGATGACATGGCAACCAATCAGCTGGGCTCCCCCAGCTCTGAGCCCTCGCAGATAGAGCCCCCCATCTGAAAACCCTACACCCTGCACTCACTCAGCACACCTGCCCTAAGGCTCTTGCCGATTACTAGGCACCCAAACCACGACCCGAATAAAATGCTGCCCCTGCCCAGGGTGGGGGTCCCCTCTGCCACGTGCCCACACTCCTCAGGGGAGCTACCCAGCCCTCTGCTCCCGCCCCCCTCGCTCTCCCACCATAGGCCGCCAGAGGGCACCGTTTAGACGGCAGCCCCATGGTAGATGCTACCTGGCTGGCGGGACCCAGGCACGCACAGTGACCGTCAGGCCCGAGAGTGCCTTCGAGGCCTCAGAGCCATGGGGAGGGTGTCTCAGTCTGCCCGGCCGTCACCACAGATGCCACAGCCTGGGGCTTAAGCAACAGACACTCCTCGGAGTCCTGGGGCGAGAAGTCTGAGATCAGGGTGCCTGGGCGGCTGGGTTCTGGTGAGTCCTTCCCTGGCCTGCAGACGCTGTGTTCACACAGTGGAGAGAGAGAGACAGTGACCTCTCTCTTCCTTTTCTTACCAGGATCAGGGGCCCACCCTGTGACCGCACTTAACCTTAATGACCTCCTGAACGCCCTGCCTCCAAATACAGTGGCACTGGGGGTTGGGGCCTGAACACATAGATTTGGGGGACGCAGTTTAATCCCACCCAGAAGCTGTGAGAACCCAGCTGGGCCACACACGCCCTGACTGATGGTGGAACCTGGGCAGGCGAGGGCCTCGGGACAGCGGGCTTAGACCTGCTCCCCAAACTCTCCCGGCACACGCCCTGCCCTGTGGGGACCCCACCCCGTGCCTTCTGGGCCCTGCCCTGCCTCCCCACACCCACAGTCTCCATCTCACCCTGGGTGGGCCTCAGTTTCCCCTCTGTTTATCCCTGATCTTGATCCCTCTTCTGTGAGTCACACTGGTCTCTGGTCTTCCTTGGCCAACCAGCTTTTCAGGCTTTGTTATCTTTCTGACTGGTGTTGGTGAGTGCTTTGTTTATTAAGGTTACTTAGCTTTTCCTTTTTTTTTCTTAAGATTTTATTTTTAAGTAATCTCCACACCCAACGTGGGGCTCAAACTCAACCCCGAGATTGAGTCACATGCTCTACTGACTGAGCCATCCAGGTGCCCCCAAAATGTGGGTTTTTTTTTTTTTACGCATTGCATTTAGTGACCTGGTCATCAGCAGCTAAACACACCTCCAACTGCTCCCATCTAAAAACCACGCAGAACTCCCTCCTTGACCCTGTTCCCCTGCTCCCTAGCCCCTGGCTGTGGTCTCCAGGATGGGTTTCCAGTCCTCCCCCCCCACCACTGGCACCCGCACAGCCCCGGCTGGCTTCCTCAAGTCACCAGCAACCCCCACTGGGTGGTCGTGATGTCCTGGCAAGATGTCAGGGCTTTTGTGTTGTTGTTGTTGTTGTCGTAAAAATACATAGTAATCTAACACTTGCCACTGTAACCATTTCAAGTGAACAGTTCAGAGGCATTCCGTGTGAGTGCAGTGCTGTGCGGTTCCAGAACACGGGATCCCCCCAGAAGGGAGCTCTGCCCACGAAGCACACACTCCCCACCCCCAGCCCCCTGGAACCGCCGGCCTGTGTTTGTCTCTGGATGTTTCACGCGCGTGGAATCCTACACCGCGTGGCCTCCGCACCCGACTTCTCTCACTCCGCACGCTCTCAAGGTTCGTCCCGGTCGTAGCAGGCGCCAGAGCTTCATGCCGTCATGTGGCCTCGTGGGTGTCCACTGTCTGGCCGGACCCGGCTGTGTATCCGCATATGCGCTGACTAAACTATATTTTTCTGCGTCGTGACTGTTCTGAGTAGTGGCATGAGCATGTATGGGCCTGCTTGTGTAGGAGCGCCTGGTTTTGATTCTTTGGAGTCTACACCTCCGAGTGGAACGTCTGGGTGTTACAGGACGGGGCTCTCAATGCTAAACCCAAACGGGGACAGCGGGGCCCACCCAGGTATCGCCTGACCTCCCAGCAGCCTCCACCCCGCGCTGTTCCGCTCTGGGTCTCCTTGGCACACCTCTGCGCGCCCGCCACTCTGCAGGCTCCCCCGAAGGACCCGGGGCCACAGGCTGTAACTGCTGGTGTCTAAGGCCCGATGCAGGCCTTGCCCCCTGGGTGCACCCTCTCCTGGGTCGCCCCCTCCATCCCTGGGCTTTGATATCCCTGCACACGACGACGCCCAGGTCTGCACCTCCAGGGGTGTCTTGTGGTATCCGGAACCCAAAGGGCCCCAAACTGGGCTCCTGCCCACTGCCGATCCCATGGACCTGCAGACCCCAGCATCCCCAGTGGCGCTGCCAGTCACCAGCTGCCCAACCTCAAGGCCGGGGTGTCACCCTTGACTTGCCCTCTTCTTCCTGCTCCCGAGCACAAGTCCCAGACATCCCTCCACCTACCAGCCTCTCTCCCCTTCCATGACCAGGCCACCAAATTCCTTGCCCCCAGATTCTGCCAGGAGCAGCGAGCTGGTCTCCCTGTTGGTCCTGCCCTCTCCAGACTGTTGTGCACACCCTGCAATCTTCCTAGCAGATGGGGGTGCAAGCCCACCCGTGTTACTAAAACGCTTCCCATCCCCCACTCCCGCAGGACAAAGAATTCCTTGCTGGACCCCCTTCCCTGTCCTCCTAGCCTGGCCCTTCCTAATCACTCCCGGCCCACCTCCCTAACTGCGTCCCTTGCCATCACCCTCTGGACCCTCCCAGCACCTGCCAGGATGTTGCCTCCTCCAGAAAGGCTGCCCTGACCTGTGAGAAAGCACGAGGGCCCTTCCTCTCCCGCCCAGTTGTGCAAATCTCATTTGCAGGGCAGGCCCGCTTTGCGAGGCCATCTCCTCTCTGGACTGTCAGCCCCGGAGGCACAGGGACGGTCCTCACTTGTGGCCCCTGATACCCCGTTCCCAGCTGTGCCCCCAGCACGAGCGCACACTCAGTAAGTGTATCTGTGTCGAAGGCACCAGAGAGTACATGGCGGGGGGAGGCACCTCAGGGCATTGAGCTCATTCCCTCGGAGATGGCACACCTGCGATGAGTCAGCCACGCGGCCGGCCCGGTGGGAGCTGGCTGGTGGGCGGGCCTGGGGAGTGGCGGCGTGGCTGTCAGGCCCTGGGGGAAGCCCTGGTGGACAGGGCCCCTGGGACCAGGCAGCGCAGTGGTGGTGGCGCTGTGGCTGAGCCACCCTCCCTCCCTTGGGGCTCTGGGCAGCGTGTCTTGCCCCCCTGAGGCTGCACCCCTCCTCAGGGATGGGCCACAGCGACCGAGACCCGGCTCCCCTGCGGGGACGCACCTTGGTCCTGAGCATCACTGGGACCTGGCGCCAGGACTGTGGAGACGGAGCACCAGGAAACTGGGAGTGGACGTGGACAATGGTTGGAGCACCTGGGTGTCCTCACAGGATGTCAGAGTGCAGCACGGAGAATGTGCGTCCACAGACGGCTCTCAGGGTTCGAGGAGCTTGCATCCAATACTGCAGAACTATAGCATGAAGGAGGCATTCCGGCTCCCAGAAAATCTTCCTGATTAAAATGAAGAGAAGGGCCCCCCTTTGGGCCCCTGTGGTTACTGTCCCCTCTCTCTGAGCCCTGGCACCCCCCCTCCCCACTCCTACCCCCAACAAGAAAGGACCTGTGCACACAGAATCTTGGCAGGTAACTCTCTCTGGCTGCGAGCGAGGAGCGTGGCCAGGTCTGCACTGCATTTATGGGGGTGCAAAGCACAGGGGCTATCCTACCCGCTTGGATAGAAAGTCCCCCTTTAACACATGCTTAGTTACCTGGATGGGCGAGCAAACACAAGATCAGCCAGGTCAGAGGGCGCCTGTGGCTCAGTGTGGGCCAGGGTCAGACCTGCCTTGCCTGCCACTGCCACGGGGGCAAGCACCTGCGGGCACCTGGGCCACAGGTCACGGGGCCACGTCAGAGTACCCCCAGCCAGGTGAGTGTGTGTTCCCACCTTCTTACCCTGGAGTGTCTTGAACTCCTGCCCCCCTGGGTGCAGGTTGGGAGGCAGAGGGCTAGACAGTTGTAACACAACGGGGAGAGCCTTCCAGGTGCTGAGGGAGGCAGCGGAGGGGCTGTGTTTAAAGCAGGGAGGAGGGGAGGTGGGAGGGAGTCACCTGGGCGGGGGGGGGGGGGGGCTGGAGGCAGGAAGTGGGCAGGTGTGCAAGAAGTAGTGGGCTGGGGCCAAGGCTGGGGTCTGGGGCTCTTGGTCAGGCCTGAGCTGCCCAGGTGGGCAAGGACACACACTGGCAGTGCATTTGGGGTCCTTGGAACCCCTCCCTCATTTTGACATGGGGGCTCAGGCTGAGTGAGAGCTGAGGAAATGGTGCCACGGGTGTGTGCACCTGCAGGCACGTGGAGCCGGGGACCTCCACGGGGTGTCCTGTGAGGGAGAGCCCTTGGTCTCTAGCGGTAGCAAATGTGTTTTCCCATCTGAGAATGAGACAGAAATGGCTAACCTCTCCTTGGCCCCACACTCCATACACTGGGAAGGGATGAACGCCCGCATGACCCTGTGTACCCTGCCCCGCGGCCCCTTCCGTTGGTTTCTGGAAGCTGGGGGCCAAACTCTGTGGGGCCAGGTTCCTTCTGCGTAGTAGTGGGGGACGCCCAGCCCCACTAACCCATCCCTTTATCCTCTGCTCCTCACGGCACTCATGACAATCGGATATTTTCCACACTGGTCCCTCAGCTCTTCACTGGCCAGGTCAGAGCAGAAACGGAGACCCAGCGGCCGGGAGGGACGCACAGCCGGAGGTTTGCCCGCTGCCAAGCCTGTTCTCCTTGGCGTCTGTCTTAGGGGACAGTGGCGATTTGGTGGTTCGCAGTGATGGGCATCCGATGACCGTCTTCCTTTCTCGTTTGGCGCAGGAAGACGCCATCAAACCCACAGGTCACGGCACAGGCAAGCAAAGTCCCCAGACTTTGCTCCTTCTTCTTTTCTAATGTAAATGAGGAAAATCTGTAAAATTAGAAAATCTTTTCTAATGTAAACCATCCAGTAGACGGGGATGAGCAAGCTTGGGGACACGGACCAGATGCGGAGGGGCACATGACACCTTCATGTGGCCCCAGGACCTGGCTTGGGACCGCTAGTAGGTGCCCTCTGTAGCCAGGCCAGGGGCTGAGGAGCCTGGAGGCGGGGGGAGGTCCGAGGGATGCCCCAGCCCTTTGAGGAGCTTGCAAAGGGAGCCCCTTGAAGGGCGGGCGGTAGGACTAGTGTCCCAGCCAAGTCACTACTACCTAGAACATCCTGGGAAAGGCTCCGTCTGGCAAGGAGACCCCCCTCCCTCCCCCCCGCCCCCCCCTCGCCAAGACACAGGGTGTGTCCTTGATGGAACTGGGAGGCTCAGGGACAACATTACAGCAGAGCCCAGAGGAGGAAGTGGGGATGCCAGCCTGGGGTGGAGGAGAGGGGGCTGCAGGGTCCCCCTGGCAATCCACATGCTTCCCCCAGAGCTGGAAGACAAGGCTGCTCATCCTCCTAGGATGGGTCCCGAGCTCAGGAAGGCAGGTTCAGCCCCTGCAGGCCCAGGCCTTCCTCTTCCAGAGAATCTTTTCTCCCTTAGTTTCCTTTAATGTGTAAAAGTTCTTAACGTGGATGAAGCCTGATTTATCTATTTTTTTTTTCTTTACTTGCCTGTGGTTTTGGTGTCCTATCCAAGAAACAATTGCCAAATTCAGTGTTGTGAGGATTTCCCCCTGCATTTTCTTCTAAGTATTTTAGTTTTAGCTCCTTTTTTTAAAAAAAAAAGATTTTATTTATTTGACAGACACAGCGAGAGAGGGAACACAAGCAGGGGGAGTGGGAGAGGGAGAAGCAGGCTTCCTGCTGAGCAGGGAGCCCGATGTGGGCCTCGATGTGGGGCTGGACCCCAAGACCCTGGGATCATGACCTGAGCTGAAGGCAGACGCTTAACGACTGAGCCACCCAGGCGCCCCTACAGTTTTAGCTCTTATGTTTAGTTAGGTCTTTGAGTTAGTTTTGTATGTGGTGTGAGGTAAGGGGTCCAACTTCATTGTTTTGCATGTGGAGGTGCTTCTCAGCCCAGCCCCTGGAGCGGCGGCGGCCTTGTGCACAAACCTCCTCCATGCCCACAGCCTGGCCTCCATAGGGCACCCGGGGGAGCAGAGGGTCCTGCCCCTACTCCAGGCAGCTCCCAGGCACACCACCCCCTCCTCGTGGGGTGGGCATAGGACCTGCCATGGCTGGCCAGCATCCTTCCTCGTCTGGGTTTTATATTCACTGACTGCACAAAGCCCTCACCCTCTCCAAGCCTCAGTTTCTCCTTTGTACCCGGGGAGCCGGATCCAGTCATCTCTCCCACTGGAACTGCTCCACTTTGAACACACAGCAGAGTCCCCAGCACCCTGGAAATGTCACTCGAGGTCCTGTCCAACTGCCTGGTCCAACCTCACCCCTGCCACCCTCCTCCTCTCACTCTGCCCTGTCCACCCCACCTCCCACTCCTTCTGCCAGGGAGGATCTTCCCCTAGCCTCCCCACAGCTGGGGTTCAGTCCTCCTTCAGGGCTATTTGGACCTCATCAGAGACCTCCCTGACTGCGCTGTCTGAACCAGGCGTGTTCCTTAGCTGCATGACTGCTCCCTGAACGCCTCGTGGCTTTAAACAAGGCACTTCTGTTATCTCACTTTCTGTACATCAGGAGCCCGGGCTTGGTGAGGCCCCTGTTCAGCATCTCCGGCCCTCATCTGAGGCTTGGGGCCTTCCTGCAAACTCACTGGTGGTTGGCAGCATTCAGCCCCCTCCCCCTGCTATTGAAGGCCCCACTTTCTTGCTGGCTGTCCTGGGGTGGGGGGCAGGGGGGCAGCATTCTCAGGTCCTAGAGGCCACCCTGTTGTTCCCTGCCTGCCATGTGGCCCAGGCTATACCATGCCCTTGTGCATCCTCAAGGCCACAGTCAGTGCTGGATAAATGTGTGTAAGCTGCCCGATGAATGGAGGCCGTCACCGCGCATGTGTGTGCCAAGGTGTGAGCTCAAGGAGGCTTTGGGCTGAGGATACCAGGTGGGAGGAAGCCTTCTGCTCACCCCCTGCCCTCCAACCTATCCTCCAGCTAAATGCCCCATTCTCCTCTACCAATCTTGACTCTCTTCCCAGAATGAGAGCCACTTTCCCCTAGGAAGACAGTTCTTCCTGCTGGTTGGGACTTGGCAACCAGGGCCAAGGGGCCACACCTCCCCATCTCCAGGTATCCCCTCACCACACATAAAGACAGGTCCTGGTCTTACGTACGTTTCCTCCTCCACAACCTTCCATGGCTCCCCATGACCCACAGGGCCAGGCCACACACATTGGTTGGTCTCACCAAACTACACCCCTATTACCCCCCAGGCCACCCCCACATGGCCAGCCCTGCTCTCTCTCTGTCCCATCATCGCGGAGCCCACGTGAGCCCCTGGTTCTTCTATCTTTCCTCCAGCAGTGGCCACCACATTTTAGTGGCCACTGCTATGTGTCGGGTGCCTTCCCCACACAGCCCTGTGCAAACCTCCTGGCATCTGCAGAGAAAGCCGGAACCGAAGCCCATGCTCCTAGGCAGGAAACCAGTTAATTAAAGAGTTGTCAGCAGCCATGTGCTGTACAGCAGGCTCACCTGGGGTTCTTGTTAAAACACACCCTCCCACTCCCAGGACCACTCAGCACTGGTGAATCTGGGCTGGGGCCCCAGAGAGCAGGTTTCTCAGAAAAGCCCCTGAAGGGCCCAGCACCCTGAGGTGGAGAACTGCAGCTGTGTGGCCCGGGAGAGGACCAGGGCTGCAGCATCCCAGGCCAGGCCCATGCTGGGTCACTGTGGGGGTCCAGGCGTGGGCAGCCCCTCTGGAGTTCAGAGGCTGGCAGAGACCTGGAATGCTCACATTCTGCTCAAGGGGGCCAGGCCCTCTGGCCTTGGTCACCTGGGACCGCGGTCACTACAGCCAAACCCTATGGGCCACTGCTGACCGGGAGGTAACCTCGGCAGAACTCCCTTCCCAACCCAGCCTAGCCACTGCACCCAGGAGACCCCCTCCCCCATCTCGAGGCTTGTGAGAGGCCCTCCTTTTACTCCCCCAAGTAACAGGACGGCTGGGAGCACACGGAATGCATGCACTGAGCAGCCGGGTTCCTGCCCCTGGGGAAGCCAGCAGCCTCAGCAGTTCCAACGAGGGGGCTCTGGGGAGAGGAGAGAGGGAGGGAGGGTAAAGGGAGGGAAAGAAGGAGTGAATGGATGCAAGTTGCTTCGGCAGTCCAGCGCCCCCCCACCCCACGCCGTGCAGCCTGGGGTCGCGGTGCCCTCCACCGGCCGCTGCCGGGCGGGGGGGCGGGGGGACACCTACAGCTGCCTGACCCCCAAGGCGCCCACGGGCGGAGCAGGCTGACCTTGGAAGGCGCCCGCTCCCCACCGTGAGCTGGAGTTTGGGCAGCGAGGCGCGCCCGACGGGGAGGTGCCCGGAGAGGCCGGGAGGGGCCAGCGTTCGCTCCTGGCCGGCCCGCCCCTCCCCTTCGCTCCCCTCCGCTCCCTTCCCCCACCTGCCAGCCCCGGCGCCCCGCCCCCACCCCGGCCATCCCCGGGTTAGGGAGCGTCCGCACTTCTCCTCCCGTCGGTCGGGCCGGCACTCGGCCTCTTGTACCGGGTCAACTCATTGGGCGGCTTCGACGGACGCCCCGCCCAGGGCCCCGAAATGGCCAATAGCTAGGGGTTTCACAGGGCACCGTGCTCCGGGGACCGTCACCGTGCTGCGACGCTTCAGGGGATCCTTAGGCCTCAGTGGTCTTTCCCCCCCGGCCCCTGACCCCAGCCCCAAGGAGACCTCCGGGACCCGTGCCCGAAGAGCTGCCAGCGCGACATCCGGGGAGCCCTTGGAGATCTCGGCCTCCCCCTGGCCCCGCTGCCCGCCGGCGTGTCCTCGAGTGGACGCACGCATCGCGAGGGGGAGTTTGTAGACGCTCCCTCCAGTCGGGGACGCGGCTCCTTTAAGGGCGCAGGTGTCCGCAGT
>NC_058407.1:138463972-138464879 GCF_002201575.2 Neomonachus schauinslandi
GGGCCCGCCGGCCTCGGGCCCGCCCCCGCCTCCGCCCGGCCTGGCTGGGGTCGCGGCCGGCCGGCCCCTCGAGCCCCCGCCGCGCACCCGTTCGGGAGCGGGGAGAACGGCCCCCTGGCGCGTGCTCGGCGGCGTCCCCGAGGTGCTGCTGGCAGTGGCCGCTGTTGACAGGGACGCGAGCCTGGGCCGCCCCGCCGCCGGGGCTCTCCTCCGCCCCAGGGAAATTCGTTTCCGGGGTCACGGTCTGCACACAGACCTGTGGCGCTCGCCAGCCGGGGAGAGCATGCACGGCAGAAAGAGTTGAAAGTGGCGATTACAGCAGCGCTGGCTAGTCTGGCGGGGGTCTAGAAACCAAAACAGTCTGAGTTTTCTCGTGCCTCTAAAGAGCGCCGCTTGCACTTGGTGGGACCCCGAACGCGAGTTTCCTAGGAGGTCGCTTTGTACCGATTGAACGGAGGTCGGAGCTGGTAGTTACGTGAGTAGGAGGGAGGAAAGGGCACGATTAGCCGGGCTCACGATCCCGGCCTGCCGTTGTCCCGAAATCACGGCGGTACCTGGTTCGTTTGCTGTAGTTTGAAAATATGCTTAGTCCCTGGGTTTGCACAGTTGGCCTTTCGTTTGTTTGCTTTTGAAGTCTGTAGCCCTAAATGTTTCTTGCTATTAAGGAAATACTGCTTTTGGGTAGAGAAGTGACTCCACAGGAAAGGGAGATGGATCCTTTCTCCTGCGTTGCTTAGGGCCTTTTTTAGGGGGTGGTTAGGGGTGAATTGTGCCTGCTGTTGAACCTTTGTCTGCTGAGTCCTGAGGTTAAGGACCTTGCTTCAGAAACAGCCTGGGGTCCTGGGAGTTGTGTGGGCAGCGCACAGGGAAAGTGCATCCTGGGGCAGGTGCCTCTGTCAGGTGTAGA
>NC_058407.1:138464979-138549620 GCF_002201575.2 Neomonachus schauinslandi
CTCTCATCTGTATGCCTTTTGGTGGGAAAGGGTGGTCCCCGGCTTCCCATCCGTAATCTGTTTTCTCCTGGGCAAGCCTGTGGGGGTCACAGCGCTATCACCCATTTTACAGATGAGAAACTTGAGGAAGGGGGAGAGAAGCACCTTGCCCGCACCCGGGCAGGCAGGAAGTGGCTCTGAGGTTCGTGTCCTCTGGTAGCAGAGCACGCACCTTCAAGTACAGCCCAGTGTGGGAGCCCTGGAGAGAGGTGGTGGTGGTGCCTGGAGAGCCCGGCTCCTGTCCTGCAGGCTGGCTCTCGTGCTTCCAAGATGTGTTGTCTGCATCTCATCACTGCTGCTCTGTAGCATCTAGTAACGCTTACCTGCTGCCTGAGTGCCTCTCTGTTAGCTTGGGGAAGGGAGATTGGGTTGTTTTTTTTTTTTTAATGACGTTTTCTTTTTTTTTTAAAGATTTTATTTATTCATTTGAGAGAGAGAGAATGAGAGACAGAGGGCACGAGAGGGAAGAGGGCAGAGGGAGAAGCAGTCCCCCCGCTGAGCAGGGAGCCCGATGCGGGACTCTATCCCAGGACTCCAGGATCATGACCTGAGCCGAAGGCAGTCGCCCCACCAACTGAGCCACCCAGGCGCCCCATGGAGATTGGGTTTTAAGTGGGATTCTGAATGAGTGGTTCCCTGTTGTAGTTAAAATGTAACAAATTGGCTGCTTTGTCCTGGACAGCAGGAGGCCAGTGGGAGTGGAAGCATGTCTTCGAGACACGGTCTCTGCTTGAGACTGGGCGGATGTGCACCAGTGGGTCTTTGCCCTGATGGCAGAAACCCACTTTGGTGCCCAGTCTGTCCCATCAGCACCTCTGACGAGGAGGCTGCGGGAACTCTAACGGGACCACCCCTCGTTACCTCCCACGATCTGGGACAACTCACACAGCTAGGCACTGGGTCAGGGCCTTTGTAGGCGGCACTTTCCAGTCTTCGGGGCAGAAGAGGTGGCCTGTGGCAGGGTTGTGACACGTGGTCAGCAAGCAGACAGCACTCAGGATCGCCCTGCCTGCCTTTCCGGAGCCCTGGCCGGGCCTGCTCCCAGCCCCCGCAGAGCACCTTGAGTGCTGGTATCCATGGCTCCTCACCGTGTGGAGTTCTGGCCTGGGGCTTCAGGAACCTGTTTTGATGCCTGGCTGAGCTCGGACTCACTGGGGACCTTGCAGCCCCATCGTCACTTAAAGAACTGCTCACCAGGCTGCTTGCATTTGGTCACTGAACCTCTATGCTGATTACTTCAGCAGAAGCGTCCTGCCAACTTGCTGCCAACTTGCGCTGTCTGCTTGGGGGGGGGGGCGGGGAGCACTAGGAGGCAGGAGTGCTTCAGAAGCTGGAGTGTGCTGTGCCCTCAAGTCTCCTGAAGGGAAGGTCATCTCCACTGACCCTGGGGTTGGTCAGGGGTTTGAGAAACGTGTGGAGATGACAGATTTTCAGGCATCAGGGTCACTGCCTGCTTCTGACCAGAGAACATGTGCCCCAGGCTCTCCACCCGCCTCCTGCAAGCCTAGGTCCTCATCCTCTGGATCACACTCACCCTTGTTGCGCTCCCTGGGCCCCACCTCTGCCCAAACAAATATTCCAGACAGGTGTGCTGTCCTGTGAGGGAGATTCTGGGCAGGTGTGTGCCTCGGCGGTCCCAAACACCCCATGGCATCGTGTTGCTGGCAGTCAGGACTGTGCAGGGATGGAGACGAAGGGGGCAGACCAGAAGGCTGGGATCGTGTGGTGGTGAATTGGAATTCTGCTTTGGTCCCAGCATGGTGTAGTCTAGTTTGGAAATAATTTTGAGGTCAAGCAAAGTTGGAGCCTATTACAGAGTGTGTTCTGGGGTCCGATCTGTCACTTCTTCCTGATGGCCATGCTTCCTGAGTGGAGGGCTTTGACTTTTGACTTTTTCTTAGGATAACCTCAGTACACGTGTTTTTTAAAATGGGACCCCACCTGGCTGGTCCAGCGCTTTGTCCTAACAGCCAGCTTCCTGAGACCTGGGCTCTTGCATGACACCAGGGGCTGCAGTGGCTCTCTGGGATTCCCTGATCCCTCCTCCCACTTGGCTAACTTGTTGGGAAAATAATTGTCCAAGAGCCTCCCAAACCCTGAGCACTGGCTCCCACCCAGAGTTCCTCACTTACGGCCATGGGGGCCCTGGGGGACGTGCATTTATGACACGCCCCCAGGGCCACACTTGGAGAGTCCAGGCCCAGTCTCTGCTGAGCTGTTGGCCTCACCCCTGCTGCACGACCATGTGGGCTCTGGGCAGGGTCTGTGTTGCTCGGGGACGGTTTGTGGGGGGGGGGGGGGGTGCTGGGGCAAAGAGTGTGGTTTGGATTGGATTGCTGAGGGGCAGTTGAGGGTCAGCCTGAGTCGGGTTGGGGGGTGTTGCATAGGAGTAGTTAACAGGAGGGGGTAGGAGGTGGGCATGAGCTGGGTTTGAGTTGAGGCTCCACACTTAGCCAGCATGATACCCTCTGGGTCTCCCTTCTGGTTGTTCCCAGGTCTGTGTTGAGCCTGGCTGGGGACGGAGTTAGGTGAGCCTGAGCCAGGAAACATGGCTAGGAGGTGGTTCTTCTGAACCCGGCTGAGAACCCTTGTGGTTGTGGAGAACCCCGTGTTGTACTCAGGAATGTGGGGTGTTGGACCTCTTCCCCCACAAGAGCAGCGAGGAGACTTGTTGCCAGCTCTGCATGGAAGCCTGAAGGGTTGGGGCAGGCTGCTGGTCATCCCCTTCCAGGAGACACACGCCTTGTCTTGTTAAAGCCTTGTTTTATGGTAAATGCTGGATTCTGGGTATCTTCAACGTTTCCGTGGATTTTGAAGACCAACAAACAGACTTAGGGTCAAATTCTGAGGGCAGCTGGGGGCACTGGCCTCTTGAGCTCCGCTGGGTAAGCAGCAACCTGGAGAGTCTGCTCCACTTGCAGGCAGCGTAAGGCTGTGCACAGTGGGCTCCAGGCCGCTGCTGTGAACGGCTGAAGGCTCCAGGCCTTGGGGGCTGTGGTCTGGAGGTGCTGGGAGGATCAGCAGGGCTTTGAGCAACCCTCTCCCCCAGCACGCTCACAGGACAGGTGGACACAGCGGGCAGGCTGCTGTCTCTCCGGGCTTGCCGGTGCTGCCTGCTGCAGCCCCACCTTCTGCTGACTCTCCCAGAGTAAATGGGAGACAGGCCTTGATCCATGTATTGTGATGAAGTGCCGGGGGATCGGGGTGCCGGGGGCTGTGGGGTGCGAACGTAGAGGGGACAGACGACAGCGCTCGGGGCCCTAGTGAGAGGTAGGTCTCTTGGGTGCTGCGGGCTAGGCGTGGTCCAGGGACTTGTCCATGATGACCTGCTGTCCACCCTGGAGCACCTTTCTACTCATTTGCTTTCAAGAATAAGGGTTATTCTCCTGGCCAGACCTGAATCTAAATTCTAAGCTGGGGCCTGATGGCGCCCCGCCCCCCTCTCTGCACGGGCAAAGGGGAGCAGCCTGTCAAGGCTGTGACCCGCTCCCTCCCCATCCTCAGGACAGCCCCACCTTGTCCTTGCCTTTCCTAGAGGCTGACAGTGGGATTGGCATCCCTGTCACTCTAGCCCACCGCCATGGGACCGAAGAGGGCAGGACGGGGGTGCAGGCATCTGCCGGGAGTGCTTGGCGAGCCCTGCCTGCGCAGCACCTGACAGCTGTATGGCCACAGGCTGTGCCATGGGGCCCTGGGGGCAGGGGGAGGCTAGGGTCACCGCTGTGGGGTGCTGGTGCCCGCACGGCCTCCAGGCTGGGCGGCTCGCTGAGAGCAGGTCTCTGTGGAGTGAGGTGTGAGAGCGAAGGGGCAGGAGGAGCCTGAGTTTTGCCTCTGCTAACCGCGCGCTCTGCCTGGTCTCTTTCAGGGACTTTGAACATGTCGGGGATTGCCCTCAGCAGACTCGCCCAGGAGAGGAAAGCCTGGAGAAAGGACCACCCGTTTGTAAGGAAAGCTTTATTTCTGCACGCAGCAGAGTGGATCCGTTTCCCCCGGTGGAAACCATGAAGTCCCCGTCCAGCCTGGGCCTGTCACATTTTCTGGGCAGAGGGTCCATGGGCGTCACAGGATGGTTCTGCGAGCGGGTGAGACGAGATGCGCCGCGCTGATGTGCTTGTGTTTTCTCTCAGGGCTTTGTGGCTGTCCCGACAAAGAATCCTGACGGCACGATGAACCTCATGAACTGGGAGTGTGCCATTCCAGGGAAGAAAGGGGTAAGGCTCCGCTGGCCTGCCCATCCCCTGTGTCGGCCCCACGGGCCCTGGTCCCATCCCCCTGGCAGGGGGCTGTGAGATGGGGGGGAACAAGGGTAGGGTGACATGTGACTCCCCCCCACCCCTACCCTGGGGCAGTTTTAATTCAGAAAGGGGAGCTGGGCTGCAGAAGGGGGTGGATACAGCACCCCCACCAAGCCTGGGGGCCAGACCCAGCCACATCTCTGGGGCAGGAGGAGCCTTGAGGGCCTTTGTGTTTGTCCTTCAGGACGCGCGGTGGCCGAAGCAGCCCCGACCTTGTGACGCTGGTCCTGGCAGTCTTTGAGCCCGGGGCGGCTGCTGACCCTCAGATGCCGACACCCCACATTGGGCCACCTGGGAAAGCCGTGTGTGGCCTGAGTTTGCCGGGGCCGGTTAAGACCAGCATGTTCGAAGCATTTGGGAGTGAGGGTCTTCCTGGGTGATCCCAAAGGAAAGAAGAGGTCCCCGAGGTGTCCCCATTGTTCCCGAGGCCTCGTCACCTCTGTTTTCTTCCCCTGTGGTTCATGGTGACTGTCACGGGAGCTCAGCCTTGGTGCTCCCCAATAGTCTCCTCCTCCTGTTAAGCCGGTGGGATTAGGACATGGCTTTGTCTGCAAGGTGATGTGGTTTGGGTTCATCTGTTGAGCGCCCAGCCTGTGCCTCTGCCTTTGCTAAGACCATTCTCCGTCCCTCATCCAAGGCTGAGGCAGGCGTGGCCATGTCCCTCCCAGAGGAGGCTGGGGAGAGCTGTTGGATCATGGAGCTGGAGGGAGGGGCCTCGCTGCAGCTGCTTAGATGAAGATTCTGACCCCCCGTCCTGGGGCCTTAGGGGGGCAGCCCACCAGGCCCCTGCCTGTCTTCCCAGAAGTCCAGCTCCAGCCCTTCTCCTCTCTGGGGAGGGCTCTTTCCAGGCCCCCTTGGGGCCCATGGAGGCACCGACAGTCCTGTCATGGGGGCACCTGGTCTTTGGGCCAGTTTAGGAGTCCACCTCCTGTTGGGACGGTGCTTGGGGACGCGCCGCAGAAGCTACAGTCCTCCTAACTGCAGCTTCACTTCCCAACAGACTCCCTGGGAAGGAGGCTTGTTTAAGCTACGGATGCTTTTCAAAGACGATTATCCATCCTCACCCCCAAAATGTAAGTAGAGTGAAGTCCTCCAGAGTCCGTCTGCTCCAGCATATTCCAGCGGAGATCTGCAGTGCCGTGTTCCCTGGGGGGCAACTTCAGGGGCTCCCATCCCTGAGCCTAGCTGTGGATCTGAGCCCATTTGAGCCCCCGGGCTGGAAGGTGCACGTGATGGGCTCAGTCGCAGATCCTGGCTGTAATCCCCTGGGAGGCCCCGGGGCCCTTTGTGCCTCTCGGGGACAGGGTGCCATACCTACGGCCCCGGCAGGGATGGGCACACAAAGGACCATGGTCCAGAGCCTCCCCACTCCGACAGCTTTGTTTCCCTCACCTGGTGTCGCTCCACCTGCTGGTTACAGCTTCATGTGTAGCTTGTGGCCGTGTGTGCAGCCCGGACAGACAGCGCGCCGAAGCCTCCAGAGGAGAGGCGGTGTGTAACACGGTGCTGGTTAGAGCACCAGAGTGCAGTGTCGGAAAACTCGGGTGGAAAGAGGCACTGAGTCCCTCCTGTTCTGAAGCTGGAGAGCCACCGACCCTGTCCGCGGTTGGTTGGTTGAGTGAGTGACCACGTGCCTCCGTGTGCGCACAGGCGTCCGGCACAGCCTGTGGCAAGGCCAGGCCGTGTGTAAATGTTTACGCTGCAATTACTAATTCAGAAGCTAAGAGTGCATTTTCCATTATAAGGGCATCTACCAGAAGATTTTTAAAAATTAATGATTAGCGGGGTAACCGCTGGGATGGAGACTTTATTTGGGGTGGTTCTCTGGTGTGCGAGTAGTTTTTGCCACGTGCAGGAGTTACTTTAATCGCTTTAATTAAAAAATGAGACAAGTTACAGTTGCTCTTTTCACTTCTCTTCAACATGATGCTGGAATTCTAAGCAAATGCAACAAGGAAGAAAAAATTCCCACAGAAGAGAGGAAAGGGAGGCGGGCTGCAGATGTTCTTCATGACGTCCATTTATGAAGGTTGTGGGATAAAAGATTAACATGCAAAAACCTATTTTCCTAAAATTGCTGCAAATGAAAGTGTTTAAACCAGACTGTTTACAGTAGCATCAAATACTGTGGAATAAATCCAACGAAAGAGGTTCAAGACTTCTAGACTAGAGGCTCCAGAGCATGGCTGAGAGAAGGCAAGGACAGCCTCTGAGACAGGCGACCTGGGTCCCCTGGATGGGCCGGAAGACCCAGTGTTATAAAGATGTCCGTTCTCTCCAAGCCCACCTGCGGCGTCCGTGTGATACGTCAGAATCCAAGCACATTTTTGTGGAAGTGGCCATGGGGACCCTGACATGCAGGAGTGCAGAGGGCCGAGAACGGCCATGGACCTTGGCGTGCCGGGTATGGTTGTGAGGACCTGCACAGAGGCTCATCAGTCGAGGGCACCTGGCCCCGTTAACAGGATGGGCAAGATGTGAGCTAGACGGACCGGCCGCAGGGATCCAGTGATTGAGACGCAGGCCTGTGGGAGCAGAGTTCAGACAGGCCGTGTGTAGCGTGGTTCAGTTCTTGACAAAAGGAACAAGAGATGTGGGGGGTAGGGTGGTCCAGTGAACAGACTCGGTCCACAGGGTATCCCAGCAGAAGAAAGGAATCCCCCTTCCACCCTAGTCTTCCAGATGGATCTCAATGCTCAACACAAAGGTGGAGCTGTAGAGCTCTTAGAGGAAGATTTGGGGGGGGGGGGTGGCATTTTCATCACTTGGGGTGGTTTAACCAGTGAAGCATAGACAGGGCGCCCCCCTGCCCCCGGAGGCAGATGGGCAGTAGATGGGGTTGCATGACGCTCAGGACCAGGTCTTCACCAGAAGGCACAGGTGGGAGTGAGTAGGAGAGAAGGTTCTGTGTGTTCATCAGCACTTATCCTGAATACGTGAAGGGCGTCTACGAATCGGTAAGGAAAAGGCAGACAACCATCGGATCAGCAGGCCCTTCCCAAGTGAGGCTCTCCTCCCGGCCAGCCAGCAGAGGAGAAGGTGCCCGACTTCATCACCGGACACACAGCCAGGGTGGGAGAGGGCAGAGCCGCAGAAGCCCCCAGGCCTCTCTGAACATAGTGTGAATTTTGACTGTTTGCCTGGGGAAGCCATCTGCCATGTGTACAGAAGCTGAACTTGGGCCTGCCCAGGCCCCAGCTGCTCTACTCAAGTGAATATTCAGCAGAAATGCACGCATGCTCACCAGAAGCCAGAGGCAGCCCAAGTGTCTGTGAACAAACCCGTGGGTGAGCCAACGGGGATGGTCCACAGCCACCAGAGGGCAGGACCCACAGGTGCTCACAACACGGCGAAGCCCCCCGACATGATGATGAGTGGTCAGAGCCGGATTCCTCGTGGAAGTCAGCAGCAGGCCCTGTGACGGTCAGGGAGGGGACTTCTCTGGACAGAGGAAACCAGCGGTGACCAGAGTCGGGGTCAAGGCTTCGGGGAAGCTGCTGCCCCCCACTGGTGCACTGTCCTAGATGAGAAACGAGATCGGCCCCTCGGATTAAATGAAAATTAAGGATTTGTGCTCATGAGGAAGTATGATCAGAAGAGCAAAAAGGCATACATGGAGTGGGAGAAGTTTCCCTCAAGACGTTCACCTGATGGGGCTTGTAGCCAGAATGTACCCGGCGCTCTGGCAAGTCAGGAAATAGCCCAGTTGAAAAACGGACAAGAGGGACACCTGGGTGGCTCAGTCAGTGAAGCATCTGCCTTCGGCTCAGTCCATAATCCCGGGGTCCTGGGATCGAGCCCCGCATCGGGCTCCCTGCTCAGCGGGGAGTCTGCTTCTCCCTCTCCCTCTGCTGCTTCCTCTGCTGTGTTCTCTCTCTTTCTCAAATAAATAAATAAAATATTTTAAAAAAAATGAACAAGAGACTTGGCAGGAATTTCAAGAAGCAGACCATGCGTCACAGTGAATGAAGGTGCTGGCCCCTGGAGTCACCAGGGCAGCTCAGGTCTGCAGCAGGACGGCTGAGCTCCGTGACCAACCCTGCTGGGCACGCGGAAACTGGAAATAGGCAATGCCTCCGCCTCAGGACCTACACACGTGCACCAAAAGGACCTCTGGGGAACATTCATGGCTTTTTCAGTGGAGGCCGGGTGGACGGGTGCATGGTGCGGTCGCTCCGGGAGCACCATGTGCCGCGGGGCGTGTGTCTGAGAAGCCCTCACCCGGGTGCTGCTCGGGTGCTGGGGGGAAGGGGGGAAGAGCGGCTCGGGGTTTTTGTAGCTGTGTGTGTTTTGGAATTCGTCAAGCTGCTCTTAGATTCCTTGTACTTTTTATGATTCAACGATGTCTTATAATAAAGAGAAAGGGGGAAGGTGCCCAGAAACCCCCTCAAACATTAGCTGTGGGGAACAGCCCCAGGGTGGGCTCGAGGCAATTTTCTTGCTCTTTTATGTTTTACAATTTCCTACACGTGTTCGTTTTTTAAAAAAAAAATTAACTTCTGTGTTTTAAAAGAATGTGGAGGGGGACAGTGTGGGGTCCTACAGGCCTTTTTGAAGCAAAATGATCTGTCTGAAAATAGCCACTTGTTTGGAAGGGCCTCAGAGTTCCTGCCTTCAGCTGTGCCCCCAGGACTGTCCTCACGGGCTGTGTCCCCTCCCCACCTTCCCGAATCTGGGCTGGCTTGGGGGTGACTGGGGGCGGGGACCTGGGCAAGCACATGGCTTCGCCCCTGAGTCTGGGAACAGTGTGTGCTCCCCACCCTGCCCCCCACTGCCACCTCGAGGCCATGGTTCTTAGCGGCATGCCTGCTGGCCAGCAAAACACCCAGGACAGGGGAGGACCCGGTGCGGGGAGGGGACAGCAGGGTGCCACAGAATTGTGTTTTTTTCCTCCCTGTGCTCCAGGTAAATTTGAGCCACCACTGTTTCACCCGAACGTGTACCCTTCGGGAACAGTGTGCCTGTCCATCCTCGAGGAGGACAAGGACTGGAGGCCAGCTATCACGATTAAGCAGGTATGGGGTGTGGGGAGCTGGCCTCAGCCTTCCTGTGGGGCCAGAGGACAGTGGTCTGGCTCCAAAGCTGGGGCCGAAGTCCTAGGAAAGCTTGCCTTCCTAACCACTGAGCTCCGTGTTCTTTTGTCTCTTACACAGATCTTGTTAGGAATACAGGAACTTCTAAATGAACCAAATATCCAGGACCCAGCTCAAGCAGAGGCCTACACGATTTACTGGTTAGTACTGGTCTGGCCCCACTCGCTGTGGCCGCACGTTGGCTTGCACGCACTTGCCTGGAAATCCTGTCCAGGCTGCCGCTCCTGGCGGTCTGCTTGGATGGCCCTGAGCCTCGAGCCGTGAGCGGGGGACCGAGTGAGGTGGTCAGGGAAGCATCTGAGGCCAGCAAGCAAGCAGGCAGGCCCTGTGGGCAGCAGCAGCTCCGTGTGCGAAGAGCCTGTGGTGGGCGAGAACGGCTGACCCCAGGGCTAGTGTGACCACAGTGCTGTGGTAGGGGGGCGGTCAGGAGGTGGAGGTCAGGAGACAGGGCTCCCATTGGCTCCTTTGCCTGATAAGCTGTGGCCAGGCAAACCAGGTGCCTCGGTGAACCCCAGTCCAGCTCAGAGGGCAAGGCCCCCAGATGTGGGTGCCGAAGGAGGCATGTCCTGTAGCATGGCTCCGCGGGGGCCCCACACCTCCCACCGTGGCCCTCCTGCTGACCCTTCCAGGCCTGGGTGTGGGCTATAGGGGAGCAGCACGCCTGGCTTGTTCCTGGTCACCCAGCTGCCATGATGTGCCCACCAGATGCCGGGCGTTCACTCCTCGCCCCAGCCCTTCCTGCGTAGCACCGTGGTGCCCGCCTGTGCTGAGGGAGGGAGGCCTGGGGTGGCTCATGGGGAGCGACAGGTTTAAACCCATGGGCCTGGCCTGGTCAGCAGCAGGGAGAGCCCTTGCCCCTGAGCAGAGGCCTCACAGTTGTGGGTCCTGGGTCCCCTGGCTGTGCCAGCCGGCCTCCTGGGCTGGTCTGGGTGGGGGGCCTTATGCCAGGTTGGGGGCTCTGACCCCCCACTGCTCTACATTCGGAAACCTGGGACCGGCGGGGCTAGCGTACAAGGGAGAGGCCGGGCAGGGATGTGTTCCTTCCAGGGGATGTTTCTGGAATCAGCCGTGCTGAGGGTCAGAGCCGAGGTTGGGACTGTCCTGTGGCCGCTCTGGGCAGTGGCAGATGACATGTCCGGGGACCAGCTGAGAGAAGTGCCAGGTTGCAGGAGATGCATTTCTCCCCCCCCCAAAATGGCTTGAGGGCCCTAGGCCCAGGCCAGTGTTGGCCAGGGGCAGCAGGACGCTCCAGCCAGGGCGGGCCCGCGTCCGCAGTGGGGCTCAGCGGGAGGCCACGTGTCCCGTTGGCGGCTATGCACCAGCGACTTCGGAGACCTGTCCCCCTGCCCTTCTCCCCGACCTGGGTGCTGTGTGATATCACCGTGAGCTCCGTCCACAGTGGCGCCGTGGCCCAAGCCTCGTGGTATACAAGGCCTCTCAGGACACACCACGTTCTCGTGACCAGGTGGCCTGCAAAGCTGAGCTCCCCGTGGCCTTCAGAGGGCTTGCTGGCCCTGGCATGCGCCTCGTCACGGGTGACGTGTGCGGGGGCTGGCGGTGGCCACCCCGTGAGCAGCGCTTCCCGTGTCTGCGCTGCCAGCACCGGGGCAGCGGGACCGGGGGCTCGCTGTGGTGCACCGGGCGGCGCGGCGGGGTATGCGGCCACCTCGCCGGGGCTGCTAGCATGCTCCCCGCCCCCGGGCGCCTCGCCACCAGTCCTGTCACGCCCTCGCTCCCCTCTGAGAGCAACTGGAGCACGTCAGCATGGTGTTGGGGCTGCCGCAGGCTGCAGCGCCTCCCCTGCCAGACGGCACGGCTGACGTGGCTGCCGCTGCCCTGGGGCCTCGGGGCCGGGCTGGGCCTCAGACAGGTGTCCTGTGGCTGCGACTCAGCTCTCGGTGGCCTGGGCACGTGGCTGCCTCCGTGGTGCACACGCTGGAGCCTGTTGCCAGCTGAGGGACGTCCTCTCGGGGGCCCTTTGTCCCTCCACCTTGGGAGCCCCTGCACACCCCGGGGCCTGGGCCACAGGTGACCCAGAGCAGCACCCTGAGAGGTGTGTATGGAAAGAGTACAGCTTGGCGGGACCCCTAGCTTCCTTACGGGGAGCAGTCCACACCCCCAGGTGGGTGTCCCCACATGCACACACTGGTCCTGGGCTCCATGGAGGCCCTGTTGACCCCCTGGGGCCCCCCGGGGAAACCAGCACGAGTCCGGTCTGTCTGTAGCAGAGACAAGAGTCCAGCAGCCTGGATTTTCTTTCCAGAATGATGGTAGCTGCTTCCAGCTTAGGGACCCGTAAGTGTCCGGTTGCCCCCCGGGCCTTCCTGATCAGAGGCCACCCTCTGAGCCCGCTTTGCATCCGGTGACGCCCTGGGCCCTCGAGGGGGCTGCACCTGCTGACCTGTCTCTCTCTTGACCTCCTCCTCAGCCAAAACAGAGTGGAGTACGAGAAGAGGGTTCGAGCACAGGCCAAGAAGTTCGCACCTTCATAAGTGGCGACCGCGCGGCAGTGTAAGAAGGAAGGGATTGGTTTGGCAAGAACTTGTTTACAACATTTTTGCAAATCTAACGTTGCTCTGTACAGTTACTAGTCACCTGGGAGGGTGGGCGGGCGCCATTTTCCATTTCCGCCACTGGCACGCAGTCCTCGACTCGCTGAGCTGCCCGGTTTTTCATACAGGGTCTCTTCCTTCAGTCTTTTGTATTTTTGATTGTTATGTAAAACTTGCTTTTATTTTAATATTGATGTCAGTATTTCAACTGCTGTAAAATTATAAACTTTTATACTTCGATGAGCCCCGAGGAGCTAGTTTCCTTTGCTCGCGGATGCAGGCATGCTTCCCACCGTGTAGCAGTACACATAGCCTCCCGCCGGCCCCCCTCCCGCCTCGCTCCCCGCAGAACCCGGGTTGTGTTGCTTATGAGCCTCAGATCCAAAGGCAGCCGGCGTCTCGTTTCCGCATCACTTCCTCTGTGTTTATATGGCGTTTTGTCTGTGTTGCTGTTTAGAGTAAATAAACTGTTTATATAAAGGTTTTTGTTGCATTATCGTCATTAAGAGCGTGAGGAGGGCCTCGCGGTGCCCGGCCCCCCACGCGGCTGCAGGCCCGAGAAGCATGGCTCGCTGCTGTGCTCGGCCGCGCCTGGACCCGCGTGCACTCGGCCTGGGCCTCTGTAAATAGTGCTGTGTGCAAGGACGGCGTGTGTCCAGGGCCTGGCCCCCCCGTCCCAGGTCTTCGGGCTGCACACAGAGCAGATGTGGTCAGGTTGGAACAGGCGTCAGGAGCCATCTAAAGCTGGCGTGGGCCGGACCCAGCCCCAGGGAAGACTGTGCGCTGGCAGCTCCCCCTCGTCCTGGCACCTGCTGGAGCCCGCCTCGGGGGGCCTGCAGTCTCCGGCTGCCCGCCCAGCCCTGCCGGCTGCCCCGGGAGCTTCCTGCGCCTGCTGCGCCGCGCCGGCCCCCACCCCGGGTGCGGGCCGCCTGGCGTCAGGACAGACGCCCTGGAGTCCGGTCTGAGGCCACCGTGCACAGGCGCTTCTTTTTTCCTGAAAGACTCTCAGCCCGGTCCGCCTGCGGGGCTGTTCCCTGAAACCTGAGCCCACTGCACAGCTTCCCGAAGTCGGCTGCCTGCTCAGTTGGGAAACGGGTCTGGGTCCCGGCTCAGCCGCGAGGCGCCCTAGACAGAGACAGGGAGGAGCGGCAGGGGCCGGGCCCGGTGAGCACAGTGCCCTGCACCAGCTGGCCTCGCCTTCCCACCCTGGGGACCCTCGCTTTCCCAAGCGGGTCACCTGTGGCTCCAGCACACTGACCGAGCCAGGGCGGGAGGGCTAGTCGCCAGGACCCTCGGTCAGGAAGGGAATCGCGATGCGGCCCAGCAGCAGGACGGCAGCGGAAGGTGGAGGTGGCCTCCTACGGCCCCTCAGCCACAGTACGTGTGTGGCTCCGGGTCCCAGTGCCTTGCTCACTCGCTTAGCTGGACATTTAGCGGAGCTAAACGCTTGATGTTGGTGATTTATTTCTAATGCAGAGGGCCTTCCAGAGGCTCAGCTGGGTTGTGTGTTTGTAGCCTCTCCCAGAATGTCTTATTTTGTAATGACTGAGCTACACTTAGTAATAGCTGCACATGTATATGGTTAATATATATGGAAATTCAATATATTTTCTAGTTGGAGCATTCTAAAGTAATCGATGTTTCTAGCAAATTGTCATGATTTCAACTAATGAAATGTCCTTTTGTGCCACAGTCCTTGGCTTAACAAAGATGTGACTCTTGTGACAGGAGAAGTATGGAATGTGTCCATCCTGTTTCTGATGTGAGGGAAGAGCGTGTGTTCCCAGCATGAGGCGCCTAATAATTAGTAAGGAATTGTGGGCAATACATTAACCACTGTATCTAAGAATCCTCTGATTAAAAACATTTCCACAAACTGCTGCCTGCAGGCTGTGTCCTTTTCCTGCCCCCGCCCCCCCCCCCCCCCCCCCCACCCCGGCCACCCCTGCTACCTCTTCCCCCTGGTCTCTGGCTCCAGACCCTCAGGGTTCCGCGGGGGGCAGGGGCTGGTGACCCTGGAGCCAGGGTGGGACACCCCCTGTGATCCCCTCTGAGACCAGGCACACATCCTGTGCTGGCCTTGGCCCTGTGGCTGCATCTCCCAGCCTCCTGGAGCAGGGCGTCCCTCCTGGGACCCCGAGCTGTCCTTCATGCCTGGGGTGGGCCTCTTCAGGGGGCGCCCAGCTGCATGTGAATCCTCAGACCCCAACAGTGTGTCCAGGACTGGCTGGGGCTCGGGCCTGGCCTTGGGGCTCCTCGGAGAACCTGCCCACGGGCGGACGGGCTATGGGTCCCCGAGAGTCCCCCTGGCCTCCCTGGACAGTCCTGCCCAGGCCAGAGCCGCACCCTTACACCTGTCCACTGTGCAAAGCCGCCTCCTTCCCTGACTGGGCCGCCCAAAACCCTCTGCACGTATCAGGCTCTGCAGATGGGCAGCCTCCATTTTGAGGTTGCCATGACAACACGTTGCCAGGTTGGAGGGCCAGCGCTGAACACTGACTTGGGCCAGCTCGAACCGGTCTGAGCCTGCTTCAGCAGGGAGGGGCCTGAGAAATGGCTGGTCCAGGATCGATCCCCAGCAGACCCGGTGCTGAGACTGGGGGGTATCCTGTTGCCGGGGCCCACGAGGCTCATCTGGAGTCCTCCAGACGCTGGGACCCCATCTGCAGAGGCCCTGGCCCTGCCCGAGGGGGCTGGCTTAGGACCATGGGGCGGGATGGGGCTGGAGCACCAGTCCTATCCACCCTGCTGTCCCCAGACCCTAGGAGTTCTGCACCTGTCAGGAAGTTGCAGGCCCAGGGCCTGGGTTCTCCCTCCCTGACCTCTTTCCTTCCAGGGCACCTACCCACCCCCTTCTTGAAGAGAGGGGCCCTTGGTGCCCATGCTGCCCCTCCCCCCCCCGGAGCCGCAGAACCTGGCCCCCCCCCCCCCCCCCCCCCCCCCGCTGTGCAGAGAATGATGCTGGGTACTCAGCTCCCCCAGCTCAGCCTCCTGATGGATACGACCTTTGTCCCCTCCAGGGCCCCTCACAGAGGGCTGAGTGTAGGAGGGGCCTTACTGGGAGGTGGTCCTGCGCACTTGCCTCTGGGCCAGATGCTGATGGGCAGGCTCAGTGGACAGTGGACAGCACTCGGCGGCCAGGTGGCCGGCCCTCACGGAGACCTGCGGAGCCCTGTGTGGTTCCGCTGCTTCGCTCCCACCCCTCCCCCAGCCCCACAGAAACCTCAGCCGCACAGTTGCTCCCGAGCCTGAGGCCCAAGACCACCCTGGCCCGGCACAGCCTTCACCTGTGCACGTGTTGGCTTCCGGTGTCCTGGCCCCAGAAGCAAGCATTTCAGGTGAGGGGCCAGACCCCCTCCCACCTGGGGCCCCCTCTTCTGGCAGACCCACCCAGATGGCACAGGCAATGGGACAGATTCCTGCAGTCCCGAGTGTCCTGGCCCAAGTCCCTGGGCCATGCCCCAGCCATTCTCCATGCCTGCCCCCCTCTTCACACCTCTGACTGGTGCCCAGGTGCAGCCCGCCGGCTAGGAGTTCTGCCTGCAATTCCAGGGGCTGCCACCAGAGGGCATAAGGGCATGAGGGCAAGCGTCTTTTTCTTTTTTTTTCTTTCTTTTTTCTTTCTTTTTTTTCTTTCTTTCTTTCTTCTTTCTTTCTCTCTTTCTTCTTTCTTTCTTCCTTTCTTTTCTGTCTTTCTTGTCCGTCTTGTCTTTCTTTTCTTTCCTTTTCTTTTCTTTCCATCCCTCCCTCCCTCCCTCCCTCCCTTCTTTTCTCTTTCTTAGTAATCTCTACATCAACGTGGGGCTCGAACCTACACCCCCGAGATCAAGAATTGCACTCTCCACTGGCGAGCCGTCCAGGTACCCCAAGCGTCTTTAAACCATGAGGGGTGGTGTGGCTTTAGAGATGCGCCCTCACCTCCCTGCTCTCCAGCGGCCATCCAGAGCATCACCCCAGCAGAGCCTGGGGGTTTTCTCCTGGCCCTGAGGAGGGAAAGCTGCGTGCCTCTGCCTGCCCAAAGCCCAGAGGGTGTGAACCCCACCTCCCCACCAGCCCTGCCGAGCCTGACCCCTCTGGGTGAGGTGTTTTGTGCCCCAACTCCTGCTGTGACATATTCTTGCTCCACGTTGCCCCCTCCCCCACCCTCTCCCCTTGCTGTGGGGTCATCACCCCCACCTACGGAGGTGGAAACTGAGTCCCCCGAGGGCCAGCCATGGCCACGGTCCCCACACCATGTGGACCCAGAGGGCGTGCAGCTGACACTACCCAGTACTGGCTCCTCACTGAGACCACCCCCCTCGCTGAGGGGTGCATGCTGCTGCTATGTCCATTTACAAACAAAAGGGAAACTGAGGTCCAGGGCAGCAGAGGGGTGTGACAGGGCAGGGGTCTGACCTAGGTGGGGAGGAGGATGGGACTGAGCAAGAATGGGCCCATCTCTCCCTCCCCAGGAAGTGTCTGTGCATGGAGGGTCTGGGGATCTTTTCCTGGGGAAACTGAGGCCCAGGGCTGGGCTCAGCACCCACCCAGTTGCTGTGTGGCCCTGGAAGAGCCCTTCCCCTCGCCATAGTTTTTTTATCTGTCAAAGAGGGTGGTGAGGTCTCCCAACAGGCCTCCACCCCAACGGCCACAGGGCTGGGGCTGGTGCCTCTGTGCTGCTGGCCCCCAGCCCATGCTCCCCAAAGGACACTGGATGTGGGGGCCAGCAGGGGCCCCTCCTAACTTCCTGTTTATAGCAGCTGCAGGATCTCATCTCTTCACCCCAAACCATTATGATCACCATGGCAACCAGGCCTGTGTTTGTTCCAACAGGTTGGCAGGGCCCGACGAAGGACTGCAGGGCTGAGGGGGCTGCAGGGGCGGGGGGCGTCAGCTCTGAGATCCTGGCTCAGGACCTGCCAGTCCCCAGGGGAGAACATCAGCTGCTCCTCCCCGATTCCTGTCCCGTGCAGAAGGCAGCCCCCACTCATCTCCATCCCAAGCAGTTGATGCGTGTTCCTGAGCACCTCTGTCCCCCTGTGCCTAGCTGTGCTGGGCCTGGATGGAAGCAGCGCCTGCAAGCAGAGAGCTTCCAGGAGAATCCACCCTGGTGGGTCCATGTCTCCTCCAGGGCGGCATGGAAATGTGTGGGTCTGCACCGAGGAGCTGAGACAGGTGGTGTCCCCATCAGAGCAGTGTCTGCCCCATCTGGGGGTCATGGGAGAGGTGCCAGGTCCCCCCTGGGCTGGGGAGCCATGGCCCTGCTTTCCCCACACTCCCTCCCCCAACTCCGAGGAATGGGCGGGATGGGCCTGCAAGGCGGGATGTTCACAGCCTAGGGGCCAAGCTGCGGCCCAGTGAGCTGCTGTTCTGGTACCCTGGGCCTCCACCTTTGGCCCGCAGCTCAGCCGACCCCTGGCCTCCCCCCAGCAAACCGTTCTTGCCTCTGTGTTCTGGGCCTTTCTTTCTTTCTCTTTCTTTTCTTTTCTTTTCTTTTCTTTCTTCTTTCATTCTTTTTTTAAATGATTTTATTTATTTATTTGACAGACACAGCGAGAGAGGGAACACAAGCAGGGGGAGTGGGAAAGGGAGAAGCAGGCTTCCGGTCAAGCAGGGAGCCCGACGCGGGGCTCGATCCCAGGACCCTGGGATCATGACCTGAGCCAAAGGCAGACGCTTAACGACTGAGCCCCTCAGGCGCCCCATGGGCCTATTTCCCACACTGCCTGGGGCCCCACCATTAGAGATGAGGTCCTTGGGGTTAAAAACATTCCCAAATCGGTGGATCCCCTAAGTACAAGGTCCTCTGATGATCCAGCAGGATCGGCCAAAGGCAAGGTAGGGATCGGGAGACCCAGTGCACCTCAGACCTCCAGAACTTCTGAGCAGCCCCTGGGTGTCTTCCGGCCCCCCAGCACCCCCGGGAGCTTGTCAGAAATGCAGCTGTTCCGCCCCAGCCCAGACTCTGGGAATCAGCAGCGGCAGTCTGTTTCCACAAGCTCTCCAGGCAGGCACGGTGCGGTGCTCGCGCAAGCTTCAGAGGGCCGTCCAGGGTGGGCGACGAAGAGCGCAGGCCTGGAGGTTCCAGCTGGCTGTGAGGCCGGGGCGTCGGGGGCCTCCCCTGCGCCGTGCGGACGCTGACCCAACAGGTGACGGGGTGTTGCGGATCGTCCTGGGATGATGCCTGCAGCACCCCTCGCCCCGGGGGCAGACTGGCGGCGGAGTTGATGCCGAGGTCAGAGCTTGGGCTGGGAGGCCCTTCCAGAAAAGTCTGCGCTGCGGCCGGGGCCGGTCCTCCTCGGTTTCGGCGACTTTGGTTCCCGAGGGTCCCCGGGGGAGGGGGTCCTGACACAGTAGAACCTGCTCCCCGCTCTGCACCCACCCGTGGCTCCCTGGCCGGACTCCCCCGGCGGCGGGCGTGCGCGGTGCCGGGGTCGCGGGGAGGGGGTCGCAGGAGGGGCGGGCCGGGAGCGGCGGGGGCGGGGCTATCGGTCAGGCCCCGCCTTCCGCAGTGCTCAGTTGTCCGCGCGGCGGCGAGCGCGCTGTGCCTGGCGTCCCTGGGAGCCGGTGCGGAGCGCGGCGTCTCCCGAGCCCCCGGCCCACGGTGAGTGCGCGGACTCCGGACGGGCTTCGGGCGCCGTCTCCTCCGGCCGCCGCCGCCGCCGAGCGCCCGGTCCTGCTCCTGCGTTTGAGGACCCCGAGGGCGCGCGGGGAGGCCCCCGAGGAGAAGGGCGGCGGGAGGTGGGGAAGGCGCGCCCCCGGCTCCGGGGAAACTGAGGCCGGCGCGTGCTCGGAGCGACGGGTCTCGGGCACTTCTCTCGGCCCGCGTCCCCGGGAGCGCCGGAGCTGGCGGGGATGGGGGGTGCAGCAGGACGCCCCTCCGACCCCGGTGCCCCCACCCACCTGCGGCCTCCGAGGACCTCAGAGACGCTCCGCGGGGGCTCCCGGGCAACACGCAGATGTCGCCGGCGCCCCGTCCCTCCCTCCCTGCCGCCAGTCGTCAGAGAACCCACGAAATCGTCTCCACGAAATCCCTCCAGGGGCCGGAACGGTATAAAACAATGCGCACTCACCAGGCTTCTAAGCCGCCCGAGGACCCCCCGCTCATCGGGGAGGGAAAGACCTCGACGGAACTTGGGGGGGGGTCCGAGGCTTCTGAGGGGAGCATCGAGAGGGAGGAGCGGGGAGGGGAGGGAGAGGCGAGAAGGGATGTTGGTGAGCGAAGTGGGCGGAACACCGCGGTGGAGACAGGTGAGTACAGGCCCGGGGGAGGGAGCCTCGGAGGAAGATCGGACGGAGGGGTTTCATTTTTCGTGCGTTCATTCTAGAAGTATCTGGGTAGCCCTTTACAGTTGATCCCACGCGTCATAGGGCTTTAGGTCCGGCTCTAGAGCAGCTTACAATGCACGTTCCCAGGCCCTTCCCGGGCTCTCAGGGAGCCGCATTTGTAATGGGCCCTGGGGCTACTGCTCTGCTGCGTACTGGGAGCACTGGCTGGGGAGCCCCCGGACATGACAGCCGGAAATCCAATAGGAAAAGTGAAGGGAGGGGGGTGGGAGGGGGACTGGGAAGACAAGACCACGACGGTGACAAGGAGACCAGCATGTGGGACCAGAGATCCTGTCACTCCCCCTACACACCCAGGGTAGCCGCAGGGGACCCCTGCCCCCAAGTCTCAAGGGACCAACTCTTGGTAAGAAGGGACCTAGTGTTCTGAGCTGTTTATCATAAAGGTGTGCATTCACTCTGCGGGTGACCAGCTGGCCACAGGGGACACTGGTGAGGGAGACAGATCTGGCTCTCTGGCACAGCTCAGCTGCCCCCAGATCCACCTGCTTTGGTGCCACCTAAGCCCCCAGGTGGGCTAGCAGGAGACAGTGTGGCTTAGAGCCCTCAGTTTGAGTCCTGGCTCCAGACAGGTCACCCCAGCCCCGGGATGTGAAGTGGGACAGTGATACCCACTTTGCAGGATTGCCTCTTCCCATTTAACCTGGGCCTTGGGGACAGCCAGCGGACAAGGTAGGCCTGTTAATGTTGGCTTGGTCCCAGTGCCGATGTGGCGTTCAACTCCTCGGCCAGCCTCACCTCGCCCCGTGGACAAACGGGAGCTGGGATCCTGGCCCTGGCGGCCCGGCGTGAGCAAGGATGCGGGCACATCTTGTTCTGTGCTGCTGCCCAGGCCCAGGGGGGACAGACACAGAGAGAGCTCAGGGAGGAGTTCTGTTGGGGGCCTGGTAGACAGACGGAGGGCCCCTGTGGCCCGCAAACGCTTCCTGGGGGTCAGCTGCGCACCCACTGCGGGTGCGGCTCTGGGCGAGGTGCTGGCTGGCTCCCGGGACCCCCAGGCCATGGGGAGCAGCAATATCAGTACCCAAGCAGTGGGGGGTTTCCAAGGAAATCGGAGGAGTGTCTGGGCACGCAAGGAGGAGCCATCTTTCCCAGATACCTGTGCCCAGATGTCGCTTTTGCCCCAGTCCAGTCAAGGGGCTGAGGGAGGGAGTGCCGCAGAGGGGGAGGCCAGCATACCTGGACCCCAGAACTCAGGACGTGCCAGGAGCTTAGAGCTTGGACACCAGAGTCAGAGGTGGGCTCCATCCCTGGCCACTTGCTGGCTCTGTGGCCTTGAGTAAGCTCCTAAGCCCGGGGCCTCAGTTTCTCCAGGTAGATGAGAGGAGCAGAGCAGTACCCCCTTTCCGGGGCTGAGATTATGGGGCAAGGTGGCTCCCCCTCTGTCTTGAGTGTTTTATTCTCACAGAGGCACCCTGTCCCTGCAGCCACTTGGCTCCTGCGTCATGTTTGTCTCTGGGACCGTGAGCCCCTGTAGCCCCTGTCACTCGGCAGACGCAATTGGCGGTTGCCCTGGCAACAGCCAAAGCAGTGGCTGCTCCCCTGGCTTTGGGGGGCTGCGGGGGTAGCAGCCTCTTCCCCACAGCTAGAGAGGGGAAGGGGGGTCCTGGTGCCCGGCCGCCTCGGGACCTCACTGCTGACGACAGGGGCGACAGCTTGTAGGACTGCATGCTCACGCTGCCGCGCCCCCCCTCCTCATATCCCCCCATCTTTGCAGGGGGCTCCCAGGGGCAGGCAGTGGTCAATGTGAGGAAGGCGGGACCTCATTTCAGGGCGTGAGCCAGCTGCCCTTTCTGTCCCCAGCTCTCAAGCTGGTCAGATGAGACCCTCTGAGCCCAGCACTCCCCGGGGCTCCATCAGGGAGCAGGCTAGGGTGCTGTCTGCAGGGGTGGCCTGAGCCGGTCGGCGGGTACAGAGCAGGGATGGCAGCCCTGGAGCCACGGAGAGACAGACCCAGCGGGGGGGCAGGGATTGGTTTGTCCGACAGAATCTATTTAGGACTCGGGAGGTGCCCGGCATGCCCTGGCTCCAGCTCTCCCAGCGGGGCATAAGATGCTGAGAAGGAGGTAGCAGATGTTCACTAGAGACTCGCAGGGATGCGGGCATGATCCCTGGGACGCTGCTGGCCTGGGCACACAGGGCAGGGGTGGGGCTCTCCGGGCTCTCCCACCACTAAGCGCCCATGGAATCTGGGTCAAGAATAGTTATACCCAGCTGAGTTCCCTGTTCCTATTTTGTCAGTGAAATCATAGTGTTCCTCTGCACGGGTCCTAGGCGTCCCCCTCAATGAGTGGACAAGTGAGCTCTGCGAAGAAAGGGGACCAGGGCAGCGAGTCCAAAGGCCCTGTGGTGCACTGAGGAGAGTGTGATGCGTGCTCTACACGAGAGGCTGGCAAGCCTGGGGCAGGAGCCCAAGGGGTGGGCACTGAGTGGAGGATTCAGCCTGGCCAGGGGGTCGGCACTTTGGTGGTTTTCAACAGGGGCGCAGGAGACTACCCTGGGGTTTTGGGGGAGGCACAGGTTGTTGCCTGGCCCAGGGGAGAGGTGGGGGCCTGCGGCACTTCGTAGTCCCCCCCCCCTCCCCCCAGGACTGCAGGGGACCCTGGATCCCCTGGAGAATGCGAACCGGTGTGACGGTGGCTGGCAGGGACCAGCAAGGTGTCCCCCACGACTCGGAGATGCTCATTTCTGAGGGCCCCAGCTCAGCCCCTTGCAGGGCTGCAGGCTTGCTGTCCAAGCCTGTCCCCCACCCCCCACCCCAGGCTCTGTCTGCACAGAGCAGAGTGACCAGGCCTGAGCTGGCTTCAGGAGGTGCACCGACAAGGGGCGCCTTGGCCCAGGCTCTAGTCTGTGCCACAGGACCCATCCCTGTCCCAGCCGCGACATCTGGGCTGCTGCCACCCAGACAACATGGGGCTGGTTCCCAGATGGGAGAGGGACAGGGAGTGGTGGCCCCACACCCCAAACTTCTGAGGAGGGGCAGGACGTGCTCCATAGTTTCATTTCTACTGATTACAGGTAGCAGGCTCTTGTCTGCAGGGCGGTCCAGGGAGTGAGGATGGGGCATTGCCCTGGCCCTGCTTGGTGGGCCAGGACCCCCCAGTGGCCCCTCCTGTGCATGCTGGCCCCTCGGAGTCAGCCCCACTGGCCCTTTCTGGCCCAAGCTCCTCAGCAGGACAAGGATGCTGGGTTTCCCGAGGAAGGTTTGGCCTCCTGCAGGAGCTTTGTCGGCCCTGGCCCCAGACTGGACCTTCCAGGCTGGCTGACCTGGGCACCCCTCCCCCACAACTCTGTCCCCTTAGCAGAGCCCCCAGGAGACACAGGCCCTTGCTGCTGAGCTGTCCTTGGACCCCAGGGACACAGCAAGGGGATGTAGCCCTGGATGGGTGGCAGGTGGGGTGTGGCAGAACAGGCCCCCCTATGTGGTGGACTCCAGCAGTTCCCAGCAACGGAGCGCGGACTGTGCCAGGCACCACCATCACCTCTCACGACCCCATCCCATCCCCAGATCCACCCAGCAGGCATGCCCCATTTTGCAGATGGGCCATGAAGACTTAGAGAGACCAAGGGACTGGCCCCCTGGGTGCCCAGTGCAGTCCAGCAGGGGGGCTGAGCTCCAGGGAGGCTCAGGTGCCCCCTCCTGCCCCACCGGGAACCTGCGCCGGCCGCCAGAAACGCAGCTCCTGTCGGTTTCTGGCTCATTCAATCATTGCTGGATGTGCACCTGATGTGATTACTGGGGCTAGCACAGCAGAGCTGCCAGCTGGTGGACATCCAGAGGCTCTCTCCCACAGATCACCCACCATGACGACCTTGCTGGAGATCAAGAGCAGTGTGCTCAGGCAAGTGCAGGTGCGCCCGTCCTTCCGCCGGAGGACCGAGGGAGAGCCTGGGAGCACCAGCACTGACCCACAGGAGCCCACCGCGGGGGCTTGGTGGGTGCCCCACGCCTGATCCCGTACAGTCACGTACACCTGGCCGCCCTCCTCTTGCTGGACCCCACTCTCCCGCTTCCCCCGACCTCCGGGGGAAGCCTGGGGGAGTGATACCAAGGCCAGAGGGTGGGGGGGGCCACACTGTGGACATAAGACTGGGCCCTCGGCCGTGTGGAGACCCAGGCAGTCCCCTCAAGTTGTAGGGCCTGGTGGCTGGCCTTGGGCAGGGGACAGGTGCGTGCTGTGAGCCCTGAGCTTCAGGGAGCGTTCGCTAACCCTCAGCCTGGCCTTTCTCTGCAGGAAACCTGGGGATGGTGTGGAGTTCTTCGCGCAGATGCGCCTTATTCTGAAGAAGGGGGAAGGCAGACAGAGCCTGCCGTGCCCCGAGGTGAGGACAGCTCGGAGCTGCTGCCCAGTGTCAGGGCACCATGCTGGGCCTTCCCCCCAGCCCCCTCTACACCAAGCCCCCACCCCTCAGCTCAACTCCCTCCCTCCCTGGAGTGTCCCCACAGGAGGCCCTCACCCTAGTGCCCCTCACAGGTCCTCTTGTGCAGTGGTTCACCAGCCCCTGCTGAGCCTGTGGACCCCAACCGTGGCCTGAGAGCCCTAACCCAGGAGGAGGTAAGGGGGATGGGGTTCTGGCCCCAGGGAGAGTCTGGGAGCACTTCCTGTATGCCAGGCCCAGGTTCTAGGGACAGGCGGACAGCAAAGGTGGCAGGGGTGAGGGCCAGGACTTCCCATGGAAGCCAGTAAGGAGCAGAAGTTGGGGGTCAGACCAATGGAGGGCCCAGCTGGTGCAAAGGTACCAATGCTGGGACCAGACTCTGCCAGTGGGTGGAGCTCCTGGGGGCTGGGATGCGGGGTGGGAGGGGCGGGGAACCAAGGTGCCTGGACCCCCAGTGGCCAGGGCTCAGGGCCCGGGGCTGAGGCGGACAGGGGTGGGGTGGCTGGGACTCAGGGTGCACCCCGCTCCCCGCCCGCAGGTGGAGATGCTCTATGAGGAAGCCCTGTACACAGTCCTTTACCGTGCAGGGACCATGGGCCCTGACCAGGTGGATGACCAGGAGACCCTACTGGGCTACCTGCAGCAGGTGAGTCCCACTGGCTCCGTGCCCCCTGCTGGCCCGGCCCCACCCTGCTCTGGGGAAAATGGAGACCACTGTCTCTCCCAACCCTGTTGTCTGCCTGGTGATGTCACCATCACCCAAATAATACAGACTTGCCTCACATACAGAACACACCCCCCACACACACGTGTGTGCACAGGCAGACATACATACAGGCTGATAGGCATGCCCGGAAGGACGGAGCGATGGAAAAACACACAGACACACAGAGAAGGGTAGAAAGGATAAACTAACAGAGGGACAGACGCACGGGATGGATGGATAGACAAATACATCTTTCCTCCTCCCCTGGGTGTGTTTCCTCTGCTCTGTGAGTCCCCCGGGACACTGGCCAGCCCTGCTTTGGGGGTCCCTGGGCCCTCACACCTGCCCACCCTCTACAGGTGTTTGGTACCAGCCCCGAGGAGCACGCCGAGGCCATTGAGCGTGTGAAGAAGGCCAAGGTGAGGCTGCCACTTGGTCTGGGCAGACGCTGACCAGCCACAGTCCTAGGGCTCGGGGGTGGAGAGGACACAGACCAGGGCCCTGTCCTGGCCACACGGAGCCTCCTTCAGGAGGCCCCTCGGCACCTTTGGCCCACAGGCCCCCACGTATGCCCTGAAAGTCTCTGTCATGCGTGCCAAGAACCTGCTGGCCAAAGACCCCAATGGTGAGTGGGGACCAGCCAGGAGTTTGGCTGCGCCCAGGCCTGGTGGCCGTGGAGGGACCGTGGAGGGACGGGGTTGGGGGGCCTGCGACCGAGGACTGAGGCGCCCGCGGTGTCTCAGGCTTCAGTGACCCATACTGCATGCTGGGCATCCTGCCGGCCTCGGGCGCCCTGCAGGAGCCGGGCCCGCACAAGGAGCAGCGTTTCAGCTTCCGCAAAGGCAGCAAGCGTGGAGGCCCACTGCCGGCCAAGTGCATCCAGGTCACCGAGGTCAAGAGCAGCACCCTGAACCCTGTCTGGAAGGAGAACTTCCTCTTGTAAGGCCCCTCTTCCAGCCGGGTGGCAGGGTGGTGGGGGAGAGGGGCTGCCTGCTACGCCAGGACGCGTGCCATCTCAGAACGGAGCAGGGCTGGTCATAGGACCGCCTTCCAGAGGACATCATCACCTCAGAGTGAGGTGCCACACAGTCAGGATTCAAATCCAGACAGCCTGTCTTACAAGCTGGAGCTCATGGACCCCTTCCGGCAGCTCTTGAAATGGTCCCTCCCCTAGCCCTGGGCAGAGGATCGTCCTGCACCCTCTGGCCATCTCTCTGTTTTCCTTATAGTGAGATTGAGGATGTCAGCACGGACCAGCTGCACCTAGACATCTGGTATAGGCCCCTGGGCCCTGCAGGGCAGGGGGTGTGGGTGCACCTGGTCTGGGGGGGCGGTGTGGCGGTGAGAGGGGACATTCAGGGCCCAGCCAGGCCCCAGCCAGACGAGGTTTGCCCTCTTGCCCCACTCCTAGGGACCATGATGATGATGTGTCTCTGGTGGAAGCGTGTAGGAAGCTGAATGAAGTCATCGGCCTGAAGGGCATGAGCAGGTATGACAGGTGGGAACTTGGTGCCCCCCAGACATGGGCCAGCAGGTGGAGGGAGCCCAGGTGGGAGCCCACCCTGCTTTGCCCAGGTATTTCAAACAGATTGTCAAGTCGGCCCGTGCGAATGGGACAGCAGGGCCCACGGAGGACCACACAGATGACTTCCTGGGGTGCCTCAACATACCCATCCGGGTGAGTGGGGGCCAGGGCCTCGTTCCCAGAGCACGTTTGTGGTGTCTCACCCTCCGGGGACACTGCTGGTGGCTATGTCCTGTGATTCCCCCAAGCCGCTCCCAACCTTCTTGGCCTGGGGGGGGGGGCACTGTGCTGCAGGGGAGGGGGAGGGAACAGCCTCCTGGGGCCTCTGGTGTCCAGGCACCCCGGAGTGCTCACCCTGTGCGGATGGCCTGTGTTCAGTGGGAAACAGAGGTCTGTGGGAGGGAGCAGGAGGAGATATTGCCAGTCTGAACCCCCTTCCCTTAGGAGGTGCCCGTGGCCGGTGAAGACCGCTGGTTCAAGCTGGAACCGCGTTCCAGTGCCTCCCGCGTGCAGGGAGACTGCCAGCTGGTCCTCAAGCTAATCACCACACAGGTGGGGGGCTGTGGGGTCCTTGCCCTCCATGCCGGCCCTACACCCCTGCCCGCGGGCTGGGGCAGGGCTGGTGATGGGCGGGCCTTGCATTCCAGAGGGACACGGGCATGAGCCAGCGCGGGCGGTCGGGCTTCCTGTCCTACATGCTGCTGCTCAGCCGTTTGCTGCAGTTCGAGCACCGATCGCAGGAGGTAGTCGCGCCCTCGGGGCCGAGGAGGGACAGCAGGGGAGGCTGGGCACCGGGGGCAGGAGGGGCTGGCGTCTCCTCCCTTCACTCACGCCTGCCCACCCCCTCCAGCCCAACTCGAGCGGCTGGCGCGGAGAGCTCAGCGGGCCCGCGGCTACCGTGCTCTGCCTGCACGGCGCGCAGAGCAACCTGTCTGCGCTGCAGCTGGCGGTGCTGTGAGTGGGCGGGTCCGCTGGAGGGGCGGGTCGCGGGAAGGCGAGGGGCGGGGCCTCTAGGGGCGGGGCGAACGAGGGGGCGGGGCTATGGGAGGGAACGGGCGGCTAAGAGGGGCGGGCCCCGGGAAGGGGCAGGGCTATGGAGATGGGACGGGAAGTGGGCGTGGTCATGGAAGAGGCGGGGTCGCTGGGGTGAGGAGGGGCTTGGGAAGGGGCGCTGTGAGTGGCAGCAGCTGAGAGGGGCGGAGCTGGAGAGGTGGTGCTGCGAGGGGAGTGTCATGGGGTGGGGAGGGGGCGTGGCCTGTGGTGGGCGTGGCCACAGGTGGGCGGGACAGGCGCGGGAAGGAGTGCTTTGAGTGGGAAGGGATGGAACGGGGCGGTGCCGTGAGGGGATTGTGGGACGGGAAGGGGCAAGGAGGAGGGGCACAAGGGGTCTCCTGGGGGGTCGCAGCTCTGACTCCTCCCTGACCATGGCGGGGCTGGCCCCCCAGGCACTGGCAGGTCAGCAGCCGCCACCATCAGACCTGCACTCTGGACTATGGCTACCTGCTGGGGCTGCTGGAGGACATGCAGGCCCACTGGGAGGAGGCATCCTCCCTGCCCCAAGAGCAGGTGAGCGTGCCCTTGTCGGCTCAAAGTGCTGTTCCTGGAGGGTGTGCCGTGGGCTGCTGGCGCGCTGGGCAGACAGGGCGGAGGCCCACCCTCATGGGGCGCACGGCCTGCAGGGTGTCCTGGGCTTGAAAACAAACCTCATGATCCAGGGCAGAGCAAGACTGGGCAGTGCTGAGATAGGGGATGGGTTGGACCCAGGAGAGGGAGGTCGTGCCCTTCCCTTGGCTGGGGACAGAGGGAGTGGGCGCTGGCTGCTGGGCAGGGGGGACTGATGGTGCAAAGGCCCTGAGGCTGCGGGAGAAAGTAGCAGGGCCAGGCCGGTGGGTAGCTGCTGGAGGCCCTTGCAGACTGGCTAGGGCAGGGCACCCACTGGCTGGGGATGCTGCTGCCCCTGCCCCCACCCCGTGGGGCGGGCAGTGAGGGCCAGCTCTGACGGGCCCTGTGCCCCCAGGAGGAGAGCCTGGCTGACAGCTTCTGTGCCTTCTTGGAGTTTGGGCTGCAGCTGCTACGGCAGCTCCGAGACTACTTCCCAGCCACCAGCAGCACAGCCGTCCACCGCCTGGAGCTGCTGCTGAAGTGGGTGCAGCCGCCGGTGCTTGGGGTGGGCTAGGGCTGGGGCGGGGCAGCCCACATTCAACGGGCGGCCCCTGTCCAGGTGTCTCAGCAAGATGCAGCTCTTCCAGCCGTCCTTCGAGATCTGCCCCTTCGAGACAGAGCTGAACATGGACATCGCAGCGGCTCTGAAGGTGTGTCCGGCCCCAGCTGCCCGCCCCACCCCGGCCCCAGGCTCGGCCTGCTCAGCCACTCTCTGCTGCCCTTTTAGCCTCCCCCATTCACCACACTGTCTCGGTGACTTGTCTTGCAGAGAGGCAACCGTGAGTGGTACGACAGGCTCCTGAACACCAGGAGTCCTCGAGAGCAGGTGCCGCTGGGGGAGGGCCTGGCCGCAGGGAAGGGGAGGGGAGGGGTCGGCCAGGAGGTGCGGGCCAGAAGGTCATCGTGAACCGGGCTTCCTCGCAGCCGGGGCCGCTGCGCCTCGCCGGGCTGGTGGAGCTGGCTGACGCCGTCTACGAGGACCTGCAGTCCTGCTATGGCATCTACGCTAGCCTCTTCCACAGGTGGGGCCTCTGCCCCCAGCCCCTCGTGACGCCTCCAGGCCAGGCATGGGGCAAGCAGGTGTGTGGAATTTGTTCTTACAGCATCGTCGAGATCGACTTCTTCACCCTCACTTTCCGGCAGCTGGAACGTCTGGTGAGGAGGGGGAGTGGGGAGAAGCCCCCCGCCGGCTGGGAAGGTGCCTCGGTTTCCTTGTTGCTGGTGGTCTGACTCCGCCATCCTGAGCAGGTGGCCGAGGAGGCATGGGTGCTGACGGAGGAGCTGAGCCCCAAGATGACCCTTGAGGTGGCCTCGGGGCTCTTCGAGCTGTACCTGACCCTGGCCGACATCCAGAGCTTCTGGAGCAGCATCCCCGGACGGTGGGTGCCGTGCCCTAGCCTGTCCCCTTTCCTCCACGCTCCCATCTGTCTCCGTCCACTATGGGTCTCCCAGACCTGTACCCACTCCTCCCTGTCCCCCTGCCCAACTGTCCTCCAGCCTCCTGTAGGAGGCCTCTGGGACAGGATCCCGAGGGCCCTTTGAAGGAGGGAAGCTGGGATGTGCAGGCTGAAGGTGTTTGAGTCAGGGCGGGCTCTGACGGGCCTCCTGTTGCAGTGAGAGCCGCTCCCTTGCTCTGGCCGGCATCCATGCCCCCTTCCTGCCCGCCGTGAAGCTCTGGCTGCAGGTGCTGCGGGACCAGGCCAGGTGGAGACTTCAGGGAGCCGTGGATGTGGACACAGTGAGTAAGCACCCAGGCCTGAAGCTGCTGGGCTCAGCCAGGGCCTCCCTGCAACCCAGGCCTCCTCCCGCCCTCTTAGCTGGAGCCCATGGATGCCTCCTGCAAGCACAGCAGCTCCGCGGCCACTGCTAGTCTCTGCTTCAGTCTCATCCAGGAGCTGTGGGCCCGCCTGGCGTGGCCAGACCCTGCCCAGGCCCAGGCGCTGGGCACCCAGCTCAGCCAGGTGTGTGGCTGTGGGTTGCAGAGTGTGGTCTGGGAGGGGAGCAGGACCAGGGCCACAGGCCACAGCTCTGAGCCCTTGTGTCCCACCCTAGGACCTGTGCGAGGCCACCCTCTTCTACACTGAGCTGTTGCGAAAGAAGGTGGACGCTCAGCCCGGGGCTACAGGCGAGGCAGTGAGCGAGCCAGTGAGCAGGCTGGTGGGCAGGCGGGGGGGCGGAGGGCTGGTGGGGCCAGCACGGGGCTGCCCACGCACCACCCACGTCTGGCACGCCTCCCCAGCTCTGTGTGGTCCTCAACAACGTGGAGCTCCTCCGCAAGGCTGCTGGGCAGGCGCTGCGGGGTCTGGCGTGGCCGGAGGCGACCTCAGCGCTGGAGGGGGCACTCCCGCGGCCTCTGCTCAGCTGTGCGCAGGCCCTGGACGAAGACCTGCAGCAGGAGGTCCACACCGTGACGGCGCACCTGACCTCCAAGGTGGGCAGGCGGGCAGGCTGGGGAGCCAGCTGCTCCGTGCACTACCGCTTGGTGCTGAGTGCTGCCGTCCCGCAGATGGTGGCCGACATCAGGAAGTACGTACAGCACATCAGCCTGTCGCCAGACTCCATCCAGAACGACGAAGTGAGTGCGCGGCCGGCTGAGGGTGTATGGGGTGGGGCCCCGGGGCTGTCTGGCGCTGAGGGTGCTGCCCGCAGGCCGTGGCCCCGCTCATGAAGTACCTGGATGAGAAGCTGGCCCTGCTGAATGCATCGCTGGTTAAGGAGAACCTGAGCAGGTAGGGCTCGGGGTGGGTGAGTAGCGTGGGGCCTGCAGTGCGGCCACCGACGCGGAGTGTCCCTGCAGGGTGCTGGAGGCCCTCTGGGAGCTGCTCCTGCAGGCCATCCTGCAGGCCCTCAGTGCAAACCTCGATGTCTCCGCGGATTTCTACGGCCGCTTCCACTTCACGCTGGAGGTAGGGCCGCGTGGAGGAGCCGTCCCTGCCGGGGCGCCTGGGCCTTTCCCGGCCGTCCCCGGGCCCCGAGGCTGCTGAGCACCCCTTTGCCCCTCTGCTGGGCGGCCTGGCCTTCCCAGCCCAAATGGCTCCTGCCTGCCAGCCCACCCGTGTCAGCAGCACCTGGCTGCCCCAGGCGTTGGCATTCCCCTCCCTCCCCGCCGGCTGGCCGGGGGGAGGTGGGGGGGGCTGGCTTCTGAGCGGCGGCGCTGGGTGTGAGAAGTGGCTCTGGTTCCACCCGTCTCAGCCTGCTGGCCTCGGCTGGTTCTGCCTTCTTGCCTTGCCCCAGGCCCTGGTCAACTTTTTCCACGCGGAGGGTCAGGGTCTGCCCCTGGAGAGCCTGAGGGACGGAAGCTACAAGGTGAGGCCTGGCCTGGGGGCCTCTGGCAGGAGGGAGGGGAGCGTGCACAGGGCCCGCACTCAGCACCCCTGCGCCCCGCAGAGACTGGAGGAGGAGCTGCGTCTGCACCAGTGCTCCACCCGCGAGTGCATCGAGCAGTACTACCTGGACAAGCTCAAGCAGGTAGCGGGGCCCAGGGTGCGTGCTCGGCCTCCCCCCGCCGCGGGGCCCCCGAGCCCTGGTCACCAGCCTGAGCCCTTGCACAGAGGTGCCTGGAGCAGAACCGGTTCGGTCGCCTGAGCGTCCGCTGCCACTATGAGGCCGCTCAGCAGAGGTTGGCCGTGGAGGTGCTGCATGCTGCGGACCTGCCCCCACTGGACGCCAACGGTGAGGGGCCGCCGGTGGGCGGGGCGTGGGGGGCGGGTGGGCGGTGGCACTCATGGCGCCTTCTGGCTGTGCCCCTCAGGCCTGAGCGACCCCTTCGTGATCGTGGAGCTGGGTCCGCCACACCTCTTCCCGCTGGTCCGCAGCCAGAGGACGCAGGTCAAGAGCCGGACGCTGCACCCCGTGTACGACGAGCTCTTCTACTTGTGAGTGTCCTGCCCCTGCCCCCCCCAGCCCGCCCGCGCCCGAGCGGGGCACCGGCTCCCGGTGACCGCCCCTCGCTTGCAGCTCCGTGTCGGCAGAGGCGTGCCGCCGCCGCAGCGCCTGCGTGCTCTTCACGGTCATGGACCACGACTGGCTGTCCACCAACGACTTCGCGGGGGAGGCGGCCCTCGGCCTGGGCAGCATCGGTGGCATAGCGCGGCCCCAGGTGGGAGGGAGCGCGAGGGCCAGGCAGCCCGTGACCCTGCACCTGCGCCGGCCCAGAGCCCAGGGTGAGTGAGGGTGCAGGGGTGGAGGGTCTGATGGCGGTCGAGTCTCACGCTGGCCCCTGCCCTCCTGCCTGCCTGCCTGCCTGCAGTGAAGTCAGCGCTGAGGATGCTGGAAGGCCGCACCAACAAGGAGGCGCAGGAGTTTGTCAAGAGACTCAAGGAGCTGGAGAAGTGCATGGAGGCGGACCCCTGAGCCCCTCCTGCCCCAGGCCGTCCCCGAGTCCCTGCACCATCCTCACCCTGCCCTGCGGTCAGCTTTGTGCAGCCAGGGCTCGCTCCCCCCACCCCGCCGTGTGGTGTGCATGCTGCGGCTGGCCCTCCAGCCCCTCCTGCCTGCCCTGGCCCCATGCGCTGTGTACCGTGAACCCCTTGCATCCAGCAACCCCCCCAACCTGGGTCTGGGGGACTACCTCGGTGGGGCCTGGCCAGCAGCTGTCCCCCTGGATGTGGAGCAGAGCAGGCCCGGCCGCCAGGTGAGCTTCCCCATCTGCTCCCTCGGCTTCCATGGCCCCCAGCAGGCGGGCACCGGTCTGAGAGCAGGGTTCTCAGTGGGGTGGCTCTGCTTCCGGGGAGACGTTAGGCCGTGTCTGGAGGCATTTTTGGTGGTCACAACTACAGGCTGAGGGAGATCTTACTGGCACTAGTGGTGAGACCAGGGATGCTCTCCCCAGCAAAGATGGCCCACTCCCAGATGTTACCAGTGCCACGACAAAGAGCCCATCTTAGAGGAAGCTCTGTCTTCTCCTTCTGGGGCAGGGAGTGTGGCAGAGCCTTGCTGGCCAAGAGGCAGGAAGGCTCAGGTTTGAGTTCAGACCACGCAAGCCGGCAGGAAACAGCTCCCTGGGGCCCTGGCGGAGGGGAAGGTGGGCACCCGGAACCCTTCACCCAGAGGGTATATGGACAGGTTTGCTAAGAACTGCATAGGTCTCACTCCCCACCTGGCTCTGAGGCCTGGGAGAGGGTCCCCGGGTGTCACTGTGAAGCTGGGGACATCACGCAGAGTTGATAGGTCAGTGTACGGAGCTCCGTGCAGGCCACGCAGCTGTCCAGTGTATTCTCTGTGTCCACACACACCTGCCCGTGCCAGACCTGCCTCACGCCCTGACATCACCACAGTCCAGACGCTTCCCAGGCAGGCTCTGCCTCACTGGAGACTGAGAGTCATCCCCACGCCATCCCCCCCATCCCCAGGTCAAGTGCAAAGAAAGAGGCTCACACTGGGGTCTCCTTGGCCTGCAGCTTCATTGGGAGGGCTGGAAGGCCCCAGAGCACGGCTGTGTCAGAAGCATGGGGACAGAGTCCATGCTGCTCAGTGCTGCGGGGGCTGAGGCTGCCAGGCCTGTCTGTGTCCCCACAAGTCCTGCTATGTCTCCAGTTCCTTACTGCTCCGCCATGAAAAGTAAACGTGTCTGCCACCTTTAGTCTCTCTGCCGTTTCTTAATTCCTTTCCAAACCTCTGCGGGGGCCCTGGCCTCTGCCCCCTGTTCCAGAGGACCCTCCTCCTCAGGGCAGCTACTACTGCTGTCTCCTCCATCCTCAGCACCAGGCCCTCGCTCCTCAGACTCGTCCTCACTGTCGCTGTCGCCACTGTCTGCAAGCAGCCTGGAAGGGAGAGGAGTGTTCACTATGGGCTCACTCACTCACAGAAGCCCCCAGCTGAGGGCAGATTCTCCTATTCCCCAGGTTCTTAAAACCAACACCTCTCCAGTGGGACCTCCACATTCCCTCTTACACAGTCACAAAACCCTCGTGCTGCTGAGGGATCCACCCCTCCTCCCCACCCCCGCCATCCATAGGAGGGGCTGAGGCCAGAGGCAGAGGAGAGCCCTGGGAAGCCCAAGGACCTACCGGGTGCCAGCCACTGGCCTGTTGGGGTTTGCAAACTCCCGCCCAGAATCCACGTCAAAAGGATCTGAACAGAGGAAGCAAGCAAGAAAGGGACCTATAGATGAGCTCAGAGCACAACCAAGCCCCCCAAATGCTGGCGTAGGAAGGCCCCCCCCACCCGGCTTCTCAACAGGAGGTGGCATGCCTGGAGGGTCCTGGCTCCCAACCAGGGGGCTTGTGTCCATGCCAGGCCTCACCGATTTCCTCCTCCTCGGGGCACTCCTTGGCGTGGGCCAGGAACTCCTGCTGGGCCCGCAGCACCTCCTCCGCACTGCTGCAGGCCGCGTACGTGTCCAGGAGCTGGCGATTCAGGTCTAGGAAGCCCTTGCCCCACTTGAACTTCCGCAGCAAAATGACAGCAAGGTCCGAAAAGCCTGACGGCGAGGACACCGGAAACCCAAGGATGTCGACAATACCTCTCCCATCCCAAGTGTGTTCCAAGCACCCTCAACGCTGTCCCCACACCTGAAACTCCCCATCAGACACCATCCTATGGTCCAGACAGCCTGCTTGCCCTCCTCTGCCATCCATGAAGGCCCTCTCCCCATGTCTCATGGGGCCGCCTGAGCCTCCACGGGGACCATACATTCTCTGAGGACAAGTTGAGGGGTGACAGAGGTGGGGCTGAAATCCTGGCCTGTCCACCTCGACCGCCCCACACACCCTCACATGGCTCTGGGAGGTGCCAGCAGAAAACCCATCGCTACCAGTGTAGCCAGACTTGGCAGCAGGCCGGCGCTCACCCAGGATGCAGAAGGTGGCGGCAAAAGCCTCCACACAGGACAGCTTGCAGGGCCGGCCGTAGTTGACGGGATTGGCAGCGACCAGGTGGGGCAGTAGCCGCAAGTGGCTCCCGCGCATCTTCCCAAACGGGGTCTCATCCAGTCGGGCCCAGGAACAGTCGATGACAGCGACCCCACTCTGTGCGACCAGCTGTCTGTTAGGAGCAGAGCAGGGCTAGGTTCTGGAGACCACGTCCCTGGAGACTGACCTCACAGGGATACAAGAACATCATTTCTCGGCCCCCAAGCACCCCCAACAGTGTGTGTTTCTGCAGCAGACTCCTTTATTCACTCGTTTACTGAGACCGACTATATCCTGCGCTAGGCAACGGGGGAAAACTAGACCAGTACACCTAGGTGAACCCGGCAAGAAGGATGCGCCAGGGTCCCGGGCTCAGGGAGAGCACAGAGCCCAGGCAGGGACCCCGCCCGCTCCCCCCACCCGCGCCTCCCCGCTCCTACCTGTCCGCAGGGGACACGTACTGGGAGCCCACGGGGCTGAGCACAACGCCGCCGAACCTGTGGCCCAGACGCAGGCAGCGCACCATGCCTAGGCGGGCCAGCTTGCGGCCAGTGCAACGCCGGGGGTCGCAGTGGCCCAACTCCCACATGGCCAGCGTGCAGGGTAGCCGCGCCGGGCCCGAGGTGCCCTCGTCTTCGGCCGCCTCTGGCTCCACGGACGCTGCACCGGAGACGGAAGGATACCGAGCCTCAGGCGCAGCTCGGGGGCCACTCCCGGCCCCCAACTCCCGGGCCCGCGATCGCGCCCCACTCACCGCGCAACGCGGCGCCCACCTCCTCCGCGAAGGCCTCCAGGGAGCGGCCCGCGGGGTGGCGAGCGCGGCCTCCTTCAGCCCCCATCCCCCGCGCCGCCCTCCTCCGGCCCATGGCGGGCAGCTGGGTCCCGGACACCGCCCGCCTCACGGCTCGGCTGCGGCCGGGCCGCGCGTGTCTGCGCAGGCGCCGAGCGCCACTTCCGGCCCGGCGCCGCCCACGTGACCGCGCGCGCGGGAGCGATGGCGGCGAGGCTGGCGGGCTTCCTGCTGCTGCTGCTGGGGTTCGCGGCGCCGGGTTAGTGTCCCCGCGCTCCGGGGCCCCTCGCGTGCGCCGCCTCCCGCCCGCCTCCTGACCGCCCCGTTCCCCGCAGGGCCCGCGCCCGCCGCTGGCGCCAAGATGAAGGTGGTGGAGGAGCCCAACGCGTTCGGGTGAGCGGCCGCGCCGGGCGCGGCGGGGCGCGGAGGGACAGCCCGGAGCCCGGCTCCCCCTGACCCTGCCGCTTCTCGCAGGCTCAACAACCCGTTCCTGCCCCAGACTAGTCGCCTCCAACCCAAGAGGGATCCTTCACCCGTGTCTGGTGAGTGCGGGACCCTGGCCGCGGACATGGGGGCGGCCAGGGAGGGAAGCAGGGAGCCGGCGCGGATTTCCGGCTCGGGTGGCCGGGGCAGCCTGGGATGAGGGCCCTGAAAGGGCCCGGAGTCTCGTGCATTCGTTTGTCAGCCTTTCAGAGTTTGAGCGCACCAACGTTAGTATTCTAGAACGTTCTAGTACGAGTTAAATAGTTACCTCCGAATTTAGTCTTCTTTAATTCCTTTTGTGAAGGTGATCTCAGTTAATAGTTGGCCACAGACGTCTTTTGTGCTTTTACGTGCGTAAGTGTACAAGGAAAAATGTGCATTAATGTGGTTTGGTGCTTTCTGCCGCTATTTTTTAAAACGTATTTTTTGCCTTTTTTTGAACAGCACGAACTACGCAGGTTTGCGCATTTGCTATTGTTGCTCGCGGTGTGTCTTCGGGGTGGTGAACCACTGGCCTTCACTCTTCTCTCTTGATACTTAGTCTTTCATAGGATGGCCCTGTGTCCTTTTATCGTCAGATGTTACGTTTAAATTTGTTGGTCGTTAGAAGCAATGCTGTGGAGAACATCCTTCGTGCGGATTGTCTCTTTCTAGGCTGTGTGCGTGGTTTCCTAAGGCAGGATCCCAGAAGTGGAATCGCTGGGTCGTCAAATGAGAAACACGGGAAGCAAAAAACCCAGTCATGTTTATTGAGCACTACTGCGTGTTAGGGTCTGTGATGGGAATGCAGAAATGAGCAAAACGTAGAGAGCTTGTTCCCTCTTCGTGACAGTCTAATGGGGGAGTGTGCGTGTGTGTGCCAGTAAAGAAGTAGGTGAAATGTAGAATGCTTGATGAGAAACACTCTGTAGGTCTGGAAAGCAGAGACGAAAGTGTTTGTGAAGAGGTGAGTGTTGTTTTGGGAATTGCCATTTTATTTATTTATTTTTAAGATTTTATTTATTTATTTGACAAAGAGACAGCGAGAGAGGGAACACAAGCAGGGTGAGTGGGAGAGGGAGAAGCAGGCTTCCCGCTGAGCAGGGAGCCTGATGTGGGGCTCGATCCCAGGACCCTGGGATCATGACTGGAGCCGAAGGCAGACACTTAATGACTGAGCCACCCAGGTGCCCTTTTTATTTTTAATTATTATTATTAAGTGAACTGTACACCCAGTGTGGGGCTTAAACTCAGGACCCCAAGATCAAGAGTCATATGCTCTAGGGACAGAGCCGCTTAAATAGGGGAGTCAGGAAAAAGCTGAGAAATGACATTTTGGCCAGAAGCTGAAGGAGGAAAGGACATGAGAGAGGGATGGGGATATCTGGGAAGAGGAGTCCAGCAAAGGGAGGAGGGCAGGTAAAGGCCTCCAGCAAGGACGCCCAAGCCAGAGGGATTGGGGGTGGGTAGGATGAACTCCGAGAGGGAACAGATGTGAGATTTCACTCTAAACTATCCCTGCTTTTTATTACAAAAAGGATTGAAAAGAAAAATGGAGAAATGGGACAGTGGACACGTGTGCTCTGCACCTCCGTGAACAGTTCACATTTGCCTGGTCCTCCTCTCTTTCATCATTTTGAAAAATGTGAATTTCCATTTTGCTGAACCATTTGAAACTAGATTACAGGGCGCCTGGGTGGCTCAGTTGGTTGGGCAACTGCCTTCGGCTCGGGTCATGATCCTGGAGTCCCTGGATCGAGTCCCGCATCGGGCTCCCTGCTCGGCGGGCAGTCTGCTTCTCCCTCTGACCCTCCCCCCCTCATGTGCTCTCTCTCATTCTCTCTCTCTCAAATAAATAAAATCTTTAAAAAAAAAAAAAAGAAACTAGATTACAGACACTATGACACTTTATCCGTCAATAGTTCCAGTATGGATCCCCCACCCCCCCAAAATTAGTAGTGTGTAAACAGCCCACATCCCCCAGTCGTCCCAGTGCCCTCTACAGCTGTCCCAACCCCCCCGCCCCAGGATTAGTCAAGGGTCACACATGTATTTGGTTACTCAGGTGTCTGTAATCTTAAATCTGGAACAGGTCCCTTTACACTGTACCCCCTTTAAAAAAAGCTTTCATGACCTTGACTTTGGAGGAGTCCGGGCCAGTCGTCTTACAGAATGACCTCCTGGATTGCTCTGGTTTAGGTCATTTGCCTGGTTCTCCTTTCTTTGGTGTGTGCTCCGTGAGTGGGGAGATGGGCTGGGAAGCTGTATTACTGTCAGGTGGTCAGGGTCAGAGGTCTGGACACAGATCTTTCCTAGCAAGGCAGTGGACCATGTGTGGCCTCATGTGGGAGGGCAGTGCTTTGTGGCCAGGGTCCCTCCGCTGTCCACACGGGCTTCTGCCTCTGCTCTTGGCATGCGGGCTGCGAGCCGTCCCTGGGCTCTAAGTGACCGCTGTGCTCAGGAGTCTTGCGTTCTACCCCGAGGGAGGAGGAGAGTGCGTGCCTACTTTCTGCCTCTCTCATGCAGCTGCATCTCCTAGCAGATGGCCTCTGACAAAGAATACCCTTCCTCTCCCCTCTTTTTTCTTTTTGAAGATCATCATCGACTCCTTTGAAACTTTTTATTGAGCTATAGTTGATACATTCAGTTTGATGAAATGTGGCAGTTGATCACATCCATGTCCTCGTTGCCCAAAACAAGGTGTAGAACAATTTCATCAACCATAAAATGACTGTGTTCCTTTCCACATCCTCCTCCTCATCACTTTCTGGTGTCTGTCACTGTAGATGAGTCTTCTCTGTGCTTGGCCTCCAGCTACATGGAGTCCCAGAGCATATGTTCCCGTGTCTGGTTTCTTTCCAGCCTCGTGTTTCTGGGACTCATCCGTGGTGTTGTGTGTATCACTGTTCTTATTGGTGAGTACATGTAAAAACTGAAATTGAGTATGCCCGTAATTGATTCTGTCATGCCTAGGTCAGTGTCCTAGTTGAGGTGATGAGCCAGAGCTAGGTAAGCATTGGGAGAGGCTGCGTGATGGTACGTGGACCGTGGAGTAGGAGTTTTGCAACTTCTTGTAAGTCTCATTATTTCAAAAAGCATATACACACATACATATGTGTTTATATTGGGAGATCCATGTGACTTTAAGTTTCCAACTGAAATGTAGTATTACAGGGCTGGAGTTTTCTTTTTCTAACACTGAAAAGCTGGGTTCCTTAATCACATAAGTATATTTACTGGCTAACTCCCATAATTACAGAAAATAGCTTTGGGATTATAATAACAATACTACTAGTAACATGAAATGAGTGGGTGAGGCTTGAGTTTTTATGCAGTTCATTTTAGGATGTGTCCAACCAGAGACAGACGTCAGAGCTGTGTGGTGCGAGGCTGAGCACGTCTGTGTCTGCTAATCACTTCGACAAGCACTTTGGGTCAGATGTTTCTGCCTGTGCTCAGTGGTAGGGCCTGCCATGCATCTTTTTCACCTTCGATTTTCACTAACTTTAAAACCTTTTTTTTAAGTTTTGTTTTTTAAGAATCATCTATTTTATTTTTTTTAAGATTTTATTTATTTGACAGAGAGAGACACAGCGAGAGAGGGAACACAAGCAGGGGGAGCGGGAGAGGGAGAAACAGGCCTCCCGCCGAGCGGGGAGCCCGATGCGGGGCTCGATCCCAGGACCCTGGGATCATGACCTGAGCCGAAGGCAGACGCCAAACGACTGCGCCACCCAGGTGCCCCCAAGAATCATCTATTTTAGAGAAAGCGCTCAAGAGCGGGGTGGGCGGGGAGAGCGGCAGAGGGAGAGAATCCCAAGCAAACTCCTCACTGAGCCCAGAGCCCCACCTGGAGCTCCATCTCATGACCCTGAGATCATGACCTGAGCTGAAATCAAGAATCGGACGCTCAACCGACAGAGCCTCCAGGTGCCCCGATTTTTACTTGAGTTTAAACAGTTTTGTGATAGGGCCGATTTGGAGCATGTGGGAAAGTGGGAGGGAAGGACGATGAGGCCCCAAGTCCCGGCACTCAGCCTCAGCCCTCACCCTGCAGCTCTGTTCTCACCATTCAGCTCATTTGTAAATATTTTGGCGTCTTCGTCCTAAGGGCATAACCACATTATCTTCTTCACGCTTTAAAAAAAGAAAACAAAAACACTAATTCCTTCGATAAAAATCCTGTCAGTGCCTTAGGCTTCTAATGGTCTCACATCGTTAAGAGCTGGTTTGTCCAAGTCAGCGTTTCTGCTCCGTGTGCTGTGGCCTCATGGACTTTGGATCTATAGCTCCCCTCCCTGTTTGCTCACAATTTCTTTATTGAAGAAACTGGGTCATTTGTTTACCACATTCTGAATTTTGTTCATTGCATTCCTGTGGTGCTTAACATTTCTTCTTCATGTTCGCTGGAATAAAGACTTGGTTTTTTTTTTTCCTTTCCAATCTGGTGCCTTTCGTTTGTTTTTCTTGTGTCTTGCACCGGCCAGGCCTCCTGTGCTGCTGAAGAGCCGCTCTCCCTTCCCTGCTCCTGGCTCAGCATCCCTCTGTCGGCTCCGGCGTCCCCCCTTGGTCGGGAGAGGAGGTTCCCTCTTCTGCCTGCTTGCTGAGTTTTCACCATGCGAATGAATAGGATTGTGTCAAATGCTTTTCTGTACCTACTGAGATGCTCAGAGAGTTCGCTTTTTCGGGCTGTTTATACAGTGGTTAGCGGGAATTTCTGAATGTTGAGCCAATCTTGTATCCTTGGAATGAACCCCACTCGGTCAAGATGAGTACACGTTTTATATATTGGATTTAAATTGCTAATTATTTCTGACCTTTTTATTTCTAGAATTTCAGTTCTTTTTTCTATTTTCTACATAACTGCTGAGACTTTGTTTATTCCTGTTTTGTTTTACTCCCTTCAACATGTTGTAATAACGGCTTTAAAATTCTCTCCTGCTTCCAGCATCTGTGCCGTGTGGGGCTTGAGCCGCAGTGGTTTTCCTTTTCTCTCCAGTGTGGGTCGCACTGCCTGCGTGCTCACATGTCTCATATTTTTGGAGTAAGTTCTTGACGCGGGCTCGGCTGTGCTCCTTTGAAGAGCATGATCTATTCAGACAGATCTGAGCCCACACTTGGGCCCTGCTGGGTCTCTGGCTTTGCAGGCCTCCCCCCATGTGTGTGTGCAGGGCTGGGCCAGGGAGCCCCGCAGAGCTCGTAGGCAGTGTTGGGCTGCCTTGTGGTGCATTTTTTTTTTTTTTTATTTGACAGAGACAGCGAGAGAGGGAACACAAGCAGGGGGAGTGGGAGAGGGAGAAGCAGGCTTCCCGCCGAGCAGGGAGCCCGATGCGGAGCTCGATCCCAGGACCCCGGAATCATGACCTGAGCCGAAGGCAGACGCCTAACGACTGAGCCACCCAGGCGCCCCCTTTTTGTTTTTTTTTAAGATTAAAAAATATATGTAAAGATTTATTTATTTTAGTGAGAGTGAGCAAGCCAGGGGGCAGGGGCAGAGCAGAGGCAGAGAGAGAGAGACTTAAACAGACTCCATGCTCATCACAGAGCCCGACACGGGGCTCAGTCTCACAACCCTGAGATCATGACCCGAACTGAAACCAGGAGTTGGACACTTAACCGACTGAGCCACCCAGGTGCTCCTAAGATTAAAAATATTTAAACTCTTCTTCATAAATATTTTTAACAAACATCTTTTTTTCCAACTGAAAAACAGAATGGGTAGCATAAACATGGTTTAATAGATTATATTCATGGCTTGGAAAAAATTACCTGACTGCTCCCTGCTCAGCGGGGAGTCTGTTTCTCCATCTCCCTCTGCCCCACCCCACATGCGCATTTTCTCTCAAACAAAATTTTTTTTAAAAATTGCCCAACAAAAATGTAAAGGCTTTCAAAACAGGTATAAAGGGTGAATGTTAAATTATTCTAAGATTTTTAAACGGGCCCCATTTGCTCAAAATGTACCAAAGCTCAAACTATTTTTCTACAAAGTGTGCCCAGGAAGTATAGGGCATACATAAGTTAGGCAGAAATAGCCTCTCCAGCCACCTCTGGACTATTCCTTCAGGAAGCAAACCTAATCTTTGCAGGCCTCCTGATTAATAAGGTTTTTAATGTAGTTGTTTCCAAAGATGTGAAAAGAAGGTGCTAGAATACTGCTGTCAAAGCCGGCGGTGCTTTGGGCACTGCACGTGCAGCGGGGAGCTGGTGCTGGGGGCGTGGGCCCTCCATGGGGCTGCTGGCCCTGGGCTGGGTCCATTCTAGTGACTAGAAACTCTTGAGACACTGATTTTTCAGGACTATCCCTTTTTAGAAAATGTTTATTCCCAAACCAACTAACGTGATTGAACAAATGTACAATCTCTAAAAATGCTGAGTGGGCAAACAACAAAACTCTCTACTGGGCAGAAGAAAGGGTGTGAGCAGTTTTCTTCAGTATGGCCCTCAGCCAGGGGAAGGCCCGCTCCCGTCCGCACTGCTCTACTTCAGTCTGAAGCTTTAAAGCATGTATTCTCAACAGAGCGAGGCTTTTCTGAGAGATGGCTTTCATCTGGAGTGATTTGTTACAGACTGAAGGGTTCTGACCCATGAAGACGTGTACATTTATAAAAATAATCCCACTGGACGCTTGATGTGTTTGGATTATGCAGCTCAAATAGTTTCCTACGAAATATTCTAGAGCTATTTTCATGTAATTAAGACACAACTCTCCAGTTTTACCACTCCTCCCCACCTAAATGTGTGTGTCCTTTACTGTGACTCAAGCTGGCTTCCAAAACAGGTGTCCAGAGGTTGCCTTAGGAAAGGTAAGCGAAGGGCTCACTATTTACCAGGTGACTTTAACTCTCATCCAGAGCCGTGCGGTGAGAGACACAGAGAAAGCGGTCTCAGGAAAAGCCCATTCTATTAATTAAGCTTTGCTTTTTAAAAGCCACTAGTATTTCTTCCAAAACAAAACCTTTAATGTGAAAATCTTGAGTTTTATGAAAATAATGTAGTGCAAGGATTTTCTGTAAGCTAATGATTAAAATCAAATATCTGGGAGAGACCCAATGGTTCTATTGAAGATGAGCTATTTTGTAAAGTCTGGCATTTAAAATTTAAAGTGAAAATGAGCACAAAGATCACAACAGTTACACTGCAGTTTCCAGTGTCTTACTGAATTTTTTAAAAAACCACTATTTTGAGCACGTGAAGCACACAACAAATACAGCTGAAAAAAGTTCTGTGAAGGGGCGCCTGGGTGGCTCAGACGTTAAGCGTCTGCCTTGGGCTCAGGTCATGATCCCGGGGTCCTAGGATCGAGCCCCACGTTGGGCTCCCTGCTCCGCGGGAAGCCTGCTTCTCCCTCTCCCCCTCCCCCTGCTTGTGTTCCCTCTCTCGCTGTGTCTCTCTCTGTCAAATAAATTCTTAAAAAAAAAAAAAGTTCTGTGAAAAAATTTCCCATCATTATGACAAAAGTAATCTTTTTCAGCAATTAAGTCATAATTCTAAAAGGGAATGTAGGGGCACCTGGGTGGCTCAGTTGGTTAAGCATCTGCTTCGGCTCAGGTCATGATCTCGGGGTCCTGGGATCGAGCCCCACGTCGGGCTCCCTGCTCGGCGGGAAGCCTGCTTCTCCCTCTCCTACTCCCCCCGCTTGTGTTCCCTCTTTTCGCTGTCTCTCTCTCTGTGTCAAATAAATTTAAAAGGGAATGTAAGTTAATCGTGGACTTAGAAGAGCTGAAAGCAACACAGGTCAGCAGAAGAGAGTGCTCGGACCTTCGGACCCTCGGCACCGGCGAGCTCAGGACTGATGCCAGCGGGCGGCAGGTCACACGGGATTCCATGGGACTCAGAACCCAGAGTTCATGTGCAGATTTCCCATGTTTTCCAGAACGTGAGCTTTGATCTTGGTTTTGTGTCTTTAAGACTGAGAATGGAAGACTGAGAATGATCAGTTGTTTGCCCAGGGCTCTGATGTCCTAGCAAAGCAGGGAGAACCACCCCGATGTGGGGCAGGGAGAGCCCCAAGGGGGTGGAGGAGGCTGTCTCGGTCTTTTCTAGCAGGAAACCATGAGAAAATATTGGAGACATTAAATGTCTTCTAAGCAAGACCACACACACAACAGTAAGCCAGCTGCCTTCTCCCAGATACAACCAAACGCCTCATCTAACTTGTAGTTTCCGAAAGTAAAAATATTAATTTTTATTTAGTTTTTAAAATAACTGCTACACACCCAGCATGGGGCTCGAACTCAGGACCCCGAGATCAAGAGTTGCAAGCTCCTCCCACTGAGGTGGCCAGGAGCCCCCCAACTTGACTTGTAAACCAGTGCTGTTTTTTTTCAAAAGCCACGTGTGTGCTCGACTGGTTCTCAGACACCACCTGCAGTTTTGGAGTTTGAAAATGAGGGTTTTCTTTTCTATAGTTACCTAATTGCAAACATTTCCATGACTTCCCTTGTCAGTTTTGTGCTCAGTAATGGCAGCAAAAAACAGTGAACCAAGGAAGTGTATCCACCCCCATGAGGAGGGCACTGTAGGGTTGCACCCGTGTCCAGGGGCCTGGCAGCGTGGCACCTGCTGAATTGTGTCAAGTACATGTTTTTTCTTCGAGTTTAAAGAATTGAAGGGCTGATCCAAAAACACTGACTGTAAATGCTTTTCAGCAGTTACTCTTCGTCTGTTCTGAGCTTTGGGGCTGCTGTCCTTCCTGGGGGTGGCCCTGAGAAGGAAACCCCTGAGGGCTCATCCTCAGGGCCCACTGCCTTCTTGTGTTGCCCCGACTTCGCAGCTGCTGGGTCATCCCCCATCAGGCCTGTCGCTCTGGTCCATGACACTGGGGTGGGCTCCGAAGCGCCCTGCAGGAGGGTCGGCCTGTTGTCAGCCACGGTGCCCTCTGATACGGTTCACATTGTCCTTTGCTTCTCTCTACACAGATGAGGATGTCAGAACTCTCAAGGGCTGTTACCACTAACTCATGAAAGTTCATGCTCTTAAATCCGTAAGAGGGATTTTTCCTGCAAGGTCATGTTCCTCACTCTATACAGTTTGGTTCACTTGCTTTGCCTTTGCGGTCATAGCCAAGAAGTCATTGCCAAAGCCTGTGTCCTAAGGATTTTCTCCTGTTTTTCTACTAAGCTTTTTAGGCTTAGCCTCAAATTCATTTTGAGTTATTTTTGTATATGGTGTAAAGTAAGGTTCCGGTTCCTTCCTCTACGTCTGGTTATTGTTTCCCGGCACCATTTATTGAGAAAATGGCCCTTTCCCCCACTGAATGGTCTTGATATCAGATCATAAGAACGGATGTTCAGGACCGTCTGTGGGCTCTGGGCTCCGTCACCCCACCTGTGTGCACGCCAGCACCACACTGTTTCAGTCTGTGGCTTTGAAGCATGTTTTGAAATCAGGGATTGAGTTTTTCAACTGTTCCTTTTTTTTTTTTTCCTTAAGATTTTATTTATTTGAGAAAGACACCGAGAGAGGGAACACAAGCAGGGGGAGTGGGAGAGGGAGAAGCAGGCTTCCCGCTGAGCAGGGAGCTGGATGCGGGGCTCGATCCCAGGACCCTGGGACCACGACCTGAGCCGAAGACAGACGCTTAACGACTGAGCCACCCAGGCGCCCCTCAACTAACTTTGTTCTTTTAAAGATAGTTTTGGCTGTTTGGGGTTGAGATTCCATTTTAATTTTAGGATGGGTTTTCCTATTTCTGCAAACAAATGTTACTGGGATTTTGATACAGACTGAATTAGGTCATTTAGGGTAGTATTCACATTTTAAGATTAAGTTTTCCTATCTGTGAACACAGGGCTTCTATTTACTTCATTTATTCATATCTTTTAGTCAGCTGCATTCTGTAGTTTGTACAAGTATTTTGCGTTTTTGGCTTACTCCCACTGTTTTTCTTTTCAATACTCTTGTGTATGGAATTGTTGAATTTCCTTTCTGGATTGTTAGTGTAGGGAAACACACCTGGTGTTTGTCAGTGTCGTGACCTGCAACATTGGGAACAGACTTTTGTGGACTCTGCGTTGCTTTCTCCACACGCGATCCTGGCAACAGAGTTGTGTTTCTTCCTTTCCAATTTGGATGCCTTTCTCTCTCTTGTGCCTAATTGCTCCAGCTAGAACTTGCAGTGCGGTGCTGGAACAGGGAGCGCAGTGCGGAGCGCGTCCTCATCTCCTTCTGGATCTGAGGAGGAGTAGGTCAGGTCTCGCGCCGCCCTGCACTGCCCACAGGGCGCGCTGTGGGGTCGGCCTCGGTGGCCTCCGTTGTGCTGCTGCTTTCCTGCTTTTCTTCGTTTGTGGAGTGTTTGTCATGAAGGGGGGTTGAATTCTGTCAGGTGCTGCTTTCTGCAACAGCCAGGTGGCCGTGGGGTTCCCCTCTTCCTTTTGTTAACGGATTGTATTGTTGGATGTTGAACCGTCCTCGTATTCCGGGAATGAACCCCACTTGGTGATGGTGTAGGATCCCTTTAATGTGCTGTTGAAGTGCATCTGCTGGTGTTTTCGTTGAGGATTTTCTGCGTTCGTGTTCATGATGGATCTTCGTGACTCTGGTCCCAGGGTGGTGCTGGCCACGGAGGCTCTGGGAACATGTGAGGACGACTGATCAGTTGGGTTTCTAGGAATGCGTCCATTTCACAAAGATTGTCAATTTGTTGGAGTATGTTTCTCATCTTATTCTCCTGTCTTGTTCCTGCAGAGTTGGCAGTGTCCCCCCTTTCATACCTGATTTTAGGAATTTCAGTGTGTGGGGTTCTCTGTCCGTCTAGCTAAAGACTCATCGATTTTGTTGATCTTTGTAAAGGACCGCTATTGGGTTTACTGATTTTTCTTTTGCCTCTGCTCCAACCTTTTATGATTTTTCCCTTGAGCTAGCCCTGGGTTCAGCGTGCTCTGTCTAGTTCTGGAAGGTGTAAAGACTCAGGGTCTGGTTTGTCGCCCGTGTCCGAGCCCCTCAGCATTGCTGGCACCGTGCCTGTGAGCTCTGGAACCCTGTGGTCACTGGTCCGTCCCAGAGTGTTTTCTCATTTCCCTTGTGATTTCCTGTTTGACACAGTGGTTAAGATGCTAACTCCCACATTTGTGCATCCCCCACACATGCTCCTGCTGTGATCGGGAAGGAAAGCACGTGGGTATAACCCATCTCAGGTTAGTAGGAACTCGGATGGAGCATCCTTGGTCTCCTACGACTTCCGGCTTAGGGTCTGGTCTGTTTGCGGTGGGGTCCAGGCCGGTGCATACCCTCAGAATGTACTTGAAAGGACAGACCCTGTGGAACCAAAGTGGCTCAGCTTTGTGACTTCTCTGTCCCTCCTCTCCTGCGTTACCCCGTTGACGTTTTCTTCCAGGCGACACGCTTGATTTCAGTCTCATTTCCGCTTGTGTATATCCCACATCTATTTTCTCTGTGGAAACCACGGGGGTTAGTAACATTGGAAATGACTAAATTCTATTATGAATTTTTTCAACTGTCATATCCCATACAAACGCTCCTGTCAGCTCTGCCCCTCCCCCAGCCCGGTCACCGATCCCACTGGCAACCCCCTTGGACTGGGTGCCATCAGCAAAGGCTTGTGATGCTGTGTCGTGCATCTGTCTTCTGGAGTCTATAGATTGACCCTCCCGGCTGTGCAGGTTGGCCGTGGATTCATGTTTACTGGAGAAGCATACAAACTTGCTCCGTCTGGACGGGCACCCCACAGCCATCAGGAACCCCTCAGCTCCGCCTCCGTGGGGAGGGTTGTTTTGGATGCAGAACAATTGAGCTGCCCTCTGGCCCGCACGCCATCTGCGCGGGGCCCCGCCGATGAGCTCAGGGACGTTGCCTACGTGTGACGGTCTTCGGATTTCTCACGATCTTCTCGTGTGTCTCGGTGAGGGTCAGAGCCTCGCCTGCTTGCAGTTCAGTGAGCGTCCTGGATTTGTAAATTCACGTCTTCTGTCTAGTTGGGAAGTTTCTGCCGGGGCTCCCATGTGGTGCCCACAGCTCCGTGGCTGTTTACTGGTTCTTCCATCTGCTCAGATGCTGTTGACCCTTCCTGCAACTTCTTTACTTGGCTTGTATTTTTCAGCTCCAGCATTTCTCTTCTGGTTTCTTCCTGTAATATGTTTTTGTCTGTATTCCTTTAGTTCTTGGAACATATTTAAGACTGTTTCAAAATCTTTCCTAAGTCCGGCCTCTGGGCTGCTCCTGGGATGGTTTTGTCACCTTTCCCTTGGTTAAGGCCATGTTTTCCTGCTGCCTTGTGAGAATTTGTCGAAAACAGGGCTCTGTGCTGGGGCCCCTCGTCAGCCGTTTATGTGGCTGCTCTTGAAGGCCTGCCTTTCCCATCTCCCCCCACTGTTCTGTCATCGGTGTCCCCCCATCAGCTCCTGCCCCAAACTCCTGCACGGCTCTGTGCCCCCTGCAGCTTTCGTGAGCCATGCCCACCTTTCCTGCTTGAGATCCAAGTTAGGTAAAGCGGAGACCAGTCCTTGGTCAGCCCCAGCCTGTTGGGAAGTTGCAGACAAGCTGGCCTGCTCCTCATGACCACGTGGGGGGTGGTGGCAAGTACAGACACCCCAGGACTGGTCCCACCAGCTTGAAGGTGGCTTGGTACTTATTTGGTTGTGGTCACCCTCTGTGCTCCAGAACTCCTGTAAGGTTGGTTCAGCCGGTTTCTGGTTCTTCTGTTTTCCTTACATCAGGCAGGCTCCTGTGCTCCCATCTCAAGTTTAAACCGACCTGCCTTTCCCTGGAAGGTCTAGTCCTGTGGGCTGTTCGCGCACCTGCACTCCACGCTCGACTTGGCCTCTTGTGCTCTTTTCCAGGGCCTGCGCACCTCTTCAGGCTTTCTGGCAAGTGCTTCAGCCTGGTGGAGTCCACGTGAGTGAGGGAAGGTGTTGGTGGGGGGTGGGGGCCAGGACCCCCCCGACGCATCTGTGCCCCCAGGTACAAGTACGAGTTCTGCCCGTTTCGCAACGTGACGCAGCATGAGCAGACCTTCCGCTGGAACGCCTATAGTGGGATCCTGGGGTGAGCCAGGGGTGTGCAGGCGGGTGGTCCCGGGCCCCTGGGCTGGTGCCCCCCCATCCCGCCTCACGTGCTGTTCTCCCTCAGCATCTGGAACGAGTGGGAAATCTCCAACAACACCTTCAGGGGCATGTGGATGAGGGACGGCGACTCCTGCCGCTCCCGGAGCCGGCAGAGCAAGGTGGGACCGTGCGGGAAGGGCCCGAGGATGCGGGGACCCAGCTTCCCCCAACCTGCCCACCAAGGCTTTCCCCACAGGTGGAGCTTACCTGTGGGAAAAGCAGCCGTCTGGCGCACGTGTCTGAGCCGAGCACCTGTGTCTATGCGCTGACGTTCGAGACGCCTCTTGTCTGCCACCCACACTCCTTGTTGGGTAGGACCCTGGGGCCAGCCCGGGGTGCAGGTGGGGGGCAGGAGAGCTCGGCTAAGTGGGCGTCTGTTGGATTGTAGTGTACCCGGCCCTGCCCCCTGCCCTGCAGCAGCGGTGGGACCAGCTGGAGCAGGACCTGGCTGATGAGCTCATCACCGCCCAGGTGAGGTAGGCGGTGAGGTACAGGGCGGGCACCCCGTTGCCCGGGCGTGGCGCAGCCACGAGCTGGCTCTTCCCTCTTCCTCCGTTGCCAGGGCTATGACAAGTGGCTCAGGGCGCTTTTTGAGGATGCCGGCTACCTGAAGACCCCAGAACAAAGTGAATCGGTGCTGGAAGGAGGTGCCAAGGACCCGGCCTTCCAGACCATAGAGAGCTGCCGTGAGGTAGGGACAGGGAAGGGTGCCTGGCCCCAAGCGGGGCCGCACGCCCTGCCCTCGGAACTCTTGTGTTGCAGGCACATAAAGAGCTGGCGAAGGAGCTCAGGAGACTGAAGAGCATGCTGACCCAGCACGGCATCCCCTACACCAGGCCTGCGGGTGAGTCGTGCCCCGTGCGGGGCCCCAGCCCACCTGGGGACCTGCTGCCTGCAGGCCAGGCCCTGTGCTGACCCTGGCGGCTCACTGTTCTGGCAGAGACTTCCAGCTCCGAGCACGTGGGCCCCAAGACACCCCCAGACGGGACATCGGAGCCACTCCGAGGCGACCCAGGACTGCGTGGGAACGCCTTGTGACCCGAGACTGGCAGGAAGGGGAGGCAGGTGGGGGCCACTTCCTCTGCCTCAGGGCCCCATGGGCTCTCAGGTTCAACTCAAAGAGGTGACAAAATAAAGATGCAAAGTTTTAATTCCTGTACTGATAAAAATAATTCCATGAATTCTGTAAACCATTGCATAAATGCTGTAGTGTAAAAAAATTTAAACAAGTGTTAACTTGAAACAATTCATTACAAGTAAATGATTACGCATTATAAATACTACCTTCTGGGTTAAGAAAGTTCCATTCCAGTAACATTCTCATCTAAATACTCAGAACAAACCTAGATCGAGGCTTCCATAAATTAATCCACATGAAGCATCCACACTGAGCCGAGGTCTCCTGCGACCCCAGTTACACAAACAGCGGAGGCTGGACCGAGACCACGAGAGCCAAGAGGCAGAACGACAGCCGAACCGAGGACGGCGAGGCCCCGGGATGCCTGCGGGGCAGGGAAGGCTCCCTCGGAGGGCCTAGGCCACCAAGACACAGGTGGGGAGGACCCAACGAGCAGTCCCCTGGGGGCCCTAAGAGTTCCACTTGCGAGATTCTTGGGGGTCCTCGCAGCACACTTGGCCTCAGCGCACGTACCGGTGCGGGGGGAGGGGAGGTCGTCCCCATGGCGCCACAGCTCCAGTCTCTCACTGCACAACAAGAACCGACCAGAGTAGCTTATACATAGACCTCAAGCTTAACTGTCCTTAATTGTTTATAATTTGAAAACGCCTAGGCTACTTATTGGTAATAAACATTGTCCTGTTTCCCAAAGAAGACCATAGGCCTGAAATGGGAAACAAGTGCATAAATATTAATAAAAATAATTTTAAACGGTGGTAACAGTAGCACAAAATATGTCATTTCTAAGAGCTAATCATCACTATCATTAAAAACAAAGTAGATTCACTAAAACCAACTCAATAGTCACCTTTAGTAATGGACTAGCTGCAGAACGTCATGGATCCACCTTTAAACAGCTATCGGTGTGTCTTACGTTAAAAAAGGTTTTCAACCTCTTACTATAGTAAATATTTGGTTACTGATAAAAATTTTTACCGAGCCACTTTGCACTTTACAAAATGCTATTAAACGTCTTTGGCAAAGCCACGGGTGGGCCGAGACTTCCAGGCCAGAGGGCCAGCTACGGCTGCCGCACGGAGAACAAAGTCTGGGTCAACTACAGACATCCTTTGCTTCTCCCCAGATTTCTAGGAAAAATGACCCAATGCAGGCCAGAGAAGATTCAAGTCCTCACCAAAACCACACCTGTTCTCAGGAGCGTTTCTGCCACGGCCAGGCGCTCTCTGCAAGCCCGGGGTCACCAGGGTGGCTCTGGTAATCGCCAGGCTACCCTGCAGCCTGGAAGCCTCACCCCTGCAAGCTGGCGTCCATCCAGCTGCAGGGAGCGGCCGTGGGCAAGCCTCTGGCCTCAGGACACCCTCCCAGCAAGCTCGCGAGGCTACAGAGGCTCAGGCACGGCTTTGTGAAGTTAATGTGAGAGCCTCCGCCATCGGGGCCCTGGGCCGCACTTCCCCTCAGAGGAACATACAAACTCAAGGGAAGGGCGCCCTCCGCCCCTCGTGCGAGGCTCAGGCACTTAGAAAAGCGGCCGCAGGTCACAGAGCACGATCGGGCTCAGCGCCACTGCATGGTCCTGGAATATAAAACTCCAATTAATGTGCGTGTGTACGCAATTAGGAGTCCCTTTCACAAAATTGAAAACCTCTAAATGTGTCTTTCGGTATCACTGCTATAAATACTATTTGCACTTAATTTGAAAACTATAAAAAATCCTAGGCATTTCTCACTACTAGATAAACGCTCATTTCATAAGTACTAATTTCAGGATAAGAAATCTAAGACTTTTACCATACCATGAATTAATAAACTGATAGGAAATGGTGGAAGTTCACAGTTCACATACAAAGCTTCGCATTATCGCATATTAAAAAAACACGAACCTAGAAAGCAGCTTATACCAACTCAGAATGTCTAACGCCCCCGGTTTACAAAGTGCTTGGCGGGGTCACAGTGCGTCATTCCCGAGCCCGTGGGGCCGGCCGGGTGGGCTCTGGAGGTGCGCCCGTGAGGTTCGAGAGAAGCAGGCCGGAGCCCGGGGTGGGGGCACCGGAGCAGTCACCATGGGAGGGGCTGGCCCTCGCAGTAGGGGCAAGGGGGCGCGCCCGCGGCGCACGGCTCACAGAGCACACGGTGCTGGCAAGGCTGGAGGACGGCGCCGCGGGCCCGCTCCCGGCACACAGCGCACTGCTTCGCTCGCAGCTGGAAGATCACCTGCAGGGCGAGACACGGGTGGTGGTGGGGTCGGGCGGCCTCCAGCAGAACCGAGGCCCCGGGAAAGCCACGGATGGGGCCGTCATGGGTCATCGGGGAATGTGGCCCCGGCTGCAGAGTCAGGGCCGAGGGACGCCCCCAGAATGAAGGTGGGGGCAGGAGAGCCCTCACGAGACGCCAGGAGCCGAGCTGCCACACCGGCGTGGGAAGGGGCGGCCAAGCAGGTGGCCACCTCAAAGGGCTAGGCCCTCATAGAGGCCCCCAACCGACACGCTGTGGCCAGCAGGCTTGAGGGTCTGGGCTGGTGGGGACCCTGACTCGGGACTCGGGCCTCCAGCCACAAGAGCAGCCAAAGCCTGGGGGACTATGCCTCAGCGGCCACTGGAGGAGAAGAGCGTGTGAGGGCCGTGGAACCTTCCAGATGCTCCAAGGTCTCAAACAGGCCCTGGTGTGGAAGGGATTTACAGCCGAGGGCAGCAAAGGTGAAGGGTGGAGGCAGGCAGACATCTACCCAGGGACCCCGGGGGGCGACCTCTGTGAGGTGCAGCTCCGGCTCCGACCCCGCAGGGCGGGAGGGGCGCACACCCTGTCTTCGGAGGGCAGAGCTGGCAGTGGGGACGGATGGGGTCTGGTGAGGAAGACCGGGGGGCCGTCCAGAGCTGGAACCAGGACTCACCCCATCCACGGCTTCCAAGTCCAGGCGCAGCTGACTTTGCAGGGAGTGCAGCTTGGGGAGAGGGACGGCACCCAGGTCAGCACAGCGCTGCAGCCCCCGGCCCTCCAGCTCTTCCCGGAGCCGCCGGAACTGGGCCTCCACCTCCTCCTTCTTCTGCAGCGCCAGGTCCCGCGCACTGTCTGCGGCCAGGGCCCGCTCCTTCGCCTCCTTCGCCTCCCGCCGCCACGCGTCACAGGCCTGAAACCGGGGGCAGTGGCGGGCTGCAGCAGCGGCACGGGGTGCCCCCCTCGCGGGCGCGCCTGCCCCGCCCCCACCCGTGCTCACCTGCTGCACCTGCTGCCAGGACTCCTCCCACTGCCTGATCTTCCTCTTGGCCTCGTCCAGCTGCCGCCTGACGCGGGCCAGCTCCGTGCTGTTCGGACTCGCACTTGAGGACGGGGCAGGGCCGGTGTTCAGGATGGGGGACGGGCTGGGAGAAAAGCTGCCGGAAACAAAGTCCCAGATGCTCCCGGGGACGCCGTTCAAGCCTGAACGCAGAGGGGACAGGAGAGGTCACAGCCGTGGCGCTAATACCCCACCTCTGGGCCCCCCTGACAGTGACCCCTGCCCCTGGCACCCTTTCCAGCTGCTCAGGTGTCTGGAAGCAGAAGAGGACATGAAGTCAGGGCTGTCCCTGCGCCATCCCTGGCCCCCGAGCCCCGCCTTGCCTCGGTCTGCAGGCCCTGCAGCTGCGGGGGTCGCCTACGGTAGGGGTGTGCACGAGAGAGTAACGTGATACTTAAAATACTCTTTTAAAATACGACGAGTTACACGAGGTAACGTCTCCCAACAAAAAATACAAGGACTTTTGCTGTTACTGTTGCGCCGGTCGGTGTGCTTGGCGCCGGGTCTCTAATGACATCACAGGTCCCAGGGCCTGAGGCCCACCACCACGCACGGGTGACAGCTGGGGCCATCCCGTGTTTGCGCCCTGAGGCACCCTCAGCGGACTGGACAAGGGACCCCTCAGGCGGTGGCCGCCCCTGAGATAGGGCAGTGCAATGTGGGAGGGCAGCACACCCCACCACCCCCCTCCCCCCACAGACATCAGGCAGGGTGGGCATGTCCCCACCAGCACCCGCTCACCTAAGGAGCTATAGGACGCGGCTGAGGAGCCCAGCGCTCCAGGCTCCGATCTGAGGGCCGGCGGCTGCTGGGGGGGCGTCATGGCTGAGGAGACGAGTGGCCCCGACAGGGACTGGGAGAGCGAGCTGAGCGGGGAGGTGGACAGCGATGAGGACGAGTGCAGGGATGGGGAGCGGGGCAGGCAGCCCGGGATGCTGACGGGTGCTGAGCCCCCCAGTGACCTCGGACCTGCAGAGAGCGGGGGAGGCCAAGTTAGCGGGCGGGGCGGGGGCAGCATGACCACCATGTAGGGACACGGCGGCCGCGCCCGGGTCTCTCTGCGGAGACCATGTTGCTGAGACGGAGGTACCCCGAGGGGCCAGGGGCTGAGAACCTGCCCAACCGAGAACCGCCGCAGGGCTCTGAGGAGAAAGGCTGGCCCTGGGAAGAGCCCGTGGTGCGCCCTCCTACCTGTCGGGCCCAGGTCGCCACTGTCATGCTCTTCCAGCTCTCTGTCTAGAGCTGTGAGGCCGACATCACAGAGATGAAGCTCCAGAGCAGAACCTGGTGAACCAGACGTCATCTCAGCACGGGGCCACACTGCAGCCTGGCCCCCACTGGGGAGACCCGCCTTCTCCTCCCCCAGACCATGGCGCTAGCACGGTCTCTGGGGCCCTGGTACGCTCTAGGCCCATCTGCTAAAGGATCAGAGGCATCGAATAACGTGGGGCCCCCCACCTCCCAAAACTTTCCCTCTCCTGCAAGTAGGGCCTCCCTCCCTTCACCCCCACCCTGACAGCAGACCCTGGGGACCCAGCTCAGGCCCACCAGCCCCCAAATCTTCTCAATTCAGCAGCTGCACAGCGGTCAACTCTGGAAGGAGCAGCCAGAGGACCCGGCCCTCCGTGTGACTCCCAGGACACCAGCTGGGGCCTGAGCTGCTGCTGTCTCCTGGCCCAGGGTCTGCAGAAGACCCTGCGGCGCTGATGGCGCAGCACAAGGAGGTCAGCTGCACGCCGCCCTGCCCCCACCACGCACCCTCCCAGGAGCAGGTGGGCCTTTCCCGTGTGGCTGAGCCTTGCTCCCCCCCGCTGCTGCCCGATCAGATGCATCAGGTACCATCTCTGGAGGCCACAGAGCATCCCCCGTCCCCAGGCCCCCAGGACAGACCGCCGTTCCAAAGCCCAGGGGATGCACTGTGGAGGCCCTAGTTGGGCCTGCTCGTTCTGGATCCGTGAGCCCGGCTTCCGGAGCCTTCTGCCTCTGCCCTACCCCCAGCGGACTAGCGTCAAAGTCCCCTGAACTGTGTCTGACAAATGACAGCAAGTCAGAACCACTGGTCCTTTCTGACCACGTCCCGCCCTCGGCTGGGCCCAGACTCCTGGCCGTGTCGGACACGCTGCTGTGCCAGGGATGTGCTGGGAAGCAGCAGGAGGACCGCGACCACTGCAAACGACTGCATTCGAATCCAGAAGCGAAGGCCGAACCTGCCGGAGGCTGCAGAAAAGCTACTACCTCCTCAAATGAAAAGCATTTACCGTAATTACTGGGAAAACACAGGGTGGAGAGTCGGGGGGAGACAGACTTCCAAACTACCGGCTGCGGGACACGTGCAGAGCAGACTTGAGGTCCGGCCCCAGTGGGGACCGCAGCGTCCTGGAGGCGGCCCAATGCTGCCTAAGTCCCCAGAGCGCAGGCACACATCCGCCGTCCTCGGGCCACCGGCTCTGGCGTCCGTGGCAGGTGAAGAGGAGACGTGCTGGCCGGGGCTGGGAGCCCAGGGGGCTGCACCGCCTGGCGAGACCTGTGCACTCCGTCAGTGCCACTGCGCCCGCTCACAGACGTGGCCAGGAGCACAGAGCGGGGGCACTATGCAGGCACAGCCCCCCACCGCCACCCCGCTTTGGATCCCAGCCCCCAGGAGAATTCTACCAAGGTCAGCCTGCTGCCCCACCCTTCGCCCTGGCCTTGGGCCTGCCCGCTCTAAAGGAAACACCCTTCCAACAAAGGTTTTAGGGGGTCCCACAGGTCCCATCCAGGAAGGAGGTGAGCCTGCCAGGTGGCAGCCGGGCCAGCAGCCCCCCCGCCCCACCCCGTGAAGAGCAGAGAAGGCAAGGAGAGCTGAGCATGGACATGGGGCCTCGGTCCTCTGTGGGGCACAGGGAAAAGGCCCCAAACCAAGACAGCCAGGGAGCCCGCCGCGGCACCACAACCCCCAGCAGCCCCTGCAACCGAGAGTCGCGGGACAACGGACAGATGAATCCCTCAGGGAGACACCGCCCGCCTGGGGCCTGTGCAGCCCCTGCCTCCTGTGGGCTCCCTCAAACCAGGCTTCTCTGGACCCTCCACCTGCTTGCCAGCGAGCTCCTTCCTAACACCCAGCAGCACAGAGGCATTTGCATCCTGGGGCCGCCAAAACCAAGCACGACAGGAGGCGGCTTCCAACAGCGCCCCACAAATCCATTCTCGCTGTTGGGACCTAGAAGTCAGTCCAGACCAAGGCCCGTAGGGCCGGCTCCCCCCAGTGGCTCCAGGGGAGGCTCTGGCCTGCTGGTGTTGTTGGCAACCCCTGGCCATCTTGGGCAGGTAGACACATCACCTCAGCCTTTGCCTCGGCTGTCACACGGCCATCCCTCCGCATGTGGGCCAAACTACCTTCTTCTTATAAAAACACACATCACACTGGGTTAGGACGCATCCGAATGACCTCATTTTACCTTATTTGCGTCTGCAAAAACTGTTTCCAAATAAAATCACGTTCTCAGACAAGAAATCAGAACTGAGGGCGCCTGGGTGGCTCAGTCGTTAAGCGTCTGCCTTCGGCTCAGGTCATGATCCCAGGGTCCTGGGATCGAGTCCCACATCAGGCGCCCTGCTCGGCAAGAAGCCTGTTTCTCCCTCTCCCATTCCCCCTGCTTGTGTTCCTGCTCTCGCTCTCTCTCTGTCAAATAAATAAATAAAATCTTAAAAAAAAAAAAAAAATCAGAACTGAGACCTACCTTTTGAGGACACATAATTCAACCAGCAATAATGGGAGCCATGAACAGACACCTGCCCAACTACCCTCTCGGGGCTCTGGTGCTTGGAACAGGCATCTCCCGAGTAGACCAAAGGCCCAGAACTCCTGGGACCCCCGCCCCCGGACAGAACTGTGAACTGCCCGAAGGGTGCACCTGCTCCTGGGGCAGACACTGCAGACCCTGACGCCTCTCATCCAAGCCCACCCCTCGCTGACCAACCCCCACCCCTTCTTGACATCCTGTCTCCACCTCACTCCAAACTACTGCCAAGCCTTGCCCTCCAGCTTTGTCAGCCTTGTACCCATGCCTCTGTACCCACTGAAAAGGCAGCATCCCCCTCAACCTTGACCTCCTACCCTGAGGAGCCTGGAGGGCCTGGTAGCCCCTCCAGTGCCTGCTCCATGCCCAGACACACCCAGCTTCGACAGCCCTAACCCTCAGATGCCAACGTCCCCCAGTGCACTTTGCCGCCTCCCACCAGGAAGAGGCCCCACTGCGGCATCAGCAGCTTCTCAAACTCTGGGGACACAAGAGCCTCCCTCGCTGGTGCACCAGGGCCCACGCACTCAGTAGGAGCCCATCAGGAGACCTCAGGCCCTCTATCCTCCCTGAACTTGCACCAGTGAGGGCCCCAAGCTCCAGCTATCTCAGCAGACTGCCCCTCATGCCCCACCAGCACTGTCCCTCAAGTGGCCTATGATGCCAATCCCGGCACGTCAACAGTCCTTCCTCCCAGAAAGACCGTGCCCCTGGGCGTGCTGGTGGACACTCGGGCCAGACCCAGCCCCCACTGCGGCTCTTCCTGTCACACAACACTGCTGTAGGCTGCAGCCTGGCAGGCGTTCCATCAGTGCCCCTTGTCCTGTGAGAGCTTCTGCTCAGCCTCACAAACCCTCGTTTTGCACGTCAGCCCAGACTTTGAGGGCACCTGGACCCCGTGCAGACTCACCTGCTGAAAGCAAGCACTGCCCCCCACCATCTGCCCTGCCCCCACCTCTCCAGGCTCTGCGCTGTGGCCACAAGGATGGAGGCCCAAACCCACCCTTCCTGTGCTGGCCTAGGGTCTCAAGCCTCTGTCCTGCACATGCAGGTGAGCCAGGCCTGACGATGCGGACTTAACCTTCAGCACCAGGTCAGGCATGGTATGCTTTAAACCGACAGTCATAGAAACACTTTCGGAATAACAAAAGCACAAATAAACTGACAGATGGAGAAAAAGAAACTGAAACAGGAACCTTTCCTCACCTGGAAAAGATTTATCTTTTCACGGTCCCCCACCCTCACCCCATGACTCAGCAGAGATGCCCCCCTCCCCCAGCCTCAGGCACAGAGGGGACACAGAGGGGACACAGAGGGGCCGGCCCGCCCATGACAGCACAGCCAGCGCGCAGGGGCACACTGGCTGCTCGTCTCAAGGGAAAAGCCTTGCCTCCTCCACCTCACTGCTTTCTGAGTCAAACCCAGGTGCTCCGGGATATTCTCTCAAAGAAAGAACGGACTTTTAAGAAGACTTGAACACTCAAAATCTAGAGCCAAATTACGAAAGCTGTGCCATCTGACCCAGAACCCTTGTCTTGCCCAACTACCAGGAACCGCCCAGATGTTCATGAGAAATTAGTGGAGAACTGCTGAGTAATTGCCCTGGCAATCCCCAGATCCTGACGTGACACAGCACATTCAAGAGGCGACGCAGTCCTTTGGGGTCAAAGGACACACAGGGACAATGCGCACAGTGCACAGAATTAAAGACCAGCACAGGGCAGCCCTGATACCCGGGATGCTCCCCCGCCAGGGCCGGATGCCCGCCCAGCAGACGGTCCTCCCCTAATACAGGATGGAGAAGCAGCCAGCAAACCCACTCACCCACCAGCCTGAATTTCCAACAGTGCAGGCGACGATCCCCGGCAGGACAAGGCAGGAACCCCGTCCTCGCCGGGGAGCAAAAGATGCACCTCTCCCCCTGGAGAAGCCCCGCGGATCGCGCCCACGCAGGGAACCAGCGCGCGCCTCTGCAGAGCAGGTTCCCAAAAAGGGTATGTTTGCATTCACATCCCTGCACAGCCTCCAAGGAACCTGGTACTGACCCCTGGCTGTCACACCTGGCCCGGCACACAGGCAACTACAACGGGTATGAGCAGCACCTGGAGATGAGAAGTGCACCTGGGGAGGAGGAAGGTCGGGGGGGAGAGGAGACACTCTTTACCTGGTGGAGGGGGCGTTGGTGCAGGGGGGTGGTGCACCCGGGGAGGAGGCACACCGGGGAGGTGGAAGGAGCAGGGAGGTGAGAGATGCACCTCACCTGGGGGCATGGCGCACCTGGGGAGGAAGCGCAACCGGGGAGGGGGGTTTGCGCTCCTGGCAGGGAGGCGCGTCGAGAGGGGGTTGGCTCTCACCTCGCCCGGGGTGCACAGCCAGTTCCGCATAACGACGACCCACACCCAGACGGCGAGGGGCTGACGATGCTGACTCACCGTCCACCGCGCCGCCGCCGATTCAAACGCAGCCCGCGCCCCGCCCGCCCCGCGTCGGCCCCGCCCCCGATGACGTAAATTAGACCCGCCCGCCCACCCGTGCCAGCCCCGCCCCCGAGTGACGCAACCTTTCGATCGGCCCCGCGCCAGCCCCGCCCCGAGTGACGTAACCCTGAGACCGACACCACCCACGCCGTGCCGGCCCCGTCCCCGAACGTCTAGACCCTCCGACTCGCCCCGCGCCAGCCCCGCCCCCGCTGACGCAACCCTTCTACCCGACCCGGCCCGGCCCGGCCCGGCCCCGCCCCCGCCGCACTTGTCCCGGGGCCGCGGGCAGGTGCGCGTGGGGGAGCCCAGGCAGCCCGAGTCCTCCGAGCCCCCAATCCCTCGCCGCCCTGTGTGTGGGCCCCGGGCGGGGCGCGCACCTCCTGACACAGGCACCTGCCCCTCCGGCCTCGAGGCAGCGTGCCCAAAGCCCAGGTGCACGCGGGGGCTTCGCTCGTCAGGGCCGCTTTGGTTCAGGGAAAAGGTCTTCGCTCGGGGCGGACCAGCTCAGGTGTAAACGCGCACACCAGGGAGCGCGCTCACCAGGGAGCACGCTGTGGCCCGGGGCCAGGCCGGGGTCAGAATGAACACGCCCTGGCCCTGCCCCTGCCCTCGAGGTCACTGCGAGCCCGCAGCCCCACAGCCAGGCCCTCCGGCCCCTCCATAGTCCGTCTGGTGGCGGGATGAAGGCTCTCCCGCCCTTTACTCCCAGCCACTCCCGGCAATGAGCTCCGCAGACGACTATTTCAGATGGTCACTATTTTAATCTGAAACCTGCTCACATGAAGTGTAAGGCAAAGGAAACGAAATCTATCAAATGACCCTGAAATTATTCAACTAAATCCATTAACTACACAATTAGTCTATTTATTTTAGAGTTTACTCCTCTGTAAGCAGTGCACTGGTAAGGACAGAACCCGAGCCACACTATCCTATGTGAGGAGAAATCAGCCGGTCTACATCGGCCAGCCTCAGGAGGTAGGGCGGGCTCTTTCCCACCCCCCTAAGTAGCAGCAGAAAGGTGGCTGGCTAGGGCCCTCCTAGGGCCAGAGGGCGGCCCTGGGCAGTCCTAACTGGGCCCGTATTACTGGGGTATGACAACACGTGATCTCGGGAGAGAACAGGAGGGTCCCACCGATGGCGGCAGCTCATGATTTTAACAGCAACAAAAATGTACTATCTGTAAACAAGCAAGGTTGATCCCGAGAAGACATTAACCTCTTCACTCTGGGTAACTGGTTCACAGAACGTTTAGGTAAAGAAGGGCCTGTAAAATGCTCAGTGACACACGCAAACAGGCTGAGGACCCCCTACTGGAAGGATGACAGCTGGGGACACTGAAAATATACGGATCTGATCTGGAGCTGCCACACCTGCCTCGAGGCCGCTTTCAAAGCACAGGTGCACCCAGCTCTATCCCTTCCTCGGGGAACAAAGCTGAGTATGGCCTCAGCCAATTAGGGCAGGGAGTGTCTTGCCTAATGACTTTTCTAGGATGCTCCAATTTTACTATTACTATCTTTAAACTGGGGAAAATAAGCTTAATTTTTAAAAACTCTGCATAAAACCCAAAACAATAAAATCAGACATGCCGTTCATACCAATGGCTTTCCGGCTCCTGTCCAGGTGGAAACACACCTGCCCCGTGTGCTTTAACCACACGAGCAGGGCAGCCAAGCGCTGGACTCTAACATTCTCCAGGGCAGCTGCTGAGAGACACACCATATGGACCGCGCTTCCTGAATTACCAACCACTCAGCCCCCGAGTGTGGAGGGGACCTGCTCAGTGGCCAGACGGCTCGGGGCTGCCTTCCCGCGGCGCCTTTTGGCCGGATGTGTGAACACTGGCACGGCTGGCCTCCGGGTGCGAGTCAGGGCTGAGTTCTCGAGCCCACTGGCCACATCGAGTCCACATACAACCAGAGACGTCTGTGGTTCAAGAGGGACACCTCGCTCAACCCCAATTCCAAGTCCAGCTCCAATGCTCATGTGTGTGTTGGTGCTTCAAAGAACACACACACAGAATCTACCCATGAAGGAGGTAAGACTTGAACAAACGCCCCTGGTCTAAGGCAGAGCCGGGGGAGCGGCAGGCCGTCTTCACGCCCACGTGGACAGGATTTCCACAAAAGCCCAGAGCACGGAAGCAGGGGTCACAAGTTTGTGCCCGGCAAGGAAAGAAAGGGCTCAGAAAAAACCAGTAGGGGGAGGGGGTGGCTGCATCAAGGGTGCCCTCTCTCCCTGCAGCGTCCCTTCCGGGGGGGTGGGGGGGCGCGTGGGGGCGGGGCCAGCTCGATTCTAGAGGGTTCTTCCGGCAGAGGAAACAGCTCCACAGCAGAGACCAAGCGGGAACACCAAGGCTGTGCGGGAAGACACACCCGGCCACAGAAGGTCCCCAGGCTTCTAGAAGAGTGACCTTTGAAGAACCTCTTCAGAATGAGCACAGGGGCTCTGGGAAGGCCAGGCTGCGGTGGGAACATGGAGAATGTCCCAGGAGTCGGCCGTGACACTGGGGCAGGATTGCACATGCCTGCCAGGCGTCCCTCACGTCAGCAGGAGGGACCACAGTGGCTCTCAGCCCCTTTGAAGTCCAGGACTTGCCATCTACAGGGCCGCTGGAAAGACACCCTCTCCTCCCTGACCTGGGCCAGCGCCATCTGCACCTGCGTCTCAGCTACGGGCCCCGAGGCTGGCGGTGTGACCGGGGTGCACGAGTTGCAGGGGGTGGAAAACAACGTGCACACACTCCTTGGCCATCAGCCACGGACGTTTATCTCTGGGTAGGAACAAACCATCTCGGGGCTGGCCACCCGGCGCCCTGACACAGGTACACAGGGGCCTTCCCGATCCCCCCCACCAGTCGCCAGGAAAGAAGGCAGAAAAGAAGGGGTGTGCTCCAGGGCCCCGGGCGCAAGGACGGACCGCGCTGGAGCTGACTGGCCGGGCCTCTCATTGGAGCGGCTTCCCTGTCCTGCCCATGGCTACACCGTCCCGGCCCACCCTGGGACCGACAACACCGAAAGAGCCACAAACAGAGCCCTTGCCAAGTCTCCCTCTACCAGGACAGAGATTCGGGCTCAGGTCAGCCCGGCAACGCAAGCCCTCCGCAGCTGCGGCCACACGTGGGACCACCCAGACATGGGCTGGGGGCCTGCACGGCCCAGCAAGGCCCCCCCCCCCCGCCCCACCCCCCCCCCCCCCCCCGGTGCTTTCAGCAAAACCCCCCCCCCCCTCCGGCCAGGCTGCAATCACGTGGGTCATCAGTCCCCAAACCCTCGAGGACTCCCAGCAGTTAAGGGCCCCTCAGTGAGGCACGGCCTCTGGCTGCCCTCATCCCCACGCCCCTCCACTCTCATCTTAGGGCCAGGTGGCTGCTGCCGAGGGTGGGGGTGGGGTTCCCAGATCACAGGTGGCTTTCCTACAAGGAGCATTGTGCCCCGTGTCCTGAAATAGATACAACTTAGGTGCGAGGAGAAGTCGGGAGACGAGGGGGAAGTTTTAGACCTACCTGGGGGGGGCTCGGCAGCACTGCCGGGGGGCTCGAGCGGGTGGGCGCGGGCCGGGAGGGTGGGCAGGGCGGTCGGGGAGGAGCTGCCGGAGCCGGCGCTGGACGCCAGGCTGGACGCCACGCTGGAACCCACGCTGTGGGCGAGTGGGTGAGCCACTGCGGACACTGACAGGTGGTTCTGCACAAAGATACACAGACAAGATGAGCAGATGCGCGCGGAGAACAGCAACGTGACAGCTCGGTGACGGAGGCCACGGCTGGGGGGGGGGACACGGATGGGACAGTTGGCTAACTTCTTTCCGCTAAGCAAAATATAAAGAAGTTGGACTCTTCCAAACATTCCAGAGGAGCTTTAAATGCCTAGTTGGGGGGCGCCTGGGTGGCTGAGTCGGTTGAGCAGCTGCCTTCAGCTCAGGTCATGATCCCAGGGTCCTGGGATCGAGCCCCGCGTCGGGCTCCCTGCTCAGCAGGGAGCCTGCTTCTCCCTCTCCCTCTGCCTGCCTCTCTGCTTACTTGTGCTCTCTCTTTCTCTGTCAAATAAAATCTTAAAAAATAAATAAATAAATAAATAAATGCCTAGTTGGTTATGATAACCAGGACAGACAGAGTCACTAGCTGCTGCTCACCCAGGGACAGGCACAAATGCATCTAGAAAGGGTCCTATTTAGTGAGCTTTTCTGCAGAAATGGTTTTCAAGAGCAGACACATGGCGGTAAACAAAAAATCCACCAAAAGGCATCAGCAGAGAATCAACACGGCTTCTGAGAACAGAAAAATGATCTCGTTACCTGAGAAAGGTAAAAAGCATGGGGCAACGCCCATGATCTTTATTTGGTAACTAACAGATCAGAACCAGCACGCTCCTGGAGGGCGGCCGGCAGTGTGGACGGCACACTAATGACCCACAGGACGGGCTGCAAGCCAGGGCTCGGGGCTCCGCGCGCAGTGCCTGAGGCGCGCTCCAGTCACCGTGCAGTCGGGGACCAGAAGCCACACTGGAGGGAAATGTGTGGCGTTTGGTTTTTGCTTCAAAACGAGACAGAAGTTAGCTTTGTGCAGGGGCTACAAGACCATCCGAGGAGGGGAGGGCTTTACTAGTTTGTCGGCTTAAGTGAAATTTTCTACAGTAACAATGGTAATAAAAGAATACATGTTTCATGAGAGGAGAGACATCTCACACAGGATAGTTTCTCTGAGTCAGTGTTTCCTCCTGGACTGCTGGCTGTGCTCAAGAGGGGCCCCTGGTGCAGACATCAGCCACGAGCATCAGGGACGCTGCGACAGACCGCCACCGTTCTACGTGAACCCGAACCGCACAAGTCTGGAGAGCAAGGTCCCCCGGCGCTCCCTGGGCTCAGGCTCAGAGGTGAGCCTCCACACCGCAGGCCACCTGCTCCATCCCCCAACGCCGTCCCTCCTCCAGGCTGCGTGGGTCCCCCAGCTGCGGCAGGAAGGTGGTGCAGGCACCCCACAGTCTGCCCCACACGCTGAGCCAGGCTGGGAGCCCCTGGCCTGAGGCACCTGCTGTGGCTTCATCCACCCAAAAAGCCGTAGTGCAGGGAGACGTGTCCCTCTAAGACATCAGGTGACACTTTATCCTGAAACCTGAGGACACCCTCGCTGGCATCTCCCTGAGGCTACAGGGAGGGAGGGCCTGGAGCCGGCGGGTAGAGAGGTGCCCAGAAGCAAGGAAGGGGTCTCCAGAGGGCCACCAGGCTGGCCTCCAGCCATGTGGCCTTTCAAACTGGGGGTCCCAGGGAAATGCTGGGAGCCACTCTGCTGACCTGGGGATCCCCAGGCTGGCTTTGGGACGGGACGGAGGACGTCTCTGGGCGCAGGCAGGCAGGGGACTGAAGATGAGCCAGGCAGATCACTCCTGGCTGCTGGTGTACATGAGGACGCACTGGGCGGTGGCGGGCCAGAGCGACGTCCCCGGGGTGGCCCACACACCGACAAAGCCGCCCCTGGGGTGTCTGGGCCTGACAGGTGCATGAGTCCCCCGTGCACCTGCTATGTTGTTGCCAACATGTCAAGCTTCAGGTTCTTAATGAACATCTTACCATTTTAATCTCTTTGAAACATCACAAAATAACTAAGCTGCAGTTTTACTTTCAACTCCCTTTCTGATTTCAAAGCTCCTTAGAGGAGACAAGAACCTACACAACTTGTTTCGGACACTCTGGAGAGTCCTCTGGGGGTGGCCTCAGGTGGGCGCCGGGGAAAGCAGGGCAGAGGGGGACCGGGTGCGTTGCCCGTGTAGAAATTAGGAATAAAGACCATAGCAGAAACCCGCGGACAGGAGGCAACGTGCTCGCCCAGAGGGGGCACGTTGGCTGTCACATGGCACCCCCAGGCCTTCAAGGCACAGGTGGTGACCGGTGCTCTGAGTGCAGAGAGCAGCACTGGCCAGTGCTGGTGGGGGACCGTGTCCTCATGAAAAGGGGAAATTGCAGACAGACCCAGATGCAGGGGAGAGCACCAGGCGAGACAGAGGGGCCAGTCGGACGACTTCCGGACCGCGAGGGCGTCCGGGTCTGTGGCTGAAGCAGCCCCGTGGGCGGGCTCTGTTCGGGCAGCCCCAGGACACATGGAGACAGGCCATGAAGGGCACCCCTTGCTCCCCGCGGGGTTTTGGTTTTGTTGTTTCCAGAGTGCAACACCAGTATTTTTTTAACATTGAAACAAAAGACCGTGGAACAGGCCAGTTTAAGAAAAGGTAAGTGGAAACATAATGACGCCCCAAACAGACAACGGCCGGATGGCTCTGGGTCAGAGGGAAGGCGTGTGAGCCCCAGCAGCCCGGGCTGCCCCCCTGCTGTACCTGCTTGCCATCCTGCTCGCTGGGCCGGTGGCTGCCCTCAGCAGGGGATTCTCTCCGCTTTGCCTGCAACAGAAGAAGAAAGCAGCGGTAGACTCCAAACACAAAGACGCCTACGCTTGAGCGAGTGAGAAGATGCGGAGTCCGGAAGTGTCGGAAAACAGCAAAGGTGTTCAAGTCACTACCCTCCGTCAGGTCTGACTCTGTCTCTCACACCTGCTCACTGACCTCTGACCTCTGGGCCGCGTGAGGGAGGGTGGGAGCTCTGCGCTGTGCCCACCGCCTCCAAGCCTGAAGCAAAGGGTTATTCCGTTGAAAAGTGCTGAACGCAGGGCGGGGGAGGGAGGGTAAGCTTCCTTTGTGAAGGCACGCCCTCCCCTCCCCCATACCTGGGAGCACTCCCTCACCAGGACGCCAGCACTGTGTCCGCGGGACAGACCTCACTAAGCAACCGACCTGACCTTATTTTCCCCTCATTCGTTTACCATCCCAGTTTACCACCCTGGAAACAGAAACCCCTTTTCTTTCATCTTGCCACTTCTGCACGATTTACTGCTCTTTGTTAAAAGCGTATTAAGCTGCCAGGTCCAATTGCTTCTCTATGAAGCCTCACAAACAGGTAAGTAATAACCCTTTCCTCCTGTTTATCTTTTGTCAGTTTAATCTGCAAGGGCCCCGGTGCTGAACCTAAGAGGGTAGTGGGAAATGTTTTTTTCTCCCCTACGCATATACAAATCCTGATTCTGACGAGCCACCTGCCAGGAACACTGTGCCCAATGAAGGCTTTGCTCAGAGCTCAGGACCAGTACTCCCCCGGTCAACATAAACACAAAAACTGCAGACCAAGATATCCTTCAGATCTAAGGAGTATCCTGATTTTTATGACTCATTTTACAGTATGTGAACTCGTAGTGGTGGCTCAAGTCATCCTGGCCTTTCTTCCTTTCTTTTTTGGTTTCTGGATTTGCAAAAGAACCCAGAGTGATCACCAGGGGCAGAGGAGGGGAAGGTGTCCAGGCAAGCACTGACTGGGCCCCTTCCTTCTACAGGACACTTGGCCACGGGCTCAACCCGGAGGTCATCCTGGTATTTCTGGGTCCCTTGCATCTCTCTCATCCAGAAGTGACCTCCCACCCGCAGAGTGGGGTGAGGGCCTCCGAAGTCACTGACCAAAGACCTGAGTATCATATGCTTCCAGGCTAAACGATACTGTGAGGAAAGCAAGGTTATCCTGAAACCATTCTGCTTGCTTTCGGAATACAGGGCTCCCTGCGGGGGACCTCGCCCCTTCGTCCAGGCTCCTCACCGCTGCGGGGGCCTGGACACTCCACACCGCACTCTGACCCCCGGTGTCAGCTGTCCTGATGCCAGTCCAGTTCCGACACCCTCTGCCTGGGGTCGGCCCCATGACCCGTGCTTGTGACCGACCACTCTGGATCAGGACACCCACAACTCTCCTCAGGCCCAGCCGCCTTCTAGAACAGCTCACAGGGCTTCGGAAAGCACTTACTTACATTACCGATTTATTACGTAACAGACGATGAGGCAAAGAACACAGACAGCCAGAGACAAATCAGGTGAGGTCCAGGAGAGTCCTGAGCTCTGGCAGGTGCCACCTTCCCAGTACAGACAACCTATACTTTGGGGATTTTCATGGAGGTTCATCCCATTAACTCCATCTCTGGCCCCTTCCTGCCCCCTGGAACATGTGGGGTGGCGCAGGGAGTTCCAAGCTTCTAACCGTGGCTTGGCCTTCCCGGCGCCCGGCCCCCGTCCAGGAGCTATGAGAAACCCACCCAGAGTCACCTCCTCAAAACAAAAGATGTTTTTATCACCCAGGAAATTATAAGGGTTCTAAGAGCTGTGTCAGGAACAACATACATGTTTTCTAGGATTTCATAGCCTGATCCTGTTGAGGAACATCAGCACACAGTGTGTTCTGGGCAGACAGAGCCGGCCCGCAGCCCACACTCAGGCCCCAAAGCAGGGAGCGTGCCGTGGAGATGCTCCTTCCCTCCCCTGCTTGAAAACAAGGGAGTCCAACCCCAGACAGAGTCCTCAAACCCAGGACCACGTCTACACACAATGAGACCCCAGGTGCTTCTCCCCAGGCGTGCCCGATGCACGGATATGGTCAGTGCGGCAGGAGTGAGTCTGAGGATGCACTAGAGGCTCGTGGTTTTGTGCCGAACCTCCACTTACTCTGTTCACGGTGCAAAGGAAGTAGCGGGGGACGAGTGCTGTGCACAAGTCAAGATCTGGGGTTTGACGTCGATCCTTACAAACGACGAGACTTGGAGTGAGGGGGAGACTGAGCCCTCCCCGCACAGCTCCCCCGCGGTGTGATCTCCTGGTCCAGACCTGGTGCCCTGGGGTGGCCGGTGACACTGCCGCCCCCTGCCTGGCCTTCCCAGAGGGGCCGCTGCAGCAGGAGAGCTCAGGGGGGCCGCTGCCGGGCTGGCCGTGCCCGAGCCGCCACCAACATGGTCCACGCAGGGCCCCAGAGGTCAGAGCTGGCCCACAAGAGAGCGTTGTCCTTTTATTCTAATGGAGATGAACTCACAGGAGCGTAAGCTTTCCGAAGTGAAGGGCTCCGTGGCACTCAGCACGGTCACGAGATTGTGTGACCATCAGCTCCACACAGTTCACACGGCCATCCCCCCAGGAGCTCGCCCACAGCCCCGGCCCCCACTCTGCACCCTAGCAGGCCAACTTCTTAAATTGCAAAATAATTAAAAAAAAAACAACATAAAAGACGCCCTCACCAGACCCCGCGTGCAGGCGTGGGCACACTGTTCCGGCACCGTCCCCCAAGGGGCCCGGGGCTTCCATCCTGCGTGTTGCCTTCCCGTACAACCCCCCGAACCGACTCCATTCAGCCCAGGCCCTCAGGGAGGCCAAGCCAGTGGCCCTCTGACCACCACCTAAGCCCACAACTGCCACGGCCCCTGGGAGCCACCAAGAGGAGAGAGGGAGGGCTTCCTGCCATGCCCAGCGCTGGCTAGGCTACGGGCTAGCTGGTGGTCCGGAACACTCCCCTGCTTGGTCCGCCAGGGGACACTTGGCTGGGAGTGAAGGGGGGGTCAGCGGCACAGGGACTGGGCCCTGCCAGGGCTGCACAGTGAGGGAAACCTGTGTGCTGTGGGCACGGGGACGAGAGCAGGGATCACGCTGGACACCCCGGTGCTTCGGAGCCAGGACCACGGGGACACAGCAGGCACATGACCATTCTGGGCTCCGGGCTCAGACACGCATGCACAGGCCACTGTGCGCCGACCCACGTGGAGCGCAACCACGGCCAGGCCACCTCCGGCGCAGGACACAGGGAGGCGCAGAACGGACCGCGACCAGGCGTCTCACCGGCCGGGCTCCTCGCAAGTAAATTCCACCCAGTTTTTCTCACCTTTCCTGTGTTCCTCTTTTTTTTAAAAAAGCACCAAGTGGAAAGGTGGGTGGGGAAATGCCCTATGCTTCCCATTTCCTCATATGTGGGCACTTTCCCGGCCACCCTAACACTGAGCCGCCTCCGTCCTGCCACAGGGGTGGCTCTCGCCCTCTTGCAAGCATCCAGCGGGAGCAGACGGAAGGAGCCCACTGCACAGCCAGCGGGATGGGCGGGCGCCAGGTCGGAGCCTCCTCCCACACAGACACGAGGGCCCTGTTGAGAGCGCCCCAAATCTCTCCGTGCCCAAAGCAAACCTGCAGCGCCGGGGGCCGCCCTCCTGGCCGCAATCGAGGGACCAGCTCTGCCAGGACACCGCCCCTCCCTCCACAGCTGTCTACCCAGGAGGAGCCCCACCCGGACTCGGGGCCCCTTCTTGATGCTCAGCCCGACACCGCTCTCCTGCGTGGCCAAATCGTGCGTGTCTGGAGAGGCTGGGTCAGCCCGCCCAGGCCAGAAGCCCGCCAGGCTCTCACGGACTTCTAGAAGGAGCTGCCGACCCCACAGGCAGACCACTTCCGTTCGTGTCCCTAGGCGCTCATGCCTCAGGTGCTGTCCACTTACGTGTGCGGGCTGGCCGCTGCTGGCCGCGGAGCTGCTGGTGGGGGCGGGAGCCAGGTCTCGGCAGCCCCAGCCATTGGCCATCCCGAGGCTCTCTGTCAAGAAAGGGAGGCAGAGGGCTTTGAACGACCGCGGGCTGGAAACAGCTGTGTGCAGGGTGACCCGGTCCCGGGAGCCCCCACGCTCAAGGGACAGAGGGAGGCCTGGCGACAACAGTCTTCCCAAGTGACGGGAGTGGGGAGGGGGTGGCAGCAGTGCCACGACAAAGACAGGAAATTTCAACAAGACTAGCCAACCTCCCCGTTAAAATGAAAAGCAGAAGGGGAAGCTGGAGTTTGCGACTGCCGTCACCGAGCCAGAAGCCTGGGCCCCGCAGCGCAGGGCGGCCTCTGACCAGGGCGGGGGGCCGGCCCGACGTGCCCAGAAGGCATGCCAGGGGCTACCAGCCCCCCTCCTGCTGCAGACGAGCGGCAGGCATCGGGCACTCACTGTCCACGTGTGCGAAGGCGCAGAAAGGACCCCGCGGGCAGTAACCGGTTTGGCGCATGTCGTTGCACTTGGTGGATTTGTAGATCTAAGAAACAAAGTAAAACAATAAAATTGATACAGTTTAAAAATGAAACACGGGCACCTGGGCGGCTCGTCAGTGAAGCGTCCGGCTCTGGGTTTCGGCTCAGGTCATGACCTGAGGGTCGGGCTCCCGGCTCGGCAGCTGGGAACGGGTTTCCTCAGGAAGCCAGGAGCTGCTGCGTCACAGCGCAGAGGGCCCTGCTCCAAATCTCAGCGGAGTTTCCTGAGAAGGGGGTGGGCACGTGGCCTATGCCTCACACGCCGTGGTCCACGATCCCCTGCCTTCCACAGAGCAGGTCGGACTGTCCTTGAAATCACACGGAGTCAACTGACCACTTGGCGTTTCCTGAAGAGGCACCCAATTCAGGGCTCGGTATACAGCAGGCACTCAAGCAATGCCCCTGACACAAGTACATGCATGAGCTCCATGGCCAGCCCTGACCCACTACACTTGGGTCAAAAATACTCTCATGGTGCCAATGACACTTGGTTCTGGCCACCAGCTCACCAGGACCCTCGAGGGACAGACCCCAGGCCCCTCCGCACCCCTGCCAGACCCCAATCGACACCCTCAGGAAGGCTTCCCCGGCCTCCCGCCTCCCTTCCCCCACAAATGCCACTCCCCTGGGCTCTTCGCCCTCCTTCCCTGGGGCTTCAAGGACCCTGGGCCAGGAGCAGCCCTCCGCCAGAACAGGACGAGTCCCGCTCCTGATGGGCCAGCACAGGCCACAGGGCAACCCTCCGCCCAGGCCTATCACCTGGCCTGGGCACTGACAGGTCCCCATTTCCTGCTCTCCAACTTGACTGCTCCACCCCTGCCCCCTGCTCTCCCCACACGGCCCCCCTCCTGCAAGCGAGCTTGGTTCACAGGGATCGGCACACCCCACCCTCCCTGCCTGTCCTCCTGGCGGGAAGCCTGGCCCTGGTCCTCCACCCCCCACCTGCCCTGGTCCCCACACTGTCCCGCCCCCTGAAGGGGGCTGATTTGCTGGCATTCTGCTTGTTTGTTTTTTAAAAAATTATTTACTTGACAGAGAGAGAGCACAAGCAGGGGACTGGGGCAGAGGGAGAAGCAGACTCCCCACTGAGCAGGGAGCCCGATGTGGGGCTTGATTCCAGGACCCTGGGATCATAACCTGAGCCAAAGGCAGACGCTTAACTGACTGAGCCACCCAGGCGCCCAGTTTTGTTTGTTTTTTAAAGATTTATTTATTTATTTATTTGAGAGACAGAGAGCAAGCACGCAAGCAGGGGAAGAGGTAGAGAGGATCTCAAGCAGACTCCCCGCTAAGTGCGGACCCCCAATTACAGGGTTTGATCTCACAACCCTGAGATCATAAGCTCAGCCGAGATCAAGAGCTGGACACTCAGCTGACCAAGTCACCCAGGCGCCCCTGCTGGTTTGTTTTTAACACAAATCCAAGTGTGCACTGCTTAGCTCAGCTTCAGCTGACCACACCCCGCACGTTCCAAAGAAAGGACTGGCCTTCACCGGCTCCTGGGGGGGTGACCTCTGAGCCCCTGGAACGTCCTGCCTGGGAAGTGTCTCCGTTTACCTGGTTGTGGGCCACACCAGATGGTAACAACGTGATTTATGGTGGCGGCTCTGGGCCATGCAGTGTCAGCTCAGCCTCTGGAGGGCTGGAAACCGAGATCAGCCACATCCACATGACCCCTGATAAAAACCCTAGACACTAAGGGCCAGGGGGTCTTCCCCGGTTGGTGACACATCACTGCCGGAAAAAGTGGGCGCTGTCCACATGACCCACTGGAGGACAGAGCTGGGCGTCGGTGCCTGTCTCCCAGGGACCCTGCCCCACTCAGGACCCCGCCCTCAGAGGATTTCGGCCTGCATCCCGTCAGTAACAACTCTAACTGTGGACACCACAGCACTGCTGAGTTCTGTGGGTCCTTCTAGCAAGTCACAGGACCTGAGGGTGGTCCCCGGGGACCCCAGACACAGGAGTGCCACGCTCGCACAGGCTGGGAGCAGGGCTGTGGTTCCCGTGGCAGACGGGCTCCTACCTCGGGGTGGAACTGCTGCTCCGCGCGAGAATGGCAGTACTGACAGCTGTCCCCGCTGTCACACCTCGCGGGCTCGCCCCACTCGTCACCGTGCTTCACGCTGGGACACGGGGTGGACCTGGGGGGACGGGGCGGGGTCACCAGGGACATAAGAGCAGGCGTCCTTCCTGCACACCTAGGGCTGCCCATCCGTCCAGCTGTCACGGGGCTCCCCTCGCATGCAGGATGGTGCGCGCGGCCCCGGACGCATGCCTCTTTCCTTACCAGGACACGCAAAAGCAGGCTGAGTGCCACCTAAACCCAGACAGGGACTCAGGAGGCCTGTTTTTATTTTCCACAAAACATAAAGTGAGGCTGAGTCAGAGCCCCATGCTGACGTGCGGAGCATGTCGGGGAAGCAGCCGGGGAGACAGGAGGCCGGGCCCAGCCTCGCACGCTGCGCGCTCCCTCGAATCTGAGATGTTTGATCCCACAGTCTAAAAACCCAACCCAAATCCTCATTCTTCTGGGACTTACTGGCAACGTTATTCTCATTTCTTTGGATTTACGGAAAAAATTGACAGTAGAAAGAAGTAAGATTTTACTATTATTTAGCACATTTGCTATCTCTTCAATACACGGTAAATTCGCTTTATCTTCTCCAGCTTACCTCCGGTGAATAACACCTGGAGGCTACGAATGTGCGCCTCCCTGCCCCTCAGCCCCGAAACGACGCGGAGAGAGGACCCTGGCTGTCACGGACCAGCTCGCCATGAGCGCGGGCACTCTCGGGCACACGAGGCGGCATCGAATCCATGCAAGAAGGTGGCAGGGCTCAGGCTGGAACGGGCCCCGCGCCCTAGGGGCTCACCTGTACTGGAACCTCCTGGGGTTTCGCCGTCGGTCCCGGCTGTTGTGGTAGTGCGGACACGCGTAGCCCTGGCGACACAGGCGCGGGGGCTTCGGGCACTGCTCCGTCTTGTAGCTGCCCAGCACGAAGTTAGTGTCTGAAAAACAGGGGTCCACGTGGGAACGTGTACATGCGCTCACACGGCCAGGAGGAGAAGCATCCCCAGTATCTGTAGACGGATGAACACAGTGTGTCTGCCCCACGGCCACGCACACCCGCTACAAACCAGATGAACTCGAGAACCTGCTGATCAGGGACAGGCCAGACACAGGAGTCTAGCGACCGTGTGATTCCACCACAGCAAAGGTGCGTGCGGCAGATCCACAGACAGGAAGGACAAGGGTACGGCGGGGGAGAGGGTGGGGCTGACCGTGGGGGCCAGACAGAGTCTCAAACTAGCTCCCAACAGGGCTGCACGACCCCAAACATACTGAAAACCCCTGAAACGGACACATTAATCCTGATGTAAATGACGGACGTTGGATGATAAGGGCATGTAGTCCTTGTCGGCTCGCAGGTGGGGACACCTGTCCCACAGCGGCGGGGAAGGAGAGCACGTGGAGTCACAGGATATGTGGGAACCCTCCGTACTTTCCCATCAGTGGAACCTAAAACTGCCCCCAAAATAGGTCTATTTTTTAAATGATTAATTTCATGCTCTTTGAATTTCATCTCAAAGCAAAAACAAGCCAAAAAACCACTGGGGTCATTTAAAAGCAGGAACTAATGAGAGGATATTCCTAAAAATTATACCATTCTTGGGCTGGTTAATAACGGACAGCACTGAGCTCCATGCTGAGGGACAGAGAGCAGCAGTGGGAGGGACAGCCCAGCCCAAGAGCCCGGAACCACGCCACCTGGCCCTTAAGAAACGTCTCCAAGTCCAGCCACACCAAATTCAATTTCAAATACGTCATCAAAAGACAAGAAAGGTAAACCACACAGGAGGGTGTGGAAAGAACAAAAGGGGTTTGAGAAACAAAAAGGCCGACTTTAAGAAAATTATAGAATATTGATTCCCAAGTATTGACCGCTTGCCCGGTAGACACAAGGTCCTGCCGAGTGCCACGAAACAGGCAGAAATGAGCTGTTCACGGCAACCAGGCTCCTCGATGCCTTCAAAGCTGCAAAGTAAACGTGAAGGCCAGGCGTCCAGAAAGTCGCCTGCGAGCGTTCAGTCCCAGCTCCTGGGGCGGTGAGGACGTGGTCTGCACACACCCAGGCGTGCAAACGCACACCAGAAGCACACACATCCCGTGCTCATAGCAGAAGGCAACCAAAACACAGCCTATGACCCCAAAGTCCTTCAGGAGGCAACGGACACAGGAACGGTGATCCATCCCAACAGTGGGCTAGAAGTGGGGAGAAGACATGCACTAGCGAGCCAGGATGATGTGGCTCCAGAGGAAAGAAGCCCGTCTGAAAATCTACATCCTGGATGATTCCAACTACATGACATTCTGGAAAAGACAAAGCCATGAAACAGAACGATGGCGTAAAGGGCCAGGGGTCGCCAGGGGCTGGGGCAGTGGTGCCAGCCTGTAGGACCATGTAGGGCAGACACAGGACTGACTTGTCCAAGCCCATCCCCCACCCCCAGGCCACCAGGAGCCCTGAGGGAAACTGTGCTCAGTACTTAGTGATAAAGTATCCATCTTGGTTCCTTGACTGTAACAAATGTATCAGGTCAGTGCAGGTGTTTCTAACACGGAAGGGGGGGGAACGTGGGAACTTGGTACTACCTGCAACTTTTCCGTAAATCTAGAGAGGCCCCAAAATAAAATCTACTAATGAAAAAGCCAAACCCCACCTCAGCCCAGCTCTGGGACAGGAAGCCCAGGAAGGAGATGTGCCCACGACGCAATCCCCTCCCTGGTGGCAGCCGGAGGCTGACCTCACCAAGGAGATGCTGCAGTAAAGGTCAGAGCAGCCTTGGGGACCAGACGTGTGGGTTCAGATCCCACTTGGCGGCCGCTACCTGAGGGACTGGGGGTAATGTACGCAACGGGAGACTCAGTTTCCCCATCTGGTCTCTGAATGAAGGGGGTGAGGTCCACTGTGTGGTCATTTTGCAGACAGAGACGAATGCCCCCTGCCCCCCTCCGTGGCGGCCTCGGGGTTACCTTGCCACCGGGGGTCCTCACCCAGGATCTTCTCAATCATGGCCTGGCTGGCCAAGACCCCGGGCTGCAGGTCAGGGATGCCATCCGCACCGCAGAGCTGGCCGTTCTGCAACGCTTCCTGGGCCTGGAGCTCCCTACGATCAAACCACACAGTGGTCACTGCTCTGCCGCATGTCTGCCTCAGCCCTTCGGGAAGGGGAGACAATCGTTTGCTTCTGTCATTCTGTGCAGCTACCTAGAAGGTTCCGGACGGGCAGCCCTCAGGCACAACCCTAAATCCAACACCGTCAGAGCCGAGTTGTGTGTTTAGCGAGCATCTGGACGCCTCCCTCGAGCTCAGCCCCGCGAGCTCCCACGGCCACACGCATCAGGAAGGAAACCGTCTCATCAGGAATGAAGTCAAGGCCTGGAGAGAGTGCCCACAGCCCCGGGAGGGGAGCGTGGACACCCCCACGCACCTGATGTCGCACACGGGTGGCCGCAGGTCCAGCGGGCCGTGAGCAAAGGCGCAGTGCGGCCCGTTCTTCACGCAGTGGCCCCGGGCATCCGTCTCATGGATGCACGTGCCCGTCTTGTAGTAACGCAGGTGGTACTTGCGCTCAGTGTCCCCGGTCGTCCGGTGCAGGTACGGACACCTGGGAAGCAGAGGGGCCAACACAGGCCATCTGAGGCCTTGGGGCTGGGGGCACCCTCAGCATTGACCTGCCCCACCCCACAAACACCTGCTCTCACCATGGGACTGCCACCCCTGGCAGAGCACCTATCCCCAGGGCACTCAGACCCCCACAAATCCCTCAATACATGTGGTAGAAAATACAATACCAGATTTCCCTGAAAATCCCCTGCATCATGTTGTGAATATGGACAAATGAGGCTCCCCCCTTCGATACAGCTGTGTCCTCACTGTTCCTGACAAGCGTTATCAGATGAGGGGTTGGTGGTCACTCCCATCCCACCCAGGGACTTCTGGGGACCCCTCGAGGGAAGGAGGAGCCTGGGCCTGGCTAGAGGGGGACGGCGGTGGGACAAGAGAGAAGCAGATGCAGGGGGATGGGCAGGATCACGTGCAGGTGCCAAGCCACTCACTCCTGGGGGAGTCCACACGGCTCCCCAGGCAGCGAAGGGCAGCGAAGGGCTCACGCTGCAGGGGGGTGGCCAGCACACGTGGAGACGGTCCCCGAGCCCACCTCGAGGTCGATCAGTCCCTCTAGACAAGAGCCACAGAGAAGAGTGAGGAAAAGGAGTCTGAGCCAGCCGTGTCCCTGAGCCACCCAAGGAGTGAGGTGGGAGCCTGTCACTGAGCCACCCAAGGAGTGAGGTGGGAGCCTGTCATTGCCTGTCCCCTCCAGCAACGGCCGGGGAGCACCACGTGAGGCTCGGGTAAGGCCCAGTCCCACCTCACTGCCCTATGAGGTTCCCCACACGGAGCACGGACGAGACCCAGAGAGAACAACTCGGGGGCCGCTCACTCTCAACTGCTATCTCCCACGATAAGGACATGCAGGCTCAGCCTTGGCAGAGAGCACCCCAGACCTTTTGGGGCACCTGGGGTGTGCACAGCACAAGGAGACAGACAGGACACCATGCCCACGAGGCTGGGTCCTTTGGAACCAACCAAGCAACCACCGAAGGAGAAGCCAACGGGCAGGCCGGGCAATTCTGCTCCCGAGGTGCACCCAGAAACGCCGGAAGCACAGGATCCACGACAGCCTCAGCCTCAAACAACCCTGATGCCCATCAACTAATGAGCGGGGAAGCAAAGGGGGGCCCATCCAGACAACAGGACGTTACTCAGCCTTAGAAAGGAAGAACAGGGGCGCCTGGGTGGCTCAGTTGGTTAGGCGACTGCCTTCGGCTCAGGTCATGATCCTGGAGTCCCTGGATCGAGCCCCGCATTGGGCTCCCTGCTCGGCAGGGAGTCTGCTTCTCCCTCTGACCCTCCCCCCTCTCATGCTCTCTCTATCTCATTGTCTCTCTCAAATAAATAAATAAAATCTTAAAAAAATATATCTCATTATTTAAAAAAAAAAAAAAAGAAAGGAAGAACATTCTGACGCGTTTTACAACACGTACACCTCGAGGACATTCTGCTCAGTGACAGAAGCCGGACACGAAAGGATGAAGGCTCCAGGCAGTCCTAAGAAGTCAAAGAGCAACGGGGGATCGCGTGGGCACGAGCAGCTCGGGGACCCCCGAGGACTGAGTGCACAATGGGCACATCTCCCATGTGCAAAGCTGGAAAGAATCTGGAAGCAGACAGTGGGGATGAGTGCACAATATGGTGAAAGTCGTCACTGCCACTACCCTGCACTAAAAAACACGGTTAAAATGGCACATTTCACTTCATACGTGTGTAACCCTAATCATCGACAAAGCCCACTAGGACCAGAGAAGAGGAAGAGGAGAGAGATTTGATCTATTCCTACAGAAAAGTGCGCTCGTGCAGCGTTTTCACACCTCGACACCGCCACGTCCCAGCGCTGGTCTGTGACTCAGTTTTGGGCAGCCAGGTGGCGGAGGCTGTCACGGAGAGCTCAGCCACGCCGGACAGCCTCGGGGAGAACACGGGGCCCCGCCCCTGCTTTTCACGTGACCGAACACCATTCGCAAAGGGCACCAACCGTGCTCCCTGGAGGTGCCCGCCTGACCTCCCATCCCGATGTCTCAATGTCACGTCTCAGCCCTCGCTCGCTTCCTAGCGGCCCCTCGGGGGAGTGCTAAGCACCCTCTGGTTTCCTCTCTGGTGCTGTTGCCAAGGCAACCAGAGCCCAGCCCAGTCCCCCTGCCTGGCCCTGAGCACTGAGCATGGAGCACCGAGCACGACCACTGAGCACCGAGCATGACCACCAAGCACCGACCATGGAGCACCGGCCACGGAGCACTGACCGAGTACCGAACACAACCACTGAGCATGGAGCACTTAGCACCAAGCACGACCACCGAGCACCGACCACGGAGCACCAACCACGAGGAACGAGTACCAAGCACAACCACTGAGCACGGAGCACCGAGCACCAAGCACCGAGCAGGCACTATTATTTTACTCTGGCCATGACCTCAAGACACTGAAGGACTCTTAATGAAGGAAAACGGCTCCACCTTTGGAAGGTCTGAGAGGGGAGGGGAGGCCTCAGACAGAACACAGCGGGAAAGCCAGAACTCTCCCTGGGGCAGGAAAGAGCCAGGGTTCAGCCCAACACCGCATGCAGATTCTTCCTCGCAGGAGCCCGCCGCACCCACGATGTACCCAGGTGTGACTAGGTTCTGCCGAGCACCAAATTCAGGTGAGCCCCTTGCTTCTCAAGCCATCTGCCACGATTAGTGACCAAACAATGCAATTCAACCAGGGTTCCATCACGGGCATGATGCAGCATCACGCTAGAACCTGGGAGCCAGGAAGGGGGAAGCAGGAGGAACAGACCGGGGGCTCAAGACTGCCCCTACCTCTCCAAGAGAGCCTGAAATTAACCCCTCCCTCTGGCAGCCCTCACCAAGATAGATCTGCAAAGGGGACAGAGGTGGCCCACCAAGCCCATCCCCACTGTGCACCAGCACCGGCCAGGAGCACACTAGGGTGTGCGTCAGAAGCCCCGGAAGGGCTGGCCAGTCCCAGAGGTGATGCTGCCGTCCAGGTGGGAGCCTCAGATCCCACCTGCAGGACGACCCCAGGTGACGTCGATGCTGCTGGGCTTTAGGGGACGCTCAAGTGCAACCTGACTCCTTGCCCACACCCAGGGGGCTCAGACATGGCGGGGGGGGGAGACCCGAACATAGCACACAAATAACTGAGGCGCAAAATGAACAAGCCAAGTAACTGGATGCAGCCACGGAAGACGGGTGACAACAAACATGAACAAAAGGAGGACCCGTGGGCCGCAGACAAGTGGGGGCAGGGAGGTGGGGGGTGGGCAGGTGGGGCTTCCGGGGAGAAGCTCGAGTGTCATCGCACATGCGCCCCTCCTCTTGGACGCTAGGGGAGGGGGGCTGCCAGCTAACCCCTGTTGACCACGTCCATCCCCTCAACTCTGCACCTCCAGTCTCTGGACTTCGGAGCCAGGACAGTGACCCCTCATTAGTCCCTAACAGGGACCATCAGTACCAGCAACAGGTGTCACTCCTCCCTCTGCACCCACAAAGCTGACACCCCATCTGGAAGACAGAAGGCTCCGACCGCCTGCGTGGGACCTCCCTGTGCCAGGGGCCTCCTCCTGGTCACCTCCTCCATCCCTGCACCTTCGCGGGGCTCTCCCAGGCCAACCCAGTCACCTGATGTAATCCGGTCAAGCTGGCTAATGTGTCCCCTAAAAGCCTGTGTCTTCCAGACCGTAAGTAGCCCCCTGACTACAGGCTGTTTGGCTCTAATGTTCAGGACCTGCCTTTGGCTTTCACCCCACCCCAAATGCCCAAGCAGAGTTCCCTGGTGAGACCAGCTTGGAGCAAGCTTACAGCTACCCTGCAGAGAAATTCACCCAAAGGGCCCAGACACTCGGGTCTTCGCGCAGAAAGACCAGAGAGAAGACAGGTGTGGTGCAGCAGACGCTGAGGACAGCCGCTCTGGGCCAGCAAGCTCCCAGCGGCACACCAGGACGGTCAGGGGAAAGCCCATGGAATCACACACCAACAGCCCACCTGGCCCAGGGCCTGCGTCCCCACAGACTCCAAGGGCAGTGAGGAGGGGGCTGTGGGGGAAAGAGCCTGGCCTGCCACGGGAACCCTGAAGATATAAGGCCACAGGAACAGGTCGGGCCTATCTTTTTCAGCGAGAAAATCTGTAACGGGGTAGGGAGGACCACTCGCCAGGGCAGGAGGCGGATCAACAGAGGAGACTGGTTACTTTGTACTTGACATAGTTGGGGGCTGCTTGATTGTTTTCCCAATGAAAATATTCTCCAGGAGAAACCCCGCAGACCCCTGGAAGCCCGCCTCTGCGAAGGCACCTGATCATCCCCAGGAGCGCGCCCGTGCTCTCAGGCAGCGGGAGGGGCCAACCACACGCGGGTTCCAGGTGCGAACACTCACACCAGCCCTGCGGGTCGGCGGGGGTGGAGCAGGGCCCGCGGGGGGCCTGCGGCTGTCCACACCCAAAGCCTCTCTCAGACCAGCTTTCGGGATGGACCACGAAAACCCTCCGGACAGGAGTCGCTTTCCTTGAAGCCCAGCCTAAGAAGTACCTGAGATGGATCCTCACAAGTGGGAACACCGACCTGGTGGAGCTGGGCCAGACCCTAGGTTAGTAACTGGCGTCCTGCACCGCCCGCCCTCTCCGTGGACTCCCAAATGCGCACCCGGCGAAGCCGACCCCGGCGTCCCTGCCGCGCAACAGGGAGGCTCCCGGCCGCGGGGCGGAGCGGGAGCACGTGACCCGCACGGCCAATCGCGGCCGGCTCCGGAGAAGGGGCGTGTCCGCCAGAGCGGACCGCCCCCAGAGAGCAAGGACCGCGGGCCGCCAGCGCAGACTGACCTCCCCCGCCAAAGGGGGGTCCGCCCGCCGAGAAAAGGGGGTCATAGCAGGGGTGCCCCTGGGGAGGGGGAGATGACAGCGGGGGGTCTACCCAGAGGTGACGCAGGGAGCACCATGGGGAGCGAGGGGGGCCCGGAGGGAAGGGGTGATGGTGAGAGGGAAAGGGTGACCACCCACCAAGGAAAAAGGGTGGGGGAGGGGGGCCACAGGAGGAGGGGTGACAACGAGGGGAGAAGGTGACCGCCAGCCTAGGAAGGGCCGTGACAGCAGGGGTGCCATCCCTCCGGGGTTCCCCCGTCCTGTCCTGCCCCACAGCTCAGCCACAAGGCGCCCCCAGCCAGCGCCAAGAACAATGCTGGATGCTTCTGTCACCCGACAAGGCCTGAAGAGTTTTTGCTCTCTCATAGTGTTCATGCTTTTAAATAACAGGTTGGTAGTACATATGCCCCAACCAGAACTCTCAAGAACCCAAGAACTGAAATAAAAGGGCAGTTCTGTCCTTGCTCTGAAAGGGACTATCTACTTACAAATTCCATGACGATGCAGCATAAACCTGACTATATAGTCCCATGGGACAAACTCTGGGCCATTCCACTTGGGGATGAGAAAACCCCTCTCCCATGGAGTGGAGGAGGACTAAGGAGAGATCCCCAGGGGAGACATCTGCCCCACCAAACACTTCCTAAAGGACTCAACACAAGGGACAAATCTTTACTCAGACATGTGACTTTCTCACTGTATGCAGGCTCACAGGATGCACCCGCAACAGGAAAGGGCCAACAGGCAGCTCACTCCCACTCATCCTGGTTCTCAATGATGACCTCTATGTCATTTAGATTACACATTAATATTCCTGTAATCAATAATGGCGTGCTATTTACTACTGAGCCCAGCTGAAATGACCACGTGCAGGTAGGTGTCCAGTGCCGATGCTTCATCCTGCAAGAACTGGTTGCCACCCTAACGCCCAGCAAAGAGGCTGAGTCAATACCAGGACATGCAGACTCCAGAACCCCAAACAACTGTGCAAACAGACTTTGTCCACATGCATTAAGAGCATTAGTCGGGGCGCCTGGGTGGCTCAGTCGTTAAGCATCTGCCTTCGGCTCAGGTCATGATCCCAGGGTCCTGGGATCGAGCCCTATATCGGGCTCCCTGCTCCGCGGGAGGCCTGCTTCTCCCTCTCGCACTCCCCCTGCTTGTGTTCCTGCTCTTGCTATATCTCTGTCAAATAAATAAATAAAATCTAAAAAAAAAAAAAAAGCATTAGTGAATACCGTCAGTTGGTCCTTTGTACTGACTGGGCTCTAGGACGGAGTCAAACATGCCAGGTTACTGGATCCCTGCACCAGGGTCAAGCAGCAGTGCTCCCCCCACCCCGGGTAACTCAGGACCCAAGGCTCAGGGGGGTGACTGACGTGGCCAAAGAAAATAGGGGACCTGATGCCAGGCCTCAGCTAGTAAACACATCCCTTCTGAAGACCCGCTTACAGAAAACATCAGCTCAAAAAGCAATTAAATAGGGACACCTGGGTGGCTCAGTCGTTAGGCGTCTGCCTTTGGCTCAGGTCATGGTCCCAGGGTCCTGGGATCGAGCCCCTCATAGGGCTCCCTGCTCGGTGTGGAGCCTGCTTCTCCCTCTCCCTCTGCCCCTCCCCCAATCTTAAAAAAAAAAAAACTTTGCAGGAGCATAACTCCATCTTAAAAGAGGAGGAGCTGGGCACATTTCTTCAGCAGGCTTCAAGCTGCCTTAACAACAATCCTATTTAACTATCTGGTGTTCAACTACACTTTCAGTAAGTGTGTAAGTGTATGAAGTTTATGATAACGCATGGATGAAAAGTTTACTCCCTGGCCTGAGCATCTTTAGAAAATGAAGGACAGCAGACATCACTCCACTCTCCGTGCAGCAGAGTGAATGTGGTCTTCCAAAGGGAGCATTCCTGGAGACCCAGCTCCTTTCAAAGGATCAGGGAATGGAGCCTGAAGGACCTCCCTCAAATCAGTGCTGGATCTGAACAGAAAGGGAGCAAGCAGCGGTTTTCGGAGGGCCTGGAGCTCAGGGAGGCTACCCTACTTCCAGGCAGAGATGGATCAGCCCTCCTCCTGCCTCAAAGGGTCCAGGAGAAAAGTGCAAAACCTCCAGCTACGAATTTCTGCCCACTCTGTGAACACACACTCTGCGCTTGCCTGTTTCCCAGTCTACATATTGCTAAATAAATACATCTGTTCATAACACCATGAAGAAACTTAAGAAAAAAGCCAACCAAAACAAAACCTTAGTTTCTTAAACTTTAAAAGTGCTACGGAAAAGGCAGTCTACAAATAAGATCTTTCCTATCAATTTTTTTTAAAAGAAGTCATATAAGTAAGCCACAAGAAAGGAAACGTTCCAGATATAATTTACACAGTGTGAGCAAGCATTCTAGCACACACTCTGACCCACAGCTACAGAGTGGCCCTACACCTAACAGGTGCACCTTATGAGGGTTGGTTCTAATGCAGAGAAGGCGGGGAACTGGGTCCAACGTGGGCAGGCCAGTGGGTTTGCACCATGCACGGGGCGTCCCTGAGACACACAGCCCTCAAGGCAGAGAAAAGCCTGCCCCCCACCGGCGGCCGCGGGAAGGCTTCCGAGGGAAGACGGGACCCGCTCTGCAGGCGGCCGCCCGGCCCCGACACACACTCACTCGTCGCCGTCGGGGCACACGCCGCTGGCCTCGTCGTACTTGGAGCAGTACACGTCCGGACTGTAGTTGAAGGTGCCGTCCCGCCTGCGGAGCGGTCTGCGCCGACGCTGATTTAGGAAATGCCAATGGAAACAGGTAAATGGCCTGTGCTGGGCGCACTTGTGCTGCACAAACAGGGCGCACTGCTCTGTCCTAAACTCCTTTAGATACCTAAAAAGACAAACAGCGTTGCGGGTCGCTTCCGCCGCCACCGCCGCCGGCGGGCGGCCTCGGGGACTCGTGGGCGGGGACCGGACCCCGCAAGCCAGGGTGCCCCAAACTCAGGAGCAGCCCCCACTCTGAAGGGCAGATGACCCCAAACGGCCGCCCCCCATCCCCAGAGCACAGTCCCCGACCCCAAGCGCAGGCAACCATTTCCGACCCGAGGTGCGACCCCCCCGCACTCCGAGTCCAGACGGCCGCCCCACCCCACCCCCAGCCGGGGCACGATTCCGGACCTCGTCCGCAGCACCCCCCATCCCGGCCACTGACGTGACCTCCAAGTTCAGGCGCGACGCAGCGACCCGAGGCGCGTACCGACCCAGGGCAGAGGCAGCCCGAGTCCAGATGGCCGCCCTCCCTCCGAGCCCAGGCGCGGCGGTCCATCCCCTACCCGAGGTTCGACGCCCGACCCCGAGCGCGACCACCCACTCCAAGTGCAGACGGCCGCCTCCCCCCCGCCAGCCCGGATGCGATTCCCTGGGCCCGGTCCGCAGCATCCCCCATCTCGGCCACTGACGCGACCCCCAACTTCAGGAGCGACACAGCGACCCCAGGCACGCCCCTACCCCCAAGCTCTGGCGCCATCCCTGATCCCAGGCGGAGGCACCCCGGGTGCAGATGGCCGCCCGCCCCACGATCCCAGGCACATTCTCCGCAAACCCCCGACCCCCCACCGGAGGCGCGTGGACCCCCGCCTCCTGCCGCGCTCCTCAGCCCCCGCCCCCAGGTGCCGCACTAGACCCTGGGTGCCGCCTTTCCACCTCAGGCGGCGGCAGCCCGCGTCGGACGGCGGTCAACCCGCCCGGAGCCCGGGCGCGGGGCGGGGGGCAGCGCGGGGCCCCAGGCCGCACCGGCGGCGGCACCCAGGCCCAGGGGCGCGGGG
>NC_058407.1:138550020-138604599 GCF_002201575.2 Neomonachus schauinslandi
GCCAGGCGGGCCCGCCCCCGCCCCTCCGGATCTCCCCCCGCGCCGAGCCCCCCGCGCGCCCGCCCGCCGGCCCCGCCCCCGCCCCGCCCCCGCCGGCGCCCGGCGGACCCCAGACCCGCCTGACTACCGAGCCCAGCGTCCGGCTTGGCAGGGACACGCCCCGAGCGCGCCGCCCCCGCCAACGCGGGCTCCCCTCATCCACGTTCATCCCAGCCGGCGCTCAGGCGAACCCCGGCCCACCCCTCAGCGACCTGCGCGACCCGGAGCAGGTCCCCCGCGTGGAGACAGCGGGCTGGCTGCTCACACTAGCACTCCACTCATTCATCGACTCTAACCCCCGGGCTGGGTGCGGAGCTTCAAGGAATGGACGCAGTTGCTTAGGGGTGGGTGTGGGAGATGTGGGGGGCCACGCGCCACTGCTTATGGCTACCCAGCTTTCTTTTAAGGAGAACAGGTCCCCAAATTAGATTGTGGTCATAGCTGCCCCAAGTGAATATATGAAACATTTTTTTTCATTATATACTTTAAGTGGGTGAATTGAATAGCATGTGAATTATGTATCAAGAACGCTGATTTTAAAAAAGAATCCAAAAAGCTCACAGTCAAGGGGGAGTCACACGCCCCTCCCGTCACCAGCAGGGTGCGTGGGGACGCACAGGGGGTAGGCACTCCAGGAAGCAAGCAGCAGCAGCAGGGTCCTGCCCAGGTGACCCCGGAGGAAGGAGGGTGTGCACTTCAGGAGGGAGAACCTAAGCCCAGAGCACACTGTTTTGTAAATATGTGGCATGAGACATTTTTTAAAATGTTCAACCTGGCTGGTAATTAAAAATTTTCGTAAGAAGCAAATTTAAAATAAGGCAGAGCCCACGGAGTGGGCAAATATTTTCTGAACAGAAACCCGCAACACTGGTGACCTGCAGCAAGACAAGCCCTTGAAGAAGTGTGGCTGGGCAAGGACAAAAACAGTTAAATAATAAAAGGCTTTACGTAACAGTTTACCTGTCCACCTGCTCTGCCCCCGTGCCTTTGAAAAGCCCAGGTCGGGGATGGCTTACTCACACTGTCACCAGCTGGCCTTGGTCTTCCGTTTGCTCATGACAAGGCCCACCCGTGTCTGGGGTGTGAAGTCCGGAACCAGAACACCCCTCGCTGGCAGCTGCCCTGGAGATACTCAGGATTTGTTCCCATGTGGTACACGATGTATCATCAAAAACAGTACTACCCACCCTTGTGTTTTGAAAAGCTGTGTATTTATATAAACACAGAACAATCTGGAAAGGTAAATAACAAAGTTTTCACAGTGGTTAGCTCTAGGTGGTGGGATTTTTAGTGTTTCTGATTCTCTTCCTTTTGCTTATTACAGTATCTAATTTTTCCAGATAAATCACATTGCTTTTGTCACATGAAAATTAATTTTAATTAAAACAAAAATTCTTGGGGCGCCTGGGTAGCTCAGCTGGTTAAGCGTCTGCCTTTGGCTCAGGTCGTAATCCCAGGGTCCTGGGATCGAGCCCAGCATCGGGCTCCCTGCTCCACAGGGAGCCTGCTTCTCCCTCTGCCTCTCCCACTCTCTCTCTTTCTCTACCTCTCATGAATAAATAAAATCTTAAAACAAAACAAACAAACAAAAATTCTTTTCATTAGGTCTGACGTTTTTTTCCCCTGCAGGAACTAGTGAGAGAAAAGTAAGGGTTCAGGTTTAAATGACTTGCTCAAACAAAATAGTTCACAATTAAACAGATAACCACCATGCCAGGTTAGGGAAAGGACGGCTTATTTCTTTGTTCCCGCTGGGATAACAATGCAGCCTGAGATACAATTAGGTCAGTCTTTCCAAACCTTGACCTGTGTTTAAATAATGAACATACTTGTATCGGTTCCACTTCTGTAACAAGCCTAATTTACCCAGGTGGGCCGGACACTGAGAGTACTCCGGCATAGAGACCCTTCCGGAAGCCGTATGCTGGCAGGTAACCAGCAGCCTTCCAACACCTGAATGAAAGAAACCTCCAGGTAACTTTGGCACCACAGACATGCCAAGATAAAACCTTCCACTAGAAGCATAAGTAAATAAAAACCCTCGTTTTGTGCATCTTATATTTAATTCAGAATTAAGCAGTTTCTTACTAAGTAGTACTTGAAAAGCATATCATTTATATACCCAAAAATATTGCCTGCAATTTGTCAAAAAAAACAAAACAAAACTTATCAGTCTTATTCTGCTCAGAAAATTGTCACCTTGCTAAAAATAAAAATTTGTAGAGCTGAGAAAGTTCATTATTTCTGGTATCCTTTGTAAATTCCACAATTTACATTTAGATTTCTTTCCTCAGTTCCTATTCTGGAAAAAGAGAAAAACAAAGGAACTGGAAAGGACTAAAAGTCTCCCCCCCCCCCTTTTTTAATGAAATGCAAAAAAGGGGAAGGGATTGGCTTAATTCCATGTTACTAAATTAAAATGTATTGCCAGTTTGTAAAACTAATATCAATTTCTACGCACTACAGTACATTGCAAATCAAAGTTTAACTTTTCTGCCAGTTATTCTGTCTCAGAAAGCAAATGACCTGCAAACAAGTGTCACCAGAATTGCTTTGGAAACACGATCACGTTGTAGAAAGACACATCAGAAATTCAACAGCACACAATGCCACCGAAAACCTTTTCTGGGGATCTGAAAATGAAATGTCTTTTGGACGTATTCGTTGGGCATCAAGTGTTCGGAAAAGAGCCGGTTCCGACGTGACGACGTTCTGCTCTGCCTTCAACGCGGGTCAGCGTGGCCAGGTGCGCCGAGTCCTTCACTCCGGGGACGCGCATAACCACGGCAGAAACGGCCAAACGCGATGGCAAAAGCGTCAGGGCGGCTGCCTGTACCCTCGCCGTTAGCCTCCGCGAGCAGCCCGCTAAGTTCTCGCCTGGTGGGAAGCCGGAGCTCCAGCCTCCTGCAAACCATCGCCGGGCTCCGCCTCCTCTTCTCCCAACACCTGTTTCAACCACCGGTCCGCGCCGGTCTCCTGCCTAAAGAAGCACCAGACGACCAGAACCGTGAGGGAGAGGCTGAAGGGCAACACCCTCCACCAGGGCCGTTGCTGCTCCTTTCCCAGGGAATGTTGCACCGTCCAGCGAGACGGGTGGGCTCTGCTGGAGGAGAAGTGAATGGGACGGTCAGGGTCGTCCTCTTCCTCGGCCGCGGGCGGGGCCTGAGCCCGGCCACCGAGCGGCGGCTGGTTTCGGGAAGCCCAGCGCACGAACCTAAGCGCCCGGACGGCCCTGGAAGAGAGACAGCTGTGAGCGCGCCCGCCAGTGGCTCCCGCCCTCGGCCCCTCCGAGAAGCCGCACAGCTCACCCGGCGGCCTGCACACACAAGACGCCGCACATCGCGACTAGGACTCCACACTCGGCGCCGGGGCGCGGCCTGTTTGCGTCACTTCCGATGCGCGAAACCGGAAGCCGGACGCCGCTCGAGGCCTCCGTTCACGACTACAGAACGTGGGACCACTCGCGCGACGGAAATGACGCGCACTCTCAGGCGGTCTCTTCCGTCGCAGCCAGCCACCCTCGGCTGACCGCCAGGGCATGCCGGGAAGTGTAGTTCGCTCCCAGCCCGAAGAGGAAGGAGCAGTGAGGAACCTGGGTGCAGGGTCCGGCTGGAGCGAGATCGTTGCCCTGGCCCCCACGCACCTCGCACCCTTCCCGCGGTGCAGGCGCAACCCCGGGACCCGTGCGGCTGTGTGACCGCAGGCCCTCGCCCACGTCCTGGCGGTCAGCGTTGCTCCGTGCAGCTCACCCAGAGCGGCGTCTAGCCCCAGACCGCTTTGCGGGGCGGTGTTTCGGCGCAGTGCTCGGCCTCTGGGCCGCGGTCCGTCAGCCGGCGCCGCAGGGCACGCGCACGGCGCTCCCTGCGCTGCCGGCCTGCTCGCCCGGGGCCCGCGGAACACGTGCTCGCGTGCGCGGGGCCCAGCGCCCTGCCTCCTGGGGCACCTTCCGGCCCGCCTTCCCGAGTCAGGCCGGGGGGTGTCTGTCGGGCTGTCCTGGGGCTCTGTGCTCCGCCCGGTAGGGAAGCTCCTGGAGCTTTTGTCCACAGGACAGACTGGCCTTGGTGTGGCTGATCTTTCCTGTCAGAGGACCACGCAGGGCGTCCAGGCATCATCACAGACGTTGTGGGGATGTGTGTGTGTGTGTGTGTGTGTGTGTAGGGGGGTAACTGGTGACAAAATCAGATCACGAGGCCACCTTGTGAACTGTGATGTGCTGCCTCCCTAATTCAGCATCTTTGCCTTTGGAGCGCCCCTCTCCTGCACCTGCTTCCTGGAGAAACACCAGACCGGTTCTGTGACTCGCCCCCGCCCCCGCCCCGCCAGGGACTCTCCAGACAGTAGGACGAGGGTGGCAGGCTGGAGATGTTCCCAGCGCAACAACATCTGGGAGTCCCCTGACCTTGGGAAGCCAGCCCCTGATGCCCTGGGCTCAGCTCCCAGCCCAGGACTGTGTTCAGAGCTACTGTGTCAACAGAGGCACCTGTGTGTCCGGGTCCTCCTCGCTGCGCCCCACCCCACCTGTTCCACCCTGTCGATGCAAATGTACCAGCGAGAACGCTCGAATATAAAAAGAAAGAGAGTTTTATTCAAACCCGAGTTAGGAGAGCTGCCCGGGAAACAGATATTCACTGGGAAGAAAGAGTTCTGGAGAATGAACTGTTTTTACAGAGTTATATACTTTTTTACGTCTTGTAAAAGCTCAGATTATAGATTAGTGTATAAGCAAGAATTATGAATTTTAACTTCGAGGAATGCAGGAAGCAGGAGTGTGGATGATACCTCAAAAGACAAGAGGGTTTTCCCTTAGGCAACTCATTCACAAAGCAGATGTAACAATGCGTGTGTGGCGTGTGTGGCAGGCCTTAAGTCAGGCTTTGGGTTTAAACAAAGTTTATGTGAAGTCATCCGATACAGAAATCTAAAATGGCTTCCCTTGTATATCAGACTTTTAGAGAGTTTTCCTCTCATCTACCTCAGAACCCCATCCAAAATCACTGCCAAACCAACTCACCTACAGGCAACCCCAGGAGCCCCTGCTGCGGACTGGAGGAGGGGACTCAAATTGTGGGAGAATGAGGCAGAATCATCCTGGTGTGCAGCCTGGAGGGCTTCCTGGAGGAGATGGAAATCAAAGACCTCTGAGTTTAGGGGTGGACCTGCTCAGTGGGGAGTCTGCTCAAGGATTCTCTCCCTCCCTCTCTTTCTGCCCCTCCCCTGCTCGCTCTCTCGGGCACATGCTCTCTCTAGTAAATACATAAATCTTCTAAAAAAAAGCAAATCCATGTGTCCAAATGACCCCCCCTCTGTGCCCAAATCCTGCTGCCACTTGGTCTCCATTGTAGGTGAAAGCACTATGCAAAAAACAAAAAAACATAGGTCCTGTAGAGTCTTTTTATTTTCTTAAAGATTTTATTTACCTGAGAGAGAGTGAAAGAGAGCAGGCATGAGTGGGGGATGGCGGGGGGCAGAGGGAGCCGGAGATCATGAGCTGAGCTGAAGGCAGATGCTTCACCGACTGAGCCAGCCAGGCGCCCCGGTCGCATAGAGTCTGAAGAGGGCAAGACCCCCTGGCCTCTGGGAGCTGGCCTGGTGCTCATAGCTGGGTCTCCTGTTGGACATAAGCAACTTCCCAGGACAAGTGTGTATCAGGCCACTGCGTGACTGCTCATGACGAAACAAGACCCTTCTGTAATCACATCTGAACACACAAAATACAGACAAAGCCCAGAATAGACCCGACACCTCCCCCTGTCCTGGCTGATGGAAAGGACACCGTCCTTTGCCAAGCATGGCCGGAGCCCCCACCTCGTCTGCCCTCCTTCTGGATAAGATGCATTAGGTTGCCGTACGGGGTTGAACTCTGTCCCCCCAAATTCACATTCACCTGGAACCTCAGCACATGACTTTATTTGGAAATAGGGTCTTTGCAGATGTGGGTTGAAGGAGGTCACCCGGGATTGGCGGGTGGGGGGGGGCCTAAATCCAAGGACTGGTGTCCTCCTAAGAGAAGGAGAAAAGACACAGACACATGGGGGAGGCCATGCAGAGAGGCCCCAAGCCAAGAAGCATCGAGGATTGCCAGCAACACCAGAAGAGAGAGAGAGAGAGTCCCGGAACTGACCCTCCCCTGGACCCTTGGGAGGGTGGCTGTGCCAACACCTTCACTTCAGACTGGCCTCCAGACTGAGAGAAGAACTTGCTGTTGTATTAAATCACCCGGTGTGTGTCATGGTGGCCCCAGGACGCGGGTCCAGGATGCCTGGTCGCAGAGCCCCCTGGGTACCAACAGCAAGCAGCCCAGAGCCAAGCCCCTTGCATGACACAGACCCGAACCCACAGCCCTTTCCAACGCCCTCCTCCTGAGGCAGCCACGCCCCCCCTCCCCGACCCCAGCACTCCCCTGGCAGGGCGCTGGGTGACAGGTGCCGGGGGCTGGGCTGCCGGGCGCTGCAGGCTCTGGTCTGGTCCAAGCCCCCCTCCCCCACCCCCTCAGGGCATAAACCAACACCTCGGCCTTCATTATCTCAAAGCACACAGAGAAACCTCTCTGGGGTCTAATGTCTCGCTAATGGGTGGGGAGGACCCAGCCCTTGTGCGCCCAATGGCAGGGCTGGTTCACCTGAGAGCTGACATATTGGGGCTATTGATTTTCCCCAGGAAGATCAATATGGGGTGCATGGGGACAGGCAGGTCCACGCCTTCTGAAGAGCAGAGCCTCTTCCCCAGGGACGGAGGCCTGACCACAGGGGCAGCGAGGGCCGAGAGCTCTGTAAGGCCAGGCATGGCCCACACTGGAGCTGACTGGGGAAAGGTGCTGGGACATGTGCGGGGGCCCAAGCCTGGCAGCCTGAGTGCATCAGTCCCAGCCCCAGTCCAGGGGTCCCAGTGGGCAGCGGGGGGTCTTAGGACACCCATGTCACTTGGCCTGGCCCTGGTCACCCAACACCTGGCTGGACTGTGTGCACAGTGATTCTGAGAAACTGTGTCTCCACCAACCCAGCCTTGCCAGTAACAAAAGCCAGAGTTCAGCCTCCACTCGCTGGACTCCTGTGTTCCTCTTGAACATGGCTCAGACTCAGGAGTGGCATGGATGGGGGTAATTCATGCACACCCCTACTAAGACCTCACACCTGCTTCTTAAATCCCTCTCATGCCTGTCCCCCACCTTTACTCCCTCAGGCTGTGCTTTGTGCGGCCCTATCACTGACTGCTGGGACTAGTGCAGTAGCACCCTCCCTGGTCTCCAGGCTCAGGCTTCCTCTGTCCAGATGCCCACCCCACTCTGCACTGCCCAGGTTCCTCTTCCTAAACCTTTATCTGCTCTGGTGTCTCCTCGAATCTAAAATTCTCTGTCCTAGGCTGGGGTTTCCTCCTTGGTCTCTGGTCAGGCAGAAAAAAGCATTGGGATTATGCCAGCAGAAACAGACAGGGAAGGTCTGGCTATTTGTGGACAGTCTTCCCATGGCTGGCATTAGTGAACATCTCGCTGGGCCACTTGCAGGACCCAAACCCCCACCAAAGCCCCAGCTCCACTGACCAGGGGCCTGAGGCAGAGGCCAGGATAGAGAAGTAGGCCTGTGGGGGGTTGGGGAACAAGCGCCCTTGGGAAGGAGTGGGCCCTGGGTGGGGGTGGTGACCGTGGTAGGTCCTCTCTGTGAGAGCCCCACCCTCACCCTGAGATTTGTTCCAGCCACAGAGGGCAGAGCTGAGTGCCCAGGCTGCCTTGGAGAAAGGGCCAAACTCCATGGCCCAGCCAGGAGGCCCTGCACGCCATCACCTCACCCCACCTTCCAGCCGATGCTTCCAGCTGGGAGTGTCCTGTGGCTGCCGAGCCCAGAGGGAGGGCCTCAGCGCTGATGCATTATCCTGCTGTCCTGGACGTCATAAGTCCAAAGCAGCCCCAAATCAAGGTGCCTGCAGGGCGGCACTCTGGAGGCTCCGGGGAGAATCACTTCCTTGCGTTTTCCAGACGCAGGGACCCTCCATTCCACCTTCAAAGCCAGCAGGGACCCTGCCCCTATGCTCATATCTCCCCTTCTGACCCTAACTGCCCTCCCTCTGGTCAGGACCCCTGTGATGACACTGGGCCCCCAGGACAATCCAGGATCACACCTGTGGGGCCCTTTGCCATGTGACATAACATGTCCACAGTCCCAGGGGATTAGGGTGTGGACGTCTGCAGGGCCACCAACCATGGGGTGTCAGCTCCTTGTGGCATAGGTCTTTGCAGGCCATCCCCTCTGCTGGACACCTGCACTTCACACAGATGGACCGGGTGAGCTCCTGGTCCCATCGGCGCCGAGCAAATGACCTCCTCCATGAAGGCCCTCTTCTGGTCACACAAGAGGGGACATTCTCGCGGGCAGGGCCATGTCTAACCTTCCTCAGAGCCCCCACACTGCCCAGCCCAGGCAGGGCACCGATGAGGGCTGCAGACCGAGCCCAAATGCCCTCCTGGAGCCTTCACCCAGACTGCGCTCCCCTTGAGTCCTCGGGGCCCACCTTGGCAGCTGAGCAAGGAGACACCTGCACCAGCTGACACCCTTCCCAGGTCCTGCGCCCAGCCCTTCCCGGGGAGCAGCAGGGGGCGCTGTGGCCACAGTCCGGGCACCTGCTGGGCCCCTCCCTGGGGACCCGGCCTGTCCCAGAGGGCTGACGCTGACTGTGCTGGGTCAGAGGGGACGGTAGCGGCTGGGGGAGGGCCGCCCCACGGCTGGAGCCTGGACAACAGTGTCATCGAAACCGGAGTCTCGGGGCAGAACTGTGGCCGTGCCTGAAGTCAGTTTCTGGGGACCGAGTTCCAAATGTAGACTGGACTCACGAGACAGATTACTTGTGTCCCAGCCTCGCCCCGGGACATGGGGATGGGGCTGTGATGATCAGGAAACCATGAACCATAGGCTGTAGGGAGGCCTGGCATGCTGCACCACCCTGCGCTCTCCTTGCACGGGCCCTGGCCCAGGCAGACCACCTGCTTGGGAGACGTTGGCAGCTCCAAAGACCCACCCACGGCAAGTCACCAGCCTGGCCCAAGGTGGGTCCCATGCTTCATTTCCCTGTCACTCCCCCAAAGCTGGGCGTCCTGACCATGACTCCTGCATCGGGCCCTCCGAATGCCCAAGAAATGCCTAGCAGCTATCCCCCCATGGTCCCCGCTTGCAGGAAAGGCCTGGGTCTGTGCCCACACCCCAGTGTAATGGGGCATCACTAGGTAGGACAGGTGCTTGCTCCTGCCTGAAGGGAGCAGAGCCTGGAACCAAGACCAACGGTCCAGGGAGGACTGGGAGGGTATCCCTGGAAGGATGAGCCCTCACTGGTGGGAGGGAGATCAGGGACCGGGGGCCTGCCAAGCTGGGAGGGGGCTACCAACCTATCCTCAGAACCTGGCTAGCCCAAAAGCAGGGGTGGCTTTGAGCCACAGCAGACAGGATTCTGGAGTCCTCCCAGCTGGGAGCGAGGCACCTAGCAGAGGCCACGTACGGTGAATGACTGTCCCCCAAAACTCACATCCACCTGAACCCTGGAATGGAGCCTCATGCGGAAATAGGGTTTTTGCAGCTGTAATGAACACGAGGTCAGACTGGAGCCTGGTGGGCCCTAAATCCAATGACGGGTGTCCTTGTAAGAGAGAAACTTGGACCCAGGCTCCCGTGGGACAAAGGCCATGCACGGATGGAGACAGAGGTTACGGTGATACGGCTTGCAGCCAAGGAGCGTCCCCACAGTGGACGCCAGGAGGGAAGCATGGGTTCCCACCTGGATGACACCCGTTTGCTGCTCCTAGCCCCCCAGTTTGGGTGCCTGGCCACCGTGGGCCCAGGACACTCAGGCAGCCCCAGGCAGCAGCCCCTGGGGTCCTGCGGGTGGTGTCGGCTGTAACCCTGCGGGAAGGCTCATGAGGATGCGCCTAGGTGGGCTCCGCGGTGGGGGGTGCAGCGGCACAGGACCAGCTTGGGCCCTGGGGGTGAGGCCCTGTGTCGGGGGCAGCAGGGGCTGAGTTGGGTTTGTTGTAAACACACCTGCAGCTCTGGGGTGGCGGGAGCTGGCTGGAGGGGCTGGGAGTCCTGCAGCCACGCCTGGCAGGGTTGAGACTGGTCACAGCGCCCAGGAGGGCCCGGCGGTTGGAGGCGGCCCCCTGCATGAGAGGCCACCACCCGAGCCCTGGCCGGTGGTCCCCACAGCCTCCTGTCCCTGGCCTGCCCAGCTCCTACCGCCGGCCTGGAACACCGTTTACCCAGAGAACCGCAGAAGCAGGATGTCCTCTAGAGAAGGCTACTCCAGAAGTCAAAATAGCATGAAATTTAATTTTCCGCCTATTTGACAAGGCTTGGTCCGGGTCCCAATCAGTGGCAGAGATAAGGGTCCTCGGCCCCGGGTGTGAGCCAGCTGGGCCTGCGGCAAACACTCCACGGTCCCCAGGCAGGTTGAGGCTCCCCCCGCAAGGCCCTGGTTGCTGGGCGCTAAAGCAAACGGGCTCTATTTGCCCAGTCTGCGATGACAATGCAGTCACCAAATATTTGCCAGCCCGCTGGCCGCAGAGCCCAGCTATAAATGCTTGAGCCCAGGTGGAGGTGGGCCTGCCCCACAGGAGCTGCAGGCCTCAGCAGGTAGGAGCCGGGCTGGATGGCGCGCGGGGACCCGGCCTCCTCCCCCTTCCCCAGAAGGCGGTGGGCCCTCTGGCCAGGTGGGCCAAGCGGACCACCCACCCAGCGGGAGGGCAAGGGGCGGGGCTGGGGAAGGGGGCGCCCACGTCTTTCTCGCAGCCCACTGTTGGGGCCACGGGACCCCTGGCAGGGACGAGGGGCCCCAGCGCGGGGAGCGAGAGCCAGGGGACAACGTAGACGGCAGATGGCAGGCAGGAGGGCGGCCCCGCCCGAGTGAGCCTCCCTGGGGTAGGGGTTCTGACAAGCTGGGAGCCCCCTCTCCCTCTCTCCACACCACCCTCCCTTTCTTCCCTTCCTGCTGGGAGGCAAAAGGGCCCTCCCCGCTGCAAGCTGCGCCCCCCCCCCGCACTCGTCCCCAGGGGCCAGAGCACTCCAATGCTCAGAGTCAGCCCCATTTGGCCTCAGGCCACCCGGTCTCTGTCACCTCCCCAAATCCCACCCTGCCCACCCTGCCCTGAGCCCCAGACCCACACACCTTCCCTGCTTCCTGCTGACCTGCCGACCCCTCCAAACCCCGGGGGGCCAGGGAGCAGATGAAAGCCTGGGGCCTGCACTGCATCTGTGTCGTCAGACAGTGCGGGGGAACCAGCGCCCGGCTCTGGGCCTGCCCCTAAGCCCGTGAGACCCCCGAAGCCACAGGGGCTCTGGGACCTGGACCTAGCGTGCTGGTTGAGACAGCCAGGCCCAGCTCCCAGGGGCCCCTGCCTGCCAGCACCTGGGCAGATGCCCCTCAGCAGGTGGGCCTGTTGATCAAGAACCGTCTCTGCGCCCCCACCCCCAGCACCCACGGCCCTAGTCTCTCTCCACACCTCCCTGGCTCCCAAACGCAGCACCTGCTCCGAGCACAAGTGTGGTTGGGCAGGCCTGGGGCCCTGAGGGCTGACCTGTCCACTCTCCACCTCCCTCCCCAGCCACACCTGCTGCCCCAGAAACGCAGGCCCGAGGAGATGGCCGCGGGCGTGATCCGGCCTCTCTGTGACTTCCTGCCGCCCCTGCCCACCCGCCGGCCCTTCCTGCCCTCAGACCCAGAGCCCCAGGAGACCTCTGAGGACGAGGACGACGAGGAAGACGAGGAGGAGCCGGAGGGGCCAGGCGGCCGCAGCTCAGCCCCCAAGGCCTCGGGTTGGGCCCCAGAAGCAGGGCCCCCGGGTCCCAGCAGCCCCGAGACACCCCTGCAGCTGCTGCGGTTCTCCGAGCTCATCAGTGGTGACATCCAACGGTACTTTGGCCGCAAGGACAGGGGGCAGGACCCCGACGCCTGCGACATCTACGCGGACGACAGTGCAGCCCAGGACGTCCCATGCGCTGACCTGGCACGCCTGGCCCCGGGTGGGCCGCCAGATGGCGACCAGGCTGCGGAGCCCGGGGTCCTCTCTCCCAGGGGTCCCGAGGGGCAGGCCCGTGGGCTGGGGCCCCTGGCCGAGCTCTTCGACTACGGGCTGCGTCAGTACTCAGGGCCTGGGGCCCCAGCCGGCAGGCGGCTCAGGCTGGAGCGAAAGTACGGCCACATCGTCCCCATGACCCAGAGGAAGCTGCCTCTCTCCTTCTGGGAGGAGCCGGCCCCCGGCCCCCTGGGCCTGCTCCGCCCTGGCACGCCTGACTTCAGCGACCTGCTGGCCAGCTGGTCAGCGGAGACTGGCCCTGAGCTGCCCGGGGGAGGGGCCCAGGCCCTGGACGGGGTACAGCTGGCCGAGGCCTAGCCAGTGGGCCAGGGTCCGTGGGGGCGAGCGGGGTGGCAGCTTTGCCTTTCCTTAAGGAGGGAGGCCTGTCACTGTTCTCTCTGTCGGAGCCCCAGGGGCCGTCCAACCAGCCAGCTCAGGGAGGGACTTCCCAGGCCCAGGAGGACAGGCCAGGCTCCTCCTGCGGCCCGGAGCTGCCACCACCGCCAGAGGCCACCTGGGCAGGGAATGGGCAGGAGCTGCTGTCCCAGGCATGCTGCCCCCAGGAGGGGAGGCCCTGGGCTCAGGGGGTCTGCACACTGTGCCCCACTCTGGGCGAGGCCCACTGGCCATCCAGACCAGTCCTGAGATCCCAGGTCGGCAGCCACCTGGCTGGCTGGTGCTAGGGCTGCCCGTCCCCCAGGCCCCATGGTAGGTGGCAAGACCAGCTACTGTGGGATGAGCAGGGTTTTCTTGGAGGCAGGAAGAAGGGGTGCTGCCTGAGTGTGTGAGCAAACACGCTGTTTGCTCCCTAGATTAGGGCAGGAAGAGCTACTTCCTTTGCTGGCCAGGGCGCAGGTGTGAAGGGCATGGGACCCCACGCCGGGCCAGCTGGCCCTCTGGGGGCCTGCAAGGAGTGGGTGGGGCTCCAGGATGCTGCAGTTGAGGGCAGGACGGCCCAGGAAGGTGCCAGGCCTGGGGCAGCTGCGCTCCTGGGAAGGAGCTCGGGACGCTGACAGGTACAGGAACCGGCACATTTATTTCTGGGAAAGGGGCAAGGATGGGAGCTGTCGGGCAGCCTCTTGGCGAAAGGACTTCTCCAGGAATGCGCGTGGCCTCCGCTGGGCCCCCAGGTTCATGAGAGCCGCCTTCCACTGCAGCCACCTGCCCAAGACACGGCTCATGCCCAATGGCCTCGGGGCCTCCCCCAGGACCGCCCCAGACCTGGAGGGGTCTCCAGAAGGTGGCTCCCCACGGCGTACCTCACGGCCTGATACATGCCCCAGCAGTTCACGGGGACCACCTCTCCGGGCCCTGCGTCCTTGATGAAGAACTGCTGCTTCCCCAGGGACATGAGGACCCTCCTGCTGCCCAGCCGCAGAGCCCACGGGCCCTCCTCACTCCGTAGGCGCATGATGCTCTCACGCAGGCTGGCGGTCTCCTCCATGCGCTGTGGACAAGGGCGCCGGGAGGAGGGGCCGCTGCAGGAATGCAGGAATCCAGCCAGAGGGGGACGGGACAGCCCCCGGGATTTATCTCTCTCTGGACAGACCTGGGTCTTATCTACCAGGAAACCCTGCTCGGGCCAGACACTCAGACGGACGGCCGTAGGGAAGCCCACAGAGCTAGGGGCCCTGCAGGGAGGGGTGAGGGGCCGGGAGCCTCCGGGGCGGGGTCAGAGCAGGGGCCGCCTCTCACCAGCTTGGTTTCTGTATTAAACTTGAGGTTCTGGATGGTCTTGTTGTCCTGCATGCTGTTTTCCAATTTCATTATTTGGTTCTGGAACTGAAGGCCGCCCGTTTGTCAGCCCGAACGCGGCCCCCACCCCAGGCCCCCAAGGCAGGATCTGGCCTCTGACACCAGGTCCCGGCCCCTCGCTGGGTGACCTGGTGGACCTGGCCAGCGCTCAGGCTGGCTCCTTTCACCGTGATGACACCCCCAGCATGTGGGGGGCTCCAGACAGGTGCCCCCCACGTCACACTGGCTCTGTGAGCCACTTGACCTCCGGGTGTCTGGGATCCGGGGCCTCCCCGGGGGCCCCTCTGCTGAGCGTGACGGGCACAGAGGCCCCAGGGGTACCGTGGCCAGCTTGCCCTGGATCTCGGCGATCTTCCGCCCGGGGTTGCCCTCCCTGAGCAGCTGCATGGACGACAGCAGAGCGGCGAGTTCCTGCCGCACAGCCCCGACCTCGAACTCTCTGTTGGAATAGGAGGCTGTGGGGGGGGCAGGGGCGGGGACAGGGCAGGTGCGGAAGGAGGGCAGGGTGTGCAGGGGGTGGGTGCTCAGCTTTGCCACCCCTCCAGTGGGACCTGGCAGGTCCCCAGCAGGTGACAGACGGCGAAGCTCAAGGACCTGTGTGGGCTGCACCTGGGGGGAGCCGAGCCCAGAGCCGGGGAGGAGCCAGGGTTGCGGGAGGGGAAGCCTCGTGGATGCACCTCCAGCTGCTGCAGTCCTGGGGCCTCACCTGGCTCTGCCCTCAGCTGAGATCTTGAGGTCTGAGTCGCTCTTGTGCAAGATGCACTTGTCGGAGACGGCCTCTATCTGCAACAGACGCAGGGTGGACGGGCAGCCCAGGGGCCCAGCGGGGCTGGGGTGCCACACCCCTGGCCCTCACCCACCTGCCGGGCCAGGCTGTCCACTCGCTCCCGCACCCCCCTCAGGCGCGCCTCGGCCTCCTTCTGACACTGGGCCAGGCCCTCCAGCGATTCCTGCTCCGAGCCTTCCCACTTTCTCCGTGCCTGGAACACAGACGCCAGTGAGGGCCGGAGCTGGGGGACGGAGGGGGATGGACAGAGGGACGGGGCCCCCTAGAGCCAGAGTTGGAGCCAAGAGGGTCAACCCCGCAGCTGAGAGCTCCCTGCAGTCTGCACAGGGGGGACAGATGGCTCTCCGGGGACCTGGGTACTCCAGGCTGAACAGAACCACATCCATAGGAAGGCCTGGCTCAGTCCCCTGCCCACCAGGAGTCGACAGGGACGGGGACGGACAGCCGCCCACAGCTGCAGGAGAGGGTGACCACCCTATGAATCCACAGAGGCCGGCGGCCAGTCAGTGGTCACCAGGGGCTGCAGGGTGGGGAGGGACAGCTAGCCGCACGGGGCTTCGTCTGTGGCGACGGAGAAGATGTCCCAGTGACATGACCGCAGCTCAGCCCCGAGGATGCGAGGAGCTGCCGAGCCCCAGGCTTCGCAAGGGTGGACCGCACGGCGTAGGAACTGTGTGTCAGTGACACCATGCAAAAAAGAGGAATGAGCCCCTGTGCAAGGGCTTGCTGGCCCTGCTGCGGAAGCCACCGCGTGCTGGGGGCCATGGCAGGCCTCGGGGCCGCAGCTCCCCCAGGACCGCGCTCACCTCACTCAGCCGCAGACTCAGTGTCTGCTCCTGCAGATCCAGTCTCCAGCTCAGGGCCACGAAGTGGTCACTCAGGTCCTTCACCTGCTTCCCCAGCTCGGCCAGCGACACCTCCAGTGCCTGGCTCTTCTCTCGGAGCTGTGGGAGGGGGGCTTTAACATGGCTGCCTGGGGAGGCAGGGGTCCCCTGGGGACACTGACCACCCCTCTGCTGCCCTCACCAGCTCTAGCGTGCTGTGGACCTCCTGCTGGGCCAGCTGGCCAGCCTCCAGGCTCTCCTGCAGGAAGGCGGCCAGCTCCCCGGCCCGGCTCTCCTCCAGGTGCCCCTTGCTGTCCCTGGGGGTTGGTGCCAACACAGGCTGTCCCTCGGCCCAGGCTGCCCCCTCTCAGGGCTGGCCCTGGAGGAGCCTGGCTGCTGGCTCCAGAACCACGTGGGAGACCCCGGGGAGCAGGGGATAGAGAATGATCACAGGGCCCCCTGGACGAGGCTGCGTCCACTGGAGGGTGCAGAGTCCTCCGCGGGGGGACCAGGAGCCCCCGTCCGAGGGCACTGGGCGCCGGGGAGAAAGGCAGATTGGACACCCACCAGGCCTTCTGCTCAGCCAGGAGGATCCGGTTCAGCGACACCTGGTTCTGCCGCACGAACTTGGTCAGCTGGATCACGGCCTGGTCCAGGCCCCGGCACTGCTCCAGGAGGCGGCATTCTTCCTGCTGCGGGAGAGGTGGCCCTGAGCCCCTGCCCCGGCCGCCCTCCCACCCCCGGCCCTGGGCTGCCCACCTCGTGCTGCCCCTGCAGGGCCTGCACGCGCTCCTCGGCCCGCTCCTGCAGCCTCTGCCACCGGCTCTCCAGCTCACCCCGCAGGCTGCTCTCCGCCTTCAGCCGCGTGCTCTCAGACGCCTTCATTCTCTGTGGGGAGACCGGCCCGCCTGCCGTGAGCGGGGGCGCGGGGGCACGGCCCAGCCTCAGGCCCATGGGCCCCCACCTTCTCCAGGGCCAGGAAGCTCTTCTGCAGGAAGCCACACAGTTTGGCCTCCCTCTTGAGGAAGCGGAGGCTCATCTCCTCACAGAGCTTGGTCACCTGGGCCTGTGGGAGTCAGTGTGGTTGCCGTGCAATCCGACCGTCCTCCTCGCCTCGTCCATCCCCTGCCCCCTGCCTGCTGGCCCCCGGGCGAGCTCGGGCTGGTCTGTTTTCTTGCCCAACCGTGTCCGTCACTGAGGACTCTGGGCCCTGTGTCCCCTGCTGTCCCCGAGCCTCGCAGAGCGGGGCCCACCACACCCTCCTTAGGAAGGAAGGCAGGGCCCACATGTTCCCCCGGAGGGCCAGGCATGAGGGCTGTGAAGGGCCTACAGGCCGAGCTCGTGTGGATCCAGACCACACTTGGTGCCCACGGTGACCACAGACGCCACCCAGGGTAGGGGGCAGAGCCGCCGCCGAATCGCATCCTGAGTTGGGAGCCTCCGTCAGGGAAGCTGAGGGAATATGAGTGCACACACACTTCGCCCTCGCCCTCCAGGCCCAGGATGGGGCACCTTCCCCTCCCCCTCCTCCCCGCCGGCTCCCTTCCTGGGCATCAAGGGTCTGAGTGTGCCCGAGACAAGACGTCAAGGCCCAGGGCCCCAGCTCCCATGGCCACAGGACAGGTGCGTCCTGAGCCCCTGCCAGCACCCACACCACGTGCAGGGTGGTCAGCAGTTCGTTTCTGTAAGGAGCCCCAGGACGCGGGGTCCTCAGCTCCATGGTTCCAGTGCAAACCCAGGAATGGGCTGGAGTAAATGAGCGGGTATGGCCACGTGCCCATCAGACTTGACGAAAACAGGTGGTGGTCACAGTGTGCCGACCCCAGCCTAGAAGGCAGGTGGGGGGAGGCGGTGCCCTGCGCATGCCTGGCGCAGCAGGAATCCCTGGGCCTGGTGCCTTCCAGCTCCTGGCCGCAGCGGTGGGCAGTATCTCGATTGGGCCAAGACACGAACTTCCCAAAGGGCAGCAGCAAGGGGAAGGCCACCGAAGCTGGGCAGCCGAGCTATGTGGGCAGCAGCTGGGGAGCACTGGGCCGGCGCCCCCACCTGCTGCACGGGTGACGCGGTCCCCGGGCTCTGTTTGCAGAGCTGAAGAGGCTGGGTCTCGGGCAGGAGGGGAACCTGCACCAGCCAGGGGTGGGGCTACCCCAGGAATGGCTGAGGAAGGGGCTTCAGGCCTACGATGCTCTATTTCCGGATCTGGGTGCTGATCCCACGACGGCAAGAAGGACCCCGTGGCGGAGATGCTGCCAGGGAGGGACCTTCTGTGATGAAACATGAGCTCCATCTTGGCGCTACTCAAACTGTCATCCACGGGCCGCACGTGGCCGCGGGGCCCCTGAAGCGTGGCTCATGCGACCGAGGGACCGAAAACGTTAGCTTTCTACAGACAGAGCCACATGCGGCTGGTGGCCACGGACCGGACCGCGCAGGACCTCGGGGTCACCCCCCGGGCCCGACCATGTTGCCAGGAAGGATGGCTCACCTGGCTGCCCGGGCCCAGCCTCCCTCCCGGTACCTGCATCTTGGCCACCTCACGGTCCACCCTCTGGCTCACGTCCTCCTGGCTCTTCTGCAGGGCACTGCAGGCCGCTTCCCGGAACTGTCCCTCCTGCTCCAGCTTCCCGGCCAGCTCAGCCAGCCTAGGGCACCAGCCGCCGGTCACAGCAATCCAGCTGGCCGGCCTAGCTGGGGAGCCACCGGGAAGTTGGCAGGGCTCTGAGACATGGAGAATGCTTCCCGGGCCCAGGCCTGCTACTGGGGGGCCCAGGCTGACCTCCAGGCCGGTGAGGCAGGGGGTGGATAACCCCACCTGGGCAAACACAGACAAGGGCAAGACACTGACTTCTGTGTCCCCAGATGGGGAGCCGGGAGCGGCCTGGGCCAGGGCCACTGGGTGGGGGAGGGGGCAGGGACTCCGGGCTCAAGCCTCTTTTCTCAGTGACCACACGTGGTGGGTCCAGAGCCAGCCCCCCAGGAGGGAGGCGGGCGGTGTCCACCTGAGATCGGCCGCCTGCTCAGTGTCCTTCCGCTCAGAGTCCTGGAGCGCCTGCTTCCTCCGGATCTGGGTCAGGGCCTCCCGGACCTCCACCAGCCTGACACATAAGACCTGCTTCTGCCTGGGGCCTGCCCGGCTGGCCCTCCTGCCTGCCTTTGGGGGTCAAGGTCCTGGCCCAGGGGCCCTATCAGCAGGCCTCCTGCCATGTTCATACAAACCCAGGCCTTTCGAGTTGGGCTGTGGAGGTGTGCTGCTTACCTAAGCAAGACAAGGAGCAGGGTGTAGGCTGATGCCCTGGGGTCCCGCCCCAGCTGCTGCTTTCCCACAGCCCCTGACCCTGCCACTAAGGCCTGCACCACTGGTGGGGTGTGGGGGGGTACCTCTTGTCCAGGGCCTGCATCTGGTTCTGGCTCTGGGGGCTGGGGAACTGCAAGGAGGAAGGGGAGGCTGAGCCTCGTAGCCCGGCTGGCACAAACAGGGGCCCGAGCTGAGCACAGGGTCCCGGGAGCAGGGGAGCCTCGCCTCTGAGGGGGGATGGTGGCGGCTCACCTCGAGGGCCTCCTTCTCTGGGGCCCGAGCCGCCTGCCGCAGGTCCTGCTGCAGCCTCTTGAGCTCTGCGTCTTGCAGCTGCATGCAGGTGCGCAGCTGGAGCATCTCCCGAAGCAGGCTCAGCATGGCTCGCTCACAGCAGTCCTTGTGCCCCCGCAGAGACGCCACCTCGGCCTGCAGGTCGGCCACCCTGGCCAGGGTGAGGAGCAGGCTGTCGAGCCATGCGTGCCAGGGGTGGGTGGCATGGCTCTCCCGCCCCAGCTCTGCCCAGGCTCACCACTGCTCCAGCTGCGTCCAGTGCTTGGAGGAGTCCCGCTCCGGGATGGAGGTGGTGGACGCCAGGTGGCTGGACTCATACCTCTCGGAGATCTCCTCCAGACTCAAGAGCTCGGGACTGGCCAGTCCTTCCTCGAGTGGGAGCCCCAGGTCCCCCAGGGTGATGGTGCTCGTCTGGGTCGGGGGTGAAGCCCCCGACGAGGGGTTGCTAGCAGCCAGCTCTGCAAGAAGGTGGCTTCTGGGCTGATGAAGGGTGCTGGCTCCAGGTGGGGCTCAGGGTAACAGGGACCCAAATCACTGCAGCAATTGGCTAAGCGCATCCACTGAGCTCACCTTGGCCCATCCTGCTGAGTCACACAGCCTGACCCCAGGAGGGCTCAGCACTTGCTGCCCCACAACAGGCAGCTCGCGCTCAGAGAGGCCCAGGCTCCTGCCTGAGGACATACAGCACCAGGAAGCAGAAACAGGACTGTGCCCTGCCTGCCCAGCTCCAGAGGCAGCCCTGGGGCAGTAAGGCCCCTTGAGAGGTCAGGAAGCAGAGCTGCCCCGGGTGGCCCACACCACACCCCCGCGCAGGCCCTTCCCTGGACCGTCCTTCTGGCTCAGCCCCTATTGGCACCAGGTTCACCTGGTATGGCTTCAACCACTGCCCAGAGGCCCTGGGCCTCACACCCAGGGCTGCCCAGAGCTGGACACCTGGGTGGCTGGAGGGAGGCAGGGAAGGCGGGGCTGGAAGGCTCTGGGGCCTTGGGGAGCACGTGGGGTGTGAAGAGGGAGCGCCTGCCCTCACATCTCTCCTTCCAAGACAACAGCAGGGCAGGCACGCAGCTGGGGCTCTTCTGGAACCATCTTTCTCTCACCAGAACCTGGTGACTTCGTGGCCCAACTGCCAGTGGAACCTGGGTCCTCGACTCTGCCACCCCCGCAAGGCCCCCCAACTGCCCATTTCTGGAAAGATCTGAGGGGGCGCTGTTGAGCCGGCCGGTGTGGGTGGTGGCGGCTGGCCTGCACGGGAGGGTCAGGAGAGCTGGGCCAACTGGTGGGATGGCACGCAGCCAGGGCGCCCCTGGGAGCTGGGACAGGGTGCAGGCTGCAGGCGTGGGCTGTGTGGTGCCTCCAGGCTCCTCGCGGCCACGATAAGAAAGCAAAGAGGCGCGAGTTTCCAGTGTTTTATTTAACCCAATGTGGGGGCCAAGTGGCTGGTTCAAGGTGTCATCACATGAACCGCGACGTTCCCGCTTTCCCACTCCAGGTCTTCGAAGTCCGGCCCGATGCTCCCCGGTTTGTGTCAGGCCAGCGTGGACCCGTGCTCCCTGCGCCCCATCACCCAGACCTGCCCGAGGGCTGACCAGGGCTTCCCCAGGACAAGGCGACGGCTCTAAAGTCAACCCCAGTCTGGGGGCCTTTCCACACCCCTCGCGGCCCAGAGTGGCGTCCAGACCGAGGGCCCCTGGGCATCCAGGGCCAGCGCCGGCATATCCCACAGATGTCCGTGGGCCACCACTGCCTCCTCACAAGGGTTCTGGGCCTCTTGCCTCCATCTCCTCCCGGTGGGGGGGTGGTCAAGGCGGCCCCGTCCCGATGACCCCGCTCAGTGGCCCCGCAAACCCCCGACTGCTGGACCATGGCCTATGCTGGGCAGGAACCAGGGAGCCGGCGCTGGCCATCAGGGTACGATTCCTTTATTTCTCCCTTCCAGAGCCTCCCCAAGCTCATCCCCCTGCGTCACCCACAGGGCTCCCGCCAGGAAGGGACTGGCTTTTCGAGGCCCTGCTCCCTGGAAAGGGGCCCAAACCCAGCTGAGCTCCCCCCCACACCGCCAGGCTGCCACAACGGCAGCTGTGTAGCCTGCTCTCCGAAGCAGGCCGAGGAAATCACCTCCAGGAAAGGTCCCCTGGGGCCCTGGGGCCACAGGACACCAGCCAGGGAGAGGCACAGTATCCTTGCTCCAGGCTCACCAGCCCATCCCAGAGGCCACCTGCCCCAGAACGGGGACCAGAGCTGCCTCAGAAGGTGGCCCTGGGCCAGGGGTCCTCGGAGGCCAGCGGGAGCCCCTCTGCTTAGGAATGCCAGTCTCTCGGTGCACACCGGCCACAGCCATCGCCTGGACGTCGGGGGGACGGAGGTGTTCAGGCCCGCAGATGGTTCTCAGCTCCCTCCCTGGCCAAGACCCCAGAGGGCCACGTGGTAAGTCTGGGAAAACAACTGGCTTTCCGCTAGAGCCCGCTGCCGTGTCTGCTCCCCAGGGCCCTTGCCTCGAGGTCCAGGCCCATCACCTCAAGGCCGCAAACAGAGTCGAAGGGACAAGGCTATAGGCCTCTGCAGCAGCTGCATGTCCCCCAGGCCCCAGCTGGTGAAGCACAGATGGTGTGGTCCTCCTGGGCCGGCCCGCAGGAAAGCAGACAGCACAGAAGCAGCAAAGGGCCCCGCCCTGGGGGCCGGCTTGCTCGCTGTCTCACACGCGCACAAACACACAGACACACACACGTCCTGAGGACTGGGAAATGCTATATCCACTGCTGCCCCAGGGAGCGAGGTGGGGGCCCCAGGGAGGGGACAGGACCTCACGTCTGGGCCAGGGAGAGCTCCTCCAGGCCCCCCTTCCCGAGCCGGTACCTGGCCAGGTCCTTCCTGGTCACCAGTCCAACCACCTGTGGGAGCAAAGCCGGGTCAAGGGGGCAGCCTCCTGCTGCTGTGGAAACTGGGCGCCACGCCCTGGGGGAGCCCCGGAACTGGGCACCTGGCCAGTCTGGTCCCAAACCTTGAGCCCCCCACAGGGGCTGAGAGCAAGTCCCCGTGCCCACTGTAAGCAGGGCAGGCAGGAGACCCCGGCCACTCACCTGGTTGCAGTTGTCTACCACCACCAGATGCCGGAGGCCCAGGGCCCGGAACAGTTTGAACACCCGCGGGAGGGACGCGTCCTGCAAAGGGGACAGGGCCTCCGCTGAGCTGCCAGCCAGGCCCACCCGCGGAAGTATGAACAGAGGCAGGACGACCGAGCCCGGGACCGCACACCCCCGTCACGACGCGTCTGAGCCGTCCCATCCCCGGCAGCAGCCCGCGGCAGGCACCTGGGGCACCGTGTAGGGGGAGGGGTTCATGAACTCCGACAGGTCCATGGTGCACTCGCGCTCGTCCTGCGACACGTGGATGGACTGGATGGGTGGGAAGCGTGGGTAGGCGTCCCGGAAGTCCTTCAGCCTCAGCCGCCGTCGCACCAGGCCCATGCTGGAGCGCTCCACGAACACCTGGGGGTGGAGTGCGTCAGAGCCCGCGCCCGCGTCTCCCACCCCCCACAGGCGCCCAGCCGCTACCTTGTGCTTCAGGAGGACAATCAGCTGGGAGCGCAGGATCAAGCCCTGAAGCCGGGCCGGCTGGGGGAAGAGACCGTCGTCTGTGAGGAGCCCAAGACCTAGACCCCTCCCGCCACGGGGGGGGCGCCCCGCCGCGACCTCTGACGTCCGCTGTGGGGACACCCCGCCAGGCTCCCCCTCAACATGTGGCCGCCAGCTCTGGGCACTGGCAGGCAGTCCACGCGCTCATCACTGCCCAGAGTCCAGGAGCGGCAGCGGGATGCGACCACGGAGCGCGGACGAGGCAGCAAGAGGCCGTGGTGAGATGCGCACTGCCACCCGCGCCACATCCATCCAGACAGCTCCCGGCACGCGTCACGGCCCTGACTCCCGCGCTGGTGGCGCGGCCTGGGGTAGGAGCCTGAGCTGAGCCTGAGTGGTCGGCAACCCCCTAGGCCACCGCCTCCCGGCCGCGTGACCCAGTTTTCCTTTGCAGGTGGTGGAGGTGAGCTCGACGTGTCCGCACAGGGTGTCCACCCCACACACCACGCCCGAGGCCACGTGCACGTGTGGGACGGCCACCCCCCTGTGCCCGTGGCCCTGGGTACCTGGGTATCACCAGCAAACTCCACTACAGGGAACCCGTTGTGATTGGATGCCGTGTTGCTGAGTATGTCTACGATGACGCCCACCTTCTCCCTCCTCCGTAGGCAGGTGACCGGCGTGCTCATCACCTCCCTGGGGAAGAGCATCTGCTGTGGCCTCACCATAACCGACCACGTGACAGACGCCCTCTCTTCACAGCAAAGTTGAAGCTTGAACAGGCAGGAAGCTGCCAGATGCAGGAAAACCAGGAACAAGGAGCCAGGCGGCCAGCTGCCCAGACACCCAGACACCAGTGCGCCCTCCCAAACCTCCCGGGACTGTCCACTGTTCTGTGGCCCCCCGCTGGCCATACCTGGCAGTGAGCGAGTGAGAGGTGACGGGGGCCTCCCAGTGCAGGAAGGGCACGCTCTGCAGCTGAATGTGCATGTCATACAGGCCCTGAGGAGCGGCAGCAGGGGATGTTGAGAGGTGGAGGGCCCCTCCCGCCGCCTCTGCTGCAGACCTCCCAGCCCCCAGTCTCAGGCTCCCGGCTGGGGGCGTGGTGGGGGGATACACAGAGCAGGGGGCAAGGAAGGCAGGCAGGCCTCTTCCCATAAGCCACACCTCAATGAAGATGTCCCCCACGATCTTGGCGGTCATGAGGACCAGCATGATGGGGAAGCCGTACGTCACGTTGCTGGTGGCCTCCATCATGATGACTGTCAGGCTGAGGGTCATCCTCACGATCCCACCTGCCCGGGGGGGTTGGGGGAGGCTCCAGCCCCTGCAGGCCACTTCGCGCCACCACCCTCATCGCCCACTGTTCGTGCCGGCACCCCACCCATTCGTCCTGGTGGTCTAGCCCTGCAGGCTGCAGAGTGGAGACAGCGACCCTGCACGCCACCATGGAACGGACTCGCTGCCTTCCCTTCCCCAAGGGGAAGGCACCTCCTCATTACCTTGGGACACCCACACGGCAGCCAGGACTCACCCAGCTGGGCAGCTGCTCCCATGAGGGCATATTTGCCAGGGTCCGCCCAGATCTGCAGGGATGACAGAGGCGGTGTCAGAGGGGAGGCAGCCCCCTACTCAAGCCCACCGAGATATGTGACCCCCTGGAGGCCCCCGGGCCCAGCAATGCCAGCCCTAGGAGAAGCCCTACACCCCACACACATGTGCAACCTGGTCTGCGGCAGCATCTACAACAACGAAGTCCGGAAACACCCTGGGTGTACCCTGCTCGGGAGGCCCCAAAGGATCTGTGCCATCCACACACGTGACAACTCGGCAGCTACAGCAGGAGCACGCATTCCCAGTGCCGAGGAGGGAAGGGGGACAGGTGCATGCAGGGAAGGACGGCAGCGCCCCCCATGTGTGCAGAGAGAGCCCATCACAGACAAGCACGGGCAAGACCACACAGAGGCCACGCCTGAGCGACTCCACTGGGAAATGCCTGCAGCAGGCAGATCCACAGAGACAGAGGGCGGGCGAGTGGCTGCAGGGGCTGGGGGTATGGCAGTGACCGCAGTGGGCAGATTTCTTGGGGAGAGGAGTACACCATGTATGACACTAGACGCGTGACCCAGATGACTATCGCACACGAATAACTCCCGAGCTGCACGCTTCCACGGTGGGATGCCTGACAGTGCGTGAATCACCTCTCAAGTAAAAAAGAAAAGTCCAGAACCACACCTGGAAGGAAACGTGACGCAAGCATAGCCAAAACCTGGAAAAGGGAGCAGGCAGGGGTGGGGGGTGGGGTGGGAGATCCTCCCTGGTCCACTCACGGTTTTAGAAATCTTATTTCAAAGACTCAAATAAGAAAGGAAAATACAAAAAAAGAAAGCCTAGCCCCTGGAGACCAGGCACACACATGCCTCAATCACGCACTCTAGTAACACCGAGCATCTCTCCTGATGTGCGTCTCTGTCACGTCTGCAGACGGCCATGCTGATCGAGTGCTCGCATCAAATATCAGCAGCCAGAAAACTCGAGGCCACGTAAACGACCAGGGGCTCAGATGCACCTGTCCCCCTGCACCGGGAGCCCTGGGTCCCAGGCTTGGTGCACAGAGAAGCCGACACTCACTGCGGCCCCTGTAAGGTAGGACAGGGAAATGCCGAAGAGCCGGCCCCAGGCGGCCCCGATGAGCAGGGACGGGATGAAGACACCGGCAGACACCGTCAGCCCGTAGGTCCAGCAGGCCAGGAAGAAGTAGACCAGAGTGAAGAGGCCGAGCGTCATGGGATTGTAGGAGCCTAGGGGAGAGGGGGCTGGCCAGGGCCTGCCACGTGGATTCACCTGGAACACAGCCACCCTGCCCAGCTGCCCAGAACTAGCCCCATCCTCAGTGGCCACAGTGCGGATCTCAGAGGCCTAGTCCTCGAGGTAGGAGGATGGCCGCCTGGCAGGTGGGACCCAGTGTGGCCAGCAGGACACTGACCTGAGGCCAAGGGAAGGATGTGCAGACCCCTGGACGTCAGGGGAGGGAGGCCATCAGCCATCAATCTATAGGAGACACTTCCAGATGCCAGAAGAAACCCATCAAAGCCTGGGACCAACCAGTCCAGGAGGCTGCTGCCCGCCCGAGGGCCCCGCTCGGTGCTTTGTCCCCAAGGGCTCAGCCTTCCTGATAAATTGCGGGGACTGTCGCACGTGCAGAGAGGCATAAAGACTAGAAAGTTCTCAGTGACCTTGTTCGTGACAAGGAGCAATTAGAAGTGCCCTAAAGGACCCCCAAACGGAAAAGGTGATGTCACAGAAATGACCACACGCTGGTGTCTACAGGTGCACACAGCAGGCGCTCTCGGGGGCCCATGTGCTGTGGGTGAAGGCGAGGCTGCTACCCAGATGAGCGCCGTGGAAGGTGTGTGCTGAAAAGCAGTGGTCTGCACTCACAACTGGTTCTTTTTTAATTAGAAATGCACACAGCTGGGGGCACCTGGCTGGCTCAGTTGGAGAAGCGTGACTCTTGACCTCGGGGTCGTGAGTCTGGGCCCCACAGTGGGGGTGGACGTGCGTGGCCAGTGTACGTGGAGGCTGGAGGGTGCCCCGTGCAAGCAGTTCCCAAGAGGAAAACACCGGGCGGACAGGAATGTCGTCACTGATGGAGGCAGCCCCAGCAGCCGCCCTCCAGGAGGGGAAGGGCCTGGCCCACCCCTGGGTCCCAACCGCAGCAAGGGTGGTGACCTCCACCCTCGGGGCCCAGCTGGCCGGAAAGGGACACCGAGGCCCAGGGTCAGTCTCAGAGTAGCCTGGAGGGGTCAAGGCTGGCGTGGGGACGTGTGGCTGATGGCACGGAGCTCAGGCACGCACCTGGGGGGTCGTGGAAGAGGCTGACCACGCTCTTCTCCGGGGTGTTGAAGAAGGCGGCGGCCATGGAGTTGTACTCGCCATCTGCACAGAAGAGCTGCAAGGTTGGAAGAGAGAATGGGCCGGTGGGGCAGATGGTCCCGGCCTGCACGGCGCCAGGGGCAACCACTAACGGCTGGGTCGGGTCATGGCCTCAGGGGGAGGCAGGATGCAAAGAGCCAGGCCTGGGGACAGCGAGGGCTTCAGAGGCAGGTCCTGCATGCAGGGGCTGGTCCACAGGACACTGGCCGGTGAGTCTGTCACCGAGGCACGCGGGGACTCCAGGGCTCAGCAGTCGGCACCTGGGCCCTGGTGCCGGCGGGCTCAGCCCTCCCAGGCTGAGCAGAGCGCGGTTCCATGACACCTAGGTCCCCTTCCCCCCCAACCCACCCCCAGCCACCAGGCATCTGCTCTGCCTCCATGGCTTCGACAGATGTTTCACATACACAGCGTTAACACGACACAGGGGCCTGTGTGTCTGGCTTCTGTCCACGGTGTTTTCGAGGTTCGTCCACGTGGCAGCATGTCAGGGTTTCAGCTATTTCCACGGCCAAATAAACCCACTTATGGACAAACCCCATTTTGCTGACTGGTTTGCCAGCTGGCAGACACTTGGGTTGATCCCCGTGCGCCGTGGCCACGCTGCAGTGAGCATGTCGGTGCGGGTTTCAGGGCTTCTCGAGTCCACACCCCTGAGCCCCCACTACTCAAGTCCCCGTGTGGCCCCGGGCGGGGTGCTGCTCTGGGAGGAGGACTGGGGAGACCCACCCAAGCATAACGTCCTCTCTCCCGATGCCCGGCAGGCCCGTGAAGCCCACTTGAGCCCGGAGTTCAGCTGTTGGCTACCCTCCGGCCCCATCCTGCCTGGTGGACCTGCCCACCAGGCCTGAGTCTCCTACCTGGAGGGGGTAGGACACGGAGCTCCCCTGCAGGGGCTGACAATCTCGGGATGAGTAAATGAGCACGAAGGCGACCGTGGCTGTGACCGCAGCCACCAGCATGGCCTCGATCACCTGGAGGCAGGGCCGGTGAATGTACCTAGAGCAAACAGCAGGATGGACCGGGCCTCAGGACGGCTGGACTCCCCAGCAGCTGCCATGGCACCGGAGTCCGTGCCTGAGAGCTCATTGCAGGACACGACTCACGACTGGGGGTGACACAGCACACGCAATCACCAGGTCATCTCCAGGGCACTTGCCGATGGCATTTTAAGTCCGGGCAAGAGAACAAGAAGGAAGTGCTTCCTCAGGCCCAGGGCCCCCCAAAGGTTTCAGAAACCCGAAAGCTCCCAGAACTGCTCTCCTCACAGGAACAGAGCCTCTGCAGTCCCGACTGTCCCCTGGCTTAGGACCTCCCAGGCCTCCAGCCACGCCCAGCCTCACGTGGCCCCCCAGCCAGTGCTGGTCTGTCTCCACCCCCCATACGAACCACTACCGAGGAGGCCTGTGGGTACATGGCCTTCCATGCAACTCCACGGGCACAGACCCTCAACACACCCATTTTCAAAGGTCCTGGGTCCACAAAACGGAGGCTTCTCACCTGATTCGAAACATCGTCAGCCAGTAATTCAAGGCATTGAACACAGCCCCAAGAATACCACCTATGACCAGGAGGGGCAGCATGTAAGGGACACGAGAAAAAGGACAGGAGAACAGGCTCTGTGTCTCTGTGTGCTCTTCGTCAGCACAGCCTAGCAGGCGGACAGGTGGATTTCTCAAAGGCTTTGCCTTCCTTCCAAGGAAAAAGGTTTCTCCAAGTAGAAAGCACTGTTCAGAACTCATTCTATTTCTTAGAGGAGTGCCCCACTGAGGGGCTTCTCCAGCAGAGGTAAAGCTCCGGTCTTCCACCTGTGGGCTCCCTCCCGGGGGTGTGTGAACGGGGCAGGGCATGGGAGGACAGCTCATGGGCTGTGGGGGCCACAGCCCCCTCCGGCTACTTCAAAGCTGGGCCAGGCCTGGGATCTGCCAGGCCCTGACCCCGCCACACACTCTGACCCCACTGGAAGTCGCCTGCCGCTACCTGGGGAGGGGGTTGAGAGACAGGAAGCGTTCCTTCACAGGATGGCCCTTACCCACCACGCCCATGGCAATGAAGATAGGAATCTCGTGGATCGTGTACACCATCGTCTGCAGAGAAGAGAACGAGCATCCTGTGAGAAGAGCATCACCAGCCCTCTCTGCTCTGACGCGAGCACGGACAGGGCCTCCCTCTCCGCTCTGATGCGAGCACGGACAGGGCCTCCAGCACTTGCATGCACAATCATGGGCGTCTGAGGGGAGAAGCACGGGTGTTCACAGCAGACCACACTCCCTCTAGGGCTTTCGCCTGCTCCCGGCCCGGGTCTTTGTCCACCTGAAGGTGAGGGATGGCCCGAGCTTTTGCCAAATGGGAATCAGGGGGGCACAAGTGAGGAGGAGCCCCAGGAACACATCTCATGACCTGACCCAAGAGCTCTGCTGTGTCCATGTGCGCAGCAGCCCTGGGAGCAGGGTCCCAGTGCACGGCACCCACGTGCCCCGGGTGGTCTTAGCACCCCATCCGACAGTCCACAGACTGCCCAGCCCAGACGCCCCGAGAGCACCCAGAGGGTGTCAGATGTCCTAACCTGCACAAGTAGGTCAGCTGTGAGCTTCCCTAAGTCAACTCCCGGCCCCTAGAGCTCAATCCTGCAGCTAAGAGCAACCATTTCCCAAGAGTCCACATCCTCGGGATGAACCTTAAATACGTGGCCATGGCTCCAGCCGGAGAAAAAAGCAGAAGGAACAAGAAAGCACAGCATATTACCTCTGTGTCAAATCTTCCAAAATTGATAAGCCCTGGGCTGGAGAGGTCCCATATGTTTCCATGGTAAATGCTCAGGACAAAATTCAGGGTGAAAGTGGAAATCATGGAAGCAAAGAACTGTGAGCAGAGAGGAACACAAGTGCCATCAGAACTAAGCCCGCCCAGCTGAAGCCCCGGGGCTTGGATCCCAGGGGGGCCAGGAGGGGGTTGTGGGGGGGGCGGGGGTTTGAATGGGGACCCTCCCCTCCCATCACTCAGGAGGTGCCTGGCCCCTCATGACTTGGTGAGCACTTTGCAGCCTTGTCTGGATAAGTGTCGGGGCCAAGCCAGTGATGGAGCCGAGGGACGAGGTGAGCGGCGTGGTCTGGGGGGTCCCGATGAGGAAGACAATAGGGTGCAAACAAGGCCCATGGCCGACGGGGGAGGCACATGTGGCGGGAGGACAGTGAGCAGCTCAGGTCGAGTGACGGGCAGAGCCAGCCATAGCAGCCCCACGGGGGCATGGCTCCCCACACAGCGGGTCAGAGAGCCCAGGGGAAAGCACCACAGTGCAGGCCAAGAGCCAGGTTCCCGCCTGGGCAATGGAGGCCAAAGGACGGCATGGCCTGACCTCCACAAGGAAGCGGCCCTCTGCAGGCACTTACTATTCTCCATGTCAGGAACTGGTTCCAGAAGGAGGCACCCTCCTCCAAGCTGAACAGGACCCCACCTGGAATGGAAGCAGCCCCGCCCGGATGTGCTCCCCAGGACACACAGGGGAGCCTGCGCCCCATGCAGCCTCACACCCCACGACCCTGGGGCACCAAGACTGGCAGAGGCAGACCCCGGGCCTGTCAGGGGCACGCGCCTGCACCCTCACCCCGTACTCAGAGTCAGCAAACACCAAGACCACTCCTCCACACAGGAGGGACCGAGGCCTCCCCCATGCAGCCGTCCTCCTCACCCACGGGGGCTCCGAATGCGGCAGACACGCCGGCCGCAGCTCCCGCCGACACAAAGTCCCGCTTCTCCGTGTCCCTGCGGAAGTACTCAAAGATCTGCAATGGGGACACGTGGGAAGATGCTTCAGCCAGCTTCCCCAAGGGCGCTCCCTTCAGAGGGTGGCAAGGCTGGTGAGCGCCAGGGAGACAGGGCCCGAGGGAGAGGGACAGGGGACAGGATGGGTCTCTGGACGGTCCACTGATGTGGATTCACGAAGACTACAGAACAGACACAGCAGCACACAGCGCCCCCACAGACCAAGAGCCAAGAAAGGAGGCTCGAGACGATGATGAACCTTCAGACCGCGCCAGAGACCCATCACACGCCTCAAAACCCCGCGGGAGATGGGAAGAAGGCCAAATAAACAAGCCACTGAAAACATGACCTTGATGTAAAAACACAAGACTGTCCTGTAAAAACCGCAAATGTCTCTGAACTCCCACGTAAAGTCAGTGCGACACCCATCAGAATGCTGGCTTTTGAGGGAAACGTGACAAACTGAAAACAAAGCAGCTTCAATCTGCATGTGAGCCACTCCTGACCTCCTCCGAGGCTCTACGCGCCTTTGGGCGAGGCCGTGGTCCCAGCAGAGCCTCCCAGGGATGCTGGGGTTGTCCACGTCAGGAGAAGAGCACTCACCTTGAAATCGCGCTTCAGCGACGTTGACCTCCCCTGGGAAATCCCAGCGGCGATCACAGAGCCCGAGTGAATCATCGGCCCCTCCTAGAAGCACAGGACAGCCGCTCTCAGATAAGCATGGCTCTGAGAGAACAAACTGGCCTTGGGTCACAGGCAGTGAGCAGGGCTCCATTACCTTTCCCACCGCCAGTCCGCCCACCACGGACAGGATCACACCAGACACTTTGATCACGAGGGTCTAGAACACAAAGGAAGGTACGTCGACTCTCTGATTAAAGGCCACACACAGTCCGAGAACGTGTAGCAAAACTGTCTGTGAAGTGATCCAGACTATGCTCCCAGCTCCAAACCCATGAGACAAGGAAGGCGCGCAGGAGGGCCAGCACACCGTGGGCATCCTCGGTGCCGGGCTTCAGGCCAATTCTTTCCTGCCTTTGCAAACCTTCCAATTTTCTATCCCGAGAAGTTGTGTGTCCCAGAGAGCCGAAAGCAGCAAGTTCTGCTCCTCTGGACACATACCAGGTGTATCTGTTAACCCTGCGCCCATCAGGGTGGACCCTGCTGTGTGCAGCAGGCACTGGCCCTCCCCGAGGCCGCCCTGCTCCCTCAGGCTGCCACCACCAGTCCTGCATCCCCAGTGCACAGCTGCAGACCCCAGGAGCATCCCGCCCCAGACGGGCCAACCCGACACCTGGAAATGACCCCCGAGGAACCACGCTCCCGACACCCCAATCTCCTCAGAAAGGGGGCATTACCGAAAACGTTAAATGTAATGAATATCAAGGAAAACTATAAAAACAGGAAAAACCTCACGGTAAGTGTACCTACCACTCTAACAGAGCCTTTCTCCTCCTGAGATAGTAACCACCGTGCAGAACTTAATGCGTTCCACACAGCAGATGCCCCATTAAAGCACGTGTGCATAATTTAAAACACGTACCCCCTTGCAAACAAAGTTTACGTGAAATGCACACGCACGCTCATGGGCAGCACAGTGAGTGAGTGAGTCCAAGTCCCAGAGGTGCTGGGAGGCAAACCGGTAGTGCCCAGCCCAGCGCCCACTCCGGGCCTCACCTTAAGCCGGACCACATGGGGGATCTTCACCCCGTTGAGGAAGCACTTGATCTGGGGAATCCCGCTGCCAGCGGCGACCGGCTGGAAGGAGAGAGAGGCCGTTCTACGGCCGCACTGGCCCAGGCGGACACGGCCACACAGTGTCCGAGCAGGGGACAGCTGCCCATGGAGGGGTTCCCGCTTCTCCCCATTCCAGAGGCAGTGATGATGGGGGGTAGTGGGGAACAGGCCATGGGAGGGGTCAGGAATGGGGCAGAGGAGGCCCAGTGTCCCCAAGGGGGAGTGGGGGGCACCACACTGCCCTGCAGATAGAAGCTTCCAGATGCTACAGCCAGGACAAGGGAGAAGCCAAGAGGCAGGCCACAGGAAGGGAGGCTTCTGGGAGAAGTCCCGGAAAGAAGGGGTGCTCCCTTCCACCTGGACCAGCCCTGCTGCTGAGGCCCCGCACGGCCTGGGCACACCCCCCAGTCCTCGCTGCGCAGGGCAGGAGGAGCACCGCGGGACCCAGGCGCCTTCTGCTTTGCATATCTAACACCTGCACCAGAGGCCCCGCCGGTGTAGCCATGCAAACCTCGCCAGCAGGAGCCAGGGTTCCCACCCACAGGAACCCCTGCTGTGACCTCCTGGTGGCCGTACCTCCACAAAGGCGACGATCGCAGAGCCCACGAGCACGAACGCAGAGTTCAGTGTGGCCCACAGCAAGAGGGAGAAGGAGAGCCCGCCTCTCTCCGTGAACTTGTCGATATCTGGCACTCATCAAGGACGAGTGGCAGCTTCACCCCTGGCCTGCCTGCCGCACTCCTGCAGCCCGGCCTCCTGAGCCCAGAGCGCCATCCCGGGCACGAGATGCCACCACGCAGCCACGCCTCCCCCATGTGGTTGGCAAACACGCCCGGCTCGGAGGCCTCACCGCTGGCCCCTCCTGGGACCGGGGTGTTCTGCGGCGGAGCCCGTGCCCCCGTCTGTGCTGGGGACTACGGACAAAGGATACTGTCCTTGACGACCTTGTACTTCAGGCCAGCCACGTTCTCCACCACGATGTCAATGAAGCAGGCCACAAGGCCCGTGAGGATCCCAATCATGGCACAGATGATCCAGCGCTTCATCTCCACCGTCCGGAAGGCCTATGGGGAGGGCAACCATCAGAAGCAGGTGCAGTGGGGGTGGTCTCCGCTCACAGGCCACTCTGGAGACGGTGCGACCAGCCCCTGGGGTTCTGCAGGTCACCACCAGCAACGGCATGCCGCATGTGGGACCCCGCATCCTGGGGAGGCAGCCTCTGGTCAAATCTCAGAGGTGGTGGGCCTTCCCAACCAGCTCACAATTGGTAACTGACAGCCCAGGCACCCGACTCTGCATGTCCTTCTCCATCACACGCACCTGACACACCCACTCCCACCCCGTGTCCTATATTGGTGTCTCTGGCTCCAGGACACAAACCAGTAGAATGAATGGTGGCTCCAGAATCAGAGGCTTGAGGACCACGGAGGGAGTGGGAGATGGCTGTGCCCAGCCCGGGGAGCAGCACCAGGCGGCTGAGAGCAGGGCGTGTTGCGAGAACACTGCAGCCCAGACTCACCGTGTGGTTGATGCGCCTCTCCTCCTCCAGGAACAGCTGGTTCTCACTGTTGTCGTAGTCCAAGCTCTGCAAGACGGCACACACAACGCAGGGCTGACCCTGATGCTCCGGGTTCACAGCAGGTGGAGGTGGGCAGGGGGACAAGGGGCCCAGGGGCTGCGTGGGATGGGGGCGCAGAGGGAGAAGGCCCACCTCGTACTTGAGGGACAAGAGCTTCTCATTGTGCGGGATCTCCTTGGGGAAAGGGTGAGGGGGGTCCATCTCCTGCAGAAGGAAGAGGCAGAGCCACACTTGACAACCCGCACATGTGGGAACAAAGCACGAATGAGAAGGGAAGGGGGCAGATGTCCGTCTGGCCCACGAAACCTTCCAGGAGTCTGGAAGTGCAGGCCCATGCCCTTCAAGAACGCAGACACACATTCCAGACTAGGTGCCAGCAGATTGGGTCCCTCGGTTTGTCCCAGCGACACATCCAAAAATCGAGGGACATCATGTTTGTGGAACCGTGAGAAATATGTTACTAATGCACATCCCAGGTGCTGGCACCCGACTCTGAAATCCTGCAGCCTCTCTGGAGGGTGTTTTCTGTGTGCTCGGACACAGGTGGGGGCTACTAGCCAGAGAGATCAAGGCTGACTAGAGGGTAGAACTCTCAGCTCCACACCCTGACCTGTGACCTCTGCAGAGGGGTCGGGGCTGGAGACTGAGCCCAACACCCTTGACCAATGATCTCATCAACCACGCCTGTATAACCCAAAATGAAGGGGTTCTGGAGCCTCTGGGCACATGGAGGTGCCAGGAGGGGGAGGGTGGCGCTCCCGGGCAGGAGGCAGGGCCTGGAAGCTCCGAGCTCCTTCCCCACCCTCACACCCCCCCACCCGCCCCGTGGGTCTCTTCCATCTGCTGTTCCCGAGTCATAGCCTTGATGATGAACCAGTAACTGAAGTAAGGTGTTTCTCTGAGTTCTGTGAGCCGATCTAGCAAATTATGGCACTCAAGAAGGGGGTCGTGAGAACCCTGACTTACAGCTGATGACACCCTGGATGTGGTGGCGAATTCATGGAATGGGGCCTTCAGCCTGCGGGGGGCAGGTCTGCATTCATGCCGGGCAGATAGTGTCAGAATTGAGTTAAATTGTAGGACACTCAGTTGGTGTCTGCACAGAACTGGAAAATTGCTTGCTGAGGAAAACCCACACATTTGGCGTCTCCAGTGTTGTGAGTAAAAACAGCTCAATACCATTTCAACAGAATAAAGGACAAAATCCTCATGATCACCTCAACAGATTCAGAAAAAGGATCTAATAAAAATTCAACACTCCTTCATGACAAAAATATGTCACAAAGAACAGAAAGGAACCTCCTCAACCTGATCAGGGCGTCTAGGAAAACCCCACAGCGAGCATCCCACTCGATGGTGAGAGACTGAAGCTTCTCCCCTAAGATCAGGAACACGACAAGGGGCACCTGCTCTGGCCCCGCCCACTCCACACGGTCCTGGAGGTCCTACCAAGGCAGGTGGGCAAGAAGATATAAAAGGCATCCACAACGAAAACGAAAAAATGAAACTCACTATTTGCAAATAACATGACCTCATATACACAAAATCCCCAAAAATACACTAAAAAATTATTAGAATAACGCATTCAATAAGATTGAAGGATATGAGATTGGTATGCAAAAATCAAAGGCTTCCCTACACACCTGCAAGGAACAGCCAGAAATGAAATTAAGAAAACTGTACGCACAACAGCATCAAGAATAAAATAAAATTTATTCCTCATACATATTCAACAGAAAAAATGTAAGACGTGTGCGCTGAAAACCACAAAACACTGTTGAGAGGAACAGGAGATGTGAATAAATGGAAAAACACTGTGTTCACGGGTCAGAAGACGAAGCATGAAGCCCCAGCTGGCGTCCTTGAAGAAATGGACACGCTGGTCCTAAAACCACACGGAAATGCAAGGGGTCTTGAGCAGTCAAAATGACCTTGAAAAAGGAGAACAGGGGTGCCTGGGTGGCTCAGTCGTTAAGCGTCTGCTTTCGGCTTAGGTCATGATCCCAGGGTCCTGGGATCAAGTCCTGCGTTGGGCTCCCTGCTTGGCCGGGAGTCTGCTTCTCCCCCTCTGCTGCTCCCCCTGCTCGTGCTCATGCACTCTCTCAAAATAAATGAATAAAATCTTCAAAAAAAAAAAAAAAAAAGGAAAAAGGAGAACAAAGCCGGAGGACTCTCACTTCCTGGTTTCAAAATTCACCACAGAAGCTCTAGTCCTCCAGACGGCGTGGCCCCGGCACAAGCACAGACATGGGGATCAGTGGAAGACAAGCAGAGCCCTGGAAGAAACCCCCACGTTTACGGCCAACTGATTCTCTGACATGGTGCCAAGACGACTCATTAGGTAAAGAGCGTTTTTTTCTGAGAAATGGTCCTGGGAAACTGGACACCCATACACAAATGAAGCTGTACCCTTGTCTTCCACCAAACACAAAATTAGTGAAAAATGTATGGAAGGTCTAAAATCACAGAATTCTCAGAAAAAATACAAGAGAAAATCTTTATGACCTTGGACTAGGCAGTGGCTTCTTAGATACGACACCAAAAGCACAGCAACAACACAAAGAACAGTCAACAGGACTTCATCAAAATGAAAAGTTTTTGTGGGGCACCTGGGTGGCTCCCTTGGTCGAGCGTCTTAACTCTTGACTTCGGTTCAGGTTGTGATCTCAGGGTCATGGGACTGAGCCCCAAGTCAGGCTCTGTGCTGGGCGTGGAACCTGCTTAAGATTCCCTCTCTCCCTCTCCCTCTGCCCGTACCCCACCTACCCACTCTCTAAAAAAAATAAATAAAAAGTTTTGTGCTTCCAAGGAAACTGTGAGAAAGTGAGACCACCCAAAGAATGGAAGAAACTTTTTGCAGATTTCGTACCTGATGAACAATGTACATCTAATGTACTAAGAACTCTTATAACCTGATGATAAAAACACAAACAACCCAATTAAAGTGGCACAGGAACTGACATTTCTGCAAAGAAGACATACGCATGGCCACCAGCACAGGAAAGATCAACTGGCCATCACCAGGCGTGAGAGGGACACAGGTCAAAACCACAAAACCCTGAGGAGGAAATCACATGCAAGGCTGGGGAGTAGGGCAGGCTCAGGAAACATTCCCCAGTAGCTGCCAGACAGCCTGGCACGGGGGCGGGAGAAGAGGATATCACACTGTCCAAAGGTCCCTGACCCCAGAGATCCCTGTCCCCAGAGCTCACCTCCAGCCCACTCAGTGCCCCTCTCCCACACATGGTGCCTGCTGCCCTGGCCTTGCTTCCTGCATTTCCACAGGACAGGCTCTGTGCTCCCTGCTGGGATGCACTCGTCCCATCTCTGCTCACCTGGCTCAGCCTCAGGAGACATGGACCCTCAGAACCAACTTCTCTGGTCGCCCAGGCTCTGGCGGCCCCACGGTCTACTCCTCATTTTGTAACCCCCACCGCCCCGCTCTGCACGGAATTGCTCACATCTGTCCCCCAGCTCTGTACAGACTGCCCACACCTCACCTGCCCCCCCACATGGACTGGCCCACACCTGCCCTCCCGCCAACCGCCCACACCTGCCCTCCTGCTCTGCACGGCCCTGCTTGCTGTCCGTCCACCACCTTCTTTTTGGGCATTTACCGCCTGCACTCTGCTTGGCACCTCCACAAGAGCAGGCTTCGTCCTTCCTGGGGGCGGGTAGGCGCTGAGAACTGAAAGGTTGGGGAATGAGTCTACTACTCACCGGGTCGAGCAGCTCATCGTCCAGCTCCACGTTGCTCATCTGTCCGATCCGGAAAAATGCTGAACGTGGCGACTAGAAGCATAAGAGAAATCGTGGGGTGCTCGGTCATAGGTCGTGCGGTCAGTGCTGGACCCCAGAGAAGTCCAGACTCTGCATGAGTCCAGGCCTTCTTTACCCCATAGGCCCCGCTCCCCACCCTTGGCCTAAGGCACGGCTGAGACTACAGACATCCGCCAGCCCTGGGGACCAAGGGCTGCAGGGCGCCCATGCCAGCATCCTTCAGGCTCCCCCACCCCACCCACTTCCCGGGTCCCCTCATCATGAGACTGAGGGGCTCCGACAGGCAGGTAGCTGTGCCCGGCCTCCAGGCAGGCCCTCCAGATACGTGGCCACACTGCCGCCAGCCACCGGGGACAGACAAGCAGACACCGCACGGCCATGGCAGAGGCCTAGGAGGCAGAACGCAGGCACCTGCCACGTTTGCATTTCAGAGAAACACGTTTCAGGGTCAGTAGGTGCCAGATGCCGCGTGGAAACATGACCCCTGGTTTCTCTTAAGTGCAGATGGGGCTGGGCGCCCTGCCGTTTATCCAGTGGCCCTGCACTCGATGGAAAACCTGCCGCAGCAATGAGAACAAATCCTATAATCGTCCCCCTGATCCACGGCTTCGGGCGCGTGTGGTCAGCAGGAAGCAGATGACCGTCCTCCTGCCGTGTGGTCAGAAGGTCAGCAGTCACCTCGTGCTGCATCACAAGGGGCCGCTCTCCTCACTTGAAACCATCACATGGGCATTTGCCACCTCACACCCCCACAGGAGCACGGGTGAGGGTATATTGCTACAATTGTTCTACTTTGTTACCAGCTATTGCCCTAACCTCTCACTGTGCTTAACTTACTAACACTGCCAGAGCCAGGTGCCTACAGTGAACACAGTCCCCGCAACGCCCGTTACCCCGGCTACCGCGGCACATGCTCGCCCCACAACAGGGGGAGCTTCCGAGCAGCATGCTCACGTGAGGATCAGTGTGCTCCCTGTGCACAGCTGGGCACTCTACTCCATGTGCGTGCACTCAGCGCCAGTAACACGGCGGGTGCGGAGAGAAATACGGATTCCTCTTTAAAAACACTGACAATGCCCCCAAACTGCTGAATCCAATGAGAAAGGCAGGGTGGGGCTCCCGAGTTCCAAGCCTCCGGCAGGAAGGCTGGCCCTGCTGGCCACTGTGCCAGCCCAGCAAGGGATCCCAGTTCTCAAGCCAACGGTAGCCAGGAGGGGCCCGGACCTGGCTGTAGCCTCTGCTCACACAGGACACGTGTAAGCAGGGGGGGTTCTGGGCCACCAGCCTGGCCACAGCAACACCAAATGCATGTCCTTGGGGACGTGTCTGTACACGCAGACCAGCCAGACAGGTTTGCATGTCCATGCAGAGATGGACAAACCCAGCGGAGCAAGGCCAGGCAGTGCTCAAAGTCCAAGCGTGAGAGGCACAGGAGAACGTAACCCTCCCTCCGACCCGGCAGGTGGAGCCACAGAGAAAGGCAGCCTGGCCACTTTCATCTCACCCACCACTGATCAGAGAAGAAGCTCGGTTACACCGGGCAGTCATCCCTCCACAACAAGTGGGCCCACAGTCGGGGCCCATCACACATCTCTCACATCTGCAGTTTCCAAGAGCCAGGCTGCAGCCTCAGGAGAGGTGTGACAAGAATGGGTCTGGTCAGGGGCGCCTGGGTGGCTCTGTCGGTGAAGGGTCTGCCTTTGGCTCAGGTCATGATCCCTGGGACCTGGGATCAAGCCTCATGTCGGGCTCCCTGCTCAGTGGGGAGCCTGCTTCTCCCTCTGACCCTCCTCTGACCTGCTCTTTTTTTTTTTGGAAAAAAAAAAAAAAAAAAGAACGGTCTAGTCGGCACAGACGCACTCGCTCAGGTGACACAGGTCCTCAGCGCCCGACCAGAGGATGCGAGCGAGGCGGGGCAGCCTGCACCCCAAGAGAGCACGCCTGGACCGGGAGGTGGAGGCCCCTCCCTTCCCCCACTTCTCTTTTCTGGGCTTTAAGTGCATCTTCCAAGAAATATCTTTCGTGATGAAACAAGCCATTTACTTGGAGCTCAGTGATTTACTTGCTGCTGTGTCTGTCTCTTTCTCTTGAACACAGGTTAGATTACATACCGGGTCCTCAAACTGCTGACACGCACAAGAGCCTGGACGTAATCTCTGGGGTGTGATGCTGAGTGAAAGCAGACAATCCCAAAAGTGTGTAAAAGATTACACACTGAGCAGCCGCACGGACCTGACACTCAAAACGTTGGGCCAGGGCAATGAGAACAGATCGGGGCGCGGGAGGGGTGACCACAGAGGCAGGATGAGAGAGCTCCGTGCTGAGGCTCGCACTCTGCATGCTGACTGCGGTGGTGCAGACGCGGGACTTAAGGGCGGAGAAGCGCCCACGTGCCCACGTCGACGTCCTGGTGTCACCTCGGTGCTGTCATTCTGTGGGCCGGAGGCCATGGAGGAACCTGGGGCAAGGCGCACGGGCCCTCTCTGTACGGTCTTGTCAACTTCCTGTAAATCCATACTTATCTGTAAACATTTAAAAAATGTACATGCAAATGGGACGGCCACATCACACTAAGAAACTTCTGTGCATCACAGGAGACAAGAGAGCGAGAAGGCAGCCTACACTATGGGAGAACATATTACACATCGCATACCCGAAAGGAGTTTACATCCACAACATGTCAAGAACTCCTACAAGTCAACAACAAAAACAACCCGGTTAAAAAAAGTGGGCAAAGGACCGAAGACACGTCTCCAACGGTGACACACGCACGGCCAATAAGCACACGAAAACACGCTCAACACCACCAGCCAAACCACAGAGCAGCGCGTGCGGGGAGGATGTGGGAAGCTGGTGCCCTGCACACTGGGGTGGGGGAGCATGACGGTGCAGCGGCTGTGGAAAGCAGGGTGGCGCTTCCTTGGAAAATGAAACACAGGATGACCATGTGACCCAGCAATCTGACCCCTGGTGTGTCCTGAAAAGAGCTGGAAATGGGAACCCAGAGACCCTTGCACACCATGCCCATGGCAGCAAGATTCACATCAGCCAAGGGGTGGAAGCAGCCCTGGTGTCCCCTGACAGATGAATGGATAAACCTACCATGGCCCATACGGGCAACAAAAAGTCTCCTGGCCTTAAAAAGGAAGGAAATTCTGCAATCCGCTACAACACGGACGAGCCTCAGGGACGTTATGCTAAGAGAAAGCAGCCCGTCACAAAAAAACCAACACCGTATGATTCCACTCACAGCACAGATTTCTAGAACAGTCAGGTTTATGGAGACAGAGAGTAGAAGGGTGGGCAGGAGGGGCTGGGCTGAGTGTTTCATGGGGACAGTTTCAGTTGTGCAAGACAGACCAGTTCCCTGGGTAGGTGGCGGGGCCGGTTACACAACACGTGAATGCTTCTAACCCCACTGAGCTGTACGCTTCAAACTGGTCAAGGTGGTAAGTTTTGTTATGTGTTTTCACTCAAAGTAGAACCAACTTTAAAAACAATCTAAAGGCCATTTGCTGTCCCGCTGGGCTGTTGTGTGTTCTAGCGGCCACCAGGCTCCACGCTCAGCACGGAGGACAGAGGGCTCCAGCAGCCAGAGGCTTCCAGGCCAAGCACGCAGATGCCCATAAACAAAGTAAGTGCAAGTGTGAGGAAGCCTGTGAGGTCAGGTGGACAAGGAGGCCTGCAGGCTGAACCCCAATGAGGAGAAGGACTAAGCTGTACAGCGGGGGGCTCTCGGGACCCTCTGTCTAGGCCTGGGCCCAGCCTTGTCCCTCAGCTCTCAAGTCTATGCCCCTACTGCAGGCGGTGGTCTGTCCCACCCCCACTGACCCTGCACAGGTGGTACTGAAGGCAGGAGGGACACAGATCTGGGGAACCCTCAGGGAGGGCACTGCAGCAGCCAGCCTGAACCCTACAAAGTGAGGCTGTGGGTAGGCAGACAGAGAGGGAGGAGAGCAGGTCAAGGATACTAAGGCAGAGGAACTTCCAGGAAGAGCTGAGCCCGGTGCTAAGAGCCACCTAGGAGAAAGACGGGGTGCTCACTTATTGTAGAGAACTCAAGGGGCCAGTGAGGACAACAGATGACCCACCCCTGAGCACCCCTTCCGTGCCCCTGACACTCTCAGGCTGTGGTCTGTGGCTCCAGCCGTCAAGGCAGGACACAGAGGTAACCCAGTTCCCAGAGAAACAAGATCTGTAGAACTGACTCTAAACACTAACCTGAGAGTCCTACACCCGCCTGCCTCCCCCACCCTCCCCCGGCCCCAAGGTGTCTCAGGTGGAGCTTCCTAAAGCCGAGGTCCCTGGAAATGTCCTGCATTTACAAACACTGCAAATACCCCACTCCTCCACCTCTGGAGCATCTGTTTCTGCCTCAAAGTTCCCTGTATAAGTTCTCAAAATGCTCCGCTTCCCACTGCCCACACACATGACCATGACTTGCTGGCTGACCTCACCCCCTCCTTGTCCCAGCGGGAGAATGGCAGTGACTCGCTGGTAACTCACCATCACCTCACACTCCAGCACGACCGGCCCAGGGGCCTGACAAAGGGAACAGCGACCAACAGGTGGCTCTCAACAGCCTGCTCCCGGGAAGATGGAGGCTGAGCTCAGGCCAGTCATCAGTGTATCCTGCCTGGGGCTGTGCCTACTCCCCCCTGGCACTTAGCAGCCTGGCAGGGTAGCCACGTGGCACACGCTGCCCAGAGCAGCTACTTCAGGAGCTCGGCAGGCTCTGCTCGCACCAACACCACCACCATCCAACTCTGGACACGATGCAACAAACCCCAAAGGGCCAGGAGGTGGCCATGAGCTCCCACGTCTGATTCACTAGAACGTTCCTGTAGGGTGGTTGTTGGTCCAGGCTGTCATTTTAGTTCAAATAGCCCCGGACTGACAGCAGCTTACAGGCCACCATCTGCTGCAGAGCCTAGCGCTGAACTCAGCCTGCGGGCCCAAAGCAGACCTTCCCCACAAGAAAGCCAGCATCAAGGAATCCCATCAGCGGCCAGCGGAGTCACCCCATGAATGATAACCCAATGACAGTTGCTTTCGTGCTGCTCTTTCCAACACTAATCCACTGAGAGTGCCTACTGTCCACCAGCTGGGACAGGCACTGCTCAGCACAGCACACACATTCACCTTTCTGCAGGGAGGACCCTGAAGCAGAAGAGGCCATGGGGCTTGCCTCCTGGGGTGCGGAGCGGTCTCCCCCTTGCCACCGGTCCGCACAAGGCGGGCTACGATCTTTGAAGACTGAAATCTCCAGCTTCCTGCAGAACTCTCCCTGAAGTAAAGCCAAATTCAAAGGCAGCAGCTGTCCCTTACAGGTCTGACCCGCCTCTCTCCCCACTCCGATCTACTTTCCAAACTCACAGAGGATCTCAAACACACTCTCCATCCTTTCCCACCTATTGCCCCCCTGAGGGTCCTGCACTCAAGACTGGACCCAAATGGGACCTCTCCTGCCCTTGGGGCCCCTCACACAGTCTTCACAGAGCACGAGGCGTGTTTCTCCACGAGCCTACATCCAGTAGGAAGGAAGCTGCTTCTGCTCCCGTGTTCCAGGCAAATTGCATGCAGCTGGGCACACAGTAGGTGCATAATAATTCTTTTTTAATTACTTAAGAGAAACTAGTCAGGTGTTGCTAAACACAAATAAACAATAAAGTTGCAAACATTTTTTAGGACTGATTTTTTTTAAGAGTTCAAAAGGCTCTTCTTAAAAAAACCCAACACCCGTGTCTACTTGCAAGAGAAGTGGGAAACGCACATTCAGTCCTGAGATAAACCCAAATTCCACCTTACCGTTTCCAGTCTCTTTACCTGACGACCCTTAAAGCCAGTTTTACAATTCCATTTGGTAGACCCCAGGTTACTTTCTTTTAAAGGGAAAAAATAATGTTCCAAGAAGAAAATAACAAAGCACCCTTAAGGCTCCCCTCTAAATTAGCCATTTCAGATCACATCTCACGTAGACACAGAGAGCATTTCGGGACAAAATTTCACTCAAAAAGCAGACTTGCACTTTCACTCTGATGCGTTTCCAAGGGACTGGGGGAACCTGAAGATAAGCCCTACAGAAACAGCCTGACGTTTGTGTCCTTCCTAATTTTTAAGGACCGTTCTAACGTTTAAAGGACAGATACTGAACAACAGAAGAACAAATACCAAAAATAGAATAAGACCAAACAACGCATAAAAAGAGCTCATTAAATCAAAATGAACACAACACACATACGTGCATGCAAAGACGCAAACCGCATCGCTAATGCGAACACACGGCAACCACTCTGACTTGTTGCTTACAGCGTCTGTCTGCACGCTCTCATTTCATTTAGTTGGTAAGGAAAACTGGGTGCAAATACCTGTCATTTCTAAGATCGCCCTGTACCCATCCCTGCAGAGGAGAGTGGCCCACAGAGCCCCACAATGCAAGAGAAAACTCGGCAGGCGGAAGCTCGTGCGCGCTCAGAAAACACTGTCATGGTGAGCTCGGCCTGCTCCTCGAACCCCACCAGTCACCCGGCCCAGAGCTTCCTCCCAAGACTCCAGAACCCCAGGGCCTAGGTTCCGATGCCAGCAAATGCCATCTGCCAAGGAAGACCCGCGGCACGTTCCCGCACCCGTCCGCGGCTCAATTCCCTCCTCTTCACCGGGGGGCGGGGGGAGCGATGGAAGCACCAATGAGCCGGTCAGCACCCGCCAGGCACAGGGCCAGCCACCGGCGAGTGAGCGACCCTCCGCCTGCCAGAGCCACTGACTCCCGAGTCGGAGCGGCGGGGAAGTCCCGACCCACGCCCGCCACGTCGACGCCGGCTCCCGGCGGCGGGGAGACTGAGGCGCGGGCCGGGGCTCTCCCGGCGGACGGGCCTCACCTGACGGGCGGCCGCCGGCCCGGCCCCGTTCAACAGCGGCGTGCTCTCGCCGGCCGGCGCCCCGGGCCGCGCCGTCCTCCGCAGCAGAGGCGCCGCCTCGTCGTCGTCCAGGTCGCGGCCGGACCACGACACCTTCTTAGACACGTTGGCCATGGCCCGCTGCGGACGGACCGGCCCGAGAAGCGCGGCGGCCCGGTGTTTGTTCTCGTGACCCGCGCCGCGGCCACGTGACCCACGAGGACGGGCCACGTGATGCACGGCGGCGGCCGCGCAGAGTCGTGCGCGCGGGGGGCCCTTCTGGGAGTTGTAGTCCCGCGCCCGGCGCCCTCTGGGCGGAGGGGTCTCCGCGGCCACTCGGGTGACCAGCGGGGACCCGGTCCCCGAGAACGGATCGAGGCAGGAACGGAGAAGGGAGCCGGGTTCCGCGCGGACGGAACAGGAGAAAGGGGGAGGAGGGCGGGCAGGCAGCCCCTCCTGGAGCAGGTGGAGACCGACCAGTCGGCGCGGGAGGAAGGGCGGGTGGACACCTGGCCGCCTGGCCGCCGCGGGAGGAATGATTGGTCGCAGGCGCGTGCTCCGCCGTCTGGACAGGTCTGCTGCGCGCGGGGCCGTGCGCGGTCTCGGTATCTCCGAGGGTTAACGATAACGGGGAAAGGGAAGGAATCTTGGAAGTCAGGTGGAAGCCCCCGGAGCCCAGGACAGGCTGAGTACCGCCCGGGCCTCCCCGGGGCTTGTGCTGAGGAGGACATGCCGAGGAGGACACACGAGGCTCCTGGGGCATTGCTGCAGAAGCTGCTTCGCCAAGTGTCCTCACCAGCGGGGGAATCACACACGCACCCAAACTGAGGGACATCGGCTAAACTGCGAGGCGCTCTGTTCGGCCACGAAGGGCCGGGACTGCCCTCTGGGACGGGATTGAAGGGACAGGACAGCTGAAGGCTCCTGGCGGCTCTGGCCTCGCTGGGACAACTGGCAAAGTTTGGGCATGCACTGGGCTGGGTGGTGGGATTGCTGGGTTCCCCGCCCAGGGCTGAGCATTGTCCTGGGGTGACCGCAGGAAAGGTCCTTGTTCTCAGGAGACAAACGGTGCATGCAGGTGGATGGGCTGCGTGATGTGTGTAGTTTGCCTTATCATGGGGGCAGGGAGCCAGTGACAGAGGGGAGCAGATGTGGCCCAAGGCCAACATGGTCAGTCTAGGCCCAACGTGTATGACCTGCAATGTGTTCATCTTGCAACTTCTGTTTTTTGGCTGGGAAACTTTTCAAAAGGAAAAGATTTACAAAGTGTGTTAGAGGCTCTGAGGCTGAGAAGTTAACAGAGCCCCTCCCTCCACACAACTCAAAATCAGAACTAAAACTAAAATAAGAGAAGTTGGACAGGGTTTTGAATTTTCCCCACAATGACTGTGCAGTGCTCTTTTGGAAATTCTAAGAACAACATGCTTTCAAAAAAGGGTGTTTTCTCATTCGTGTCATCTGGCTTTGCCCTTTCGAGTGATGGACCAGAGCGGCGTGATGGCCCCTGGGTTGTGGCCCGGCACACGGGCATGAAGCGCAGGCAGGGCTGGGGCTAGGGCTGGGTGTGTGTAGACTGAGTGGACTGGATAATGGGGTTCCTGTGAAGACATCCAGTGATAGAGAAGTGAGGGCAGTCCGTGGGTCCTGCTGGAGGTCAGGGGGCATCTCTGTGGCCCAGCAGGACAACGCTGTCAGACAGATGAGGTGCCTGATTGTACTTGTGCTGGACCAGTGGCCCTTCTGGAGGACAAGCAGGCAGGGCGGGGAAGGGAGAAACCAGCCCCAGCTTCTTGCCAGGCCCCGGTCCCCATAGCATGAGAAGGGCATCTCTGGGTCATGTTGTCCTTACCCAGAAACACAACAAACTCGGGTCATAGGTGGGGTTTGATGGATTGCAGGTGGCTCATGCTTCAGAATGCATGGGGGGGGGGGGCTTTGTCACTGACCCCATGGGGGTGGCCGATCGCATGAGATTCGTGTTCAGACTGTCCTGCTTCAAACCCTGCATGGCTTCCCTTGTCCTGCTGGACAGAGCTCAGACCAAATTCTTAGTGACCAGAGCCCCCCCTGAAGCTGTCTCAGCCCTGACTCCAAGCCGTTCCCCAGACCGCTCCGCCCTCCTGGAATCCCACTGCCCATGAAGCTTCCCGAATGTGGATGTGGCCGCCCGCGGTGATGCTGTCTTCTCTGCCCTATTCCTGTGGCGTTAGGGTCTGTGGACTTGTAGGGGATTGCTGCTATGAATGGAGGGCCATCCTGGGTCCCCTAGGCATTATAAGCTCAAAAAAGGGGAGGGGCCAGAGATAATACCCTGTGTGGTCTTTCTATGCTGGGGATCTGCTGTTGCTGAAGAAACAGTAGTCAGATTACCAGTCTCCCCTAAAGCAGCACATCATCCCTCCTCCTCATGGGGGGAGGACTGAGCAAGAGCCCCCGAAAAAGCCCCAGGTGCCCAGGAAGGAAGAGCCCGAGAAGGAGCCGCTGTCCCTGAAGGTGCATGTGCCCTGGGGAAGTGCAAGGAAAAGTAGAAGTCAGTGACTCAGGGAGCGTCCCTGTGGCCACTTGGGGATTTCGGTTCTAGAATGTCTCCTCTGACCTTGACTCCTAGGGAAAGCAGCCACGCTGAGTCTGTGGGTGAAAGGCCCTGGATTGCTGGGGTCACAGCGCTGCAGAGATGAGAATGCCCTAAAAGGTGGAGGGAGTCATTTAGAGCACTCTCCCACCCCCCACTCCCGGGGCAGCTGCAGGATGAAACCAGGGCCCCTCGTGGAGGCCGGGCGGTGCGGGCTGGTGAGGGCTGGTGAGGGCATGGGGCTTCTCCAGCTTGTGTTCCCACTTTAAAGTGGGGGGAGGGGCTCCTGGAGGGCTCAGGTGGTTAAGGGTCCCGTCTGACCTTTGATTTCAGCTCAGGTCATGGTCTCAGGGTCGGGAGATCGAGTGCCCCCCCCCACCCATGGGGTGCTCTGCTGTGAGTCTGCTTGAGATTCTCTCTCTCCCTCTGCCCTTCCCCAAGCTCTCGTGCACACGCATTCTCTCTCTCTTGCTCTCTCTCAAATAAATACATAAATAAATCTTTAAAAAAAAGCAGGGGGAATTCTAAGAACCGAGCCTGTTTCTGAACTCAGGGATTCCTCACCTCTCCACGCGTGGGTTCCCCCCTGCAACACCCTCTCCTCCTGTCTTCCCAGACTCCTTCCTGATTGTCTGTTTGGTTCCTCCTTGGGAATCCCCGATACGGTAGGGGTTCGTTTCCATCACACTGAAACTTGACGCCCCTCCTGTCCGTGCCTGTTCTTTTAGGGGCTACGGTTCAGAAGAGTAAAAATAAACATCCTCAGACAAACGACATCTAGCCTTGGCAAGAACACGAGAAGCGGGAGCGCGCGTGCTGGCGGGGCGTGGGAACAGAGAGGGCGGTAGCCACTCTGGAAACCGGTTTGGGCGTTTCTTTGAAAGTTCAGACGTGAGTTCACCACGCGACCCAGAAATTCTACTCACAGGCACCCGCTCAAGGGAAACAGGAACCCGTGTCTGCACAAGGACTCATATGACAATGCTCGGAGCAGCTTTATTCACAGAAGCTAGAGACTGGAAGTGGATGAACGGATAGCAGCGTGGGGTGCATCCCGGCAGGGTGGCGCCCAGCGCCCAGAGGACGGGGGCCCTGGTGTGCAGGCATGTCCGCGGGGCTGGGGAGCGCGCCGCTCGGCGACAGAAGCAGACTTGAGACCCCGCGGTGTGTGATTCCTTTAGGTGAGTTGTCCAACGTCCAGAACGGGCCAATCCTCCCAGAGAGCCGGTCAGGGTTTGCTGGAGCTGGGGGGACAGGAGCAACTGCTAACGGGCATGATTTGGGGGGGCAGGGACATGGAAACACCCTAAAACTGGACTGTGGTGATGGTTGCACAGCTCAGTAAATTTGCTAACCATCTTTGCACTGGACGTGCATCGCGGATGAGCGTTGTAACACCTGCTCCGATAAAACCCCAACAAGGTTACTTTGAAAGCAGTGCCGTCCGTTGCTCGTGTGTGTTTCTGAATAGCTAGCTCCCTTCACTGGCTCTGGCACTGCTGGAACTTCAGGGCAGGAAATGGGTTCCTGGCCCTTTTCATGAGGGATATGGGAACAAGGACCACCCAGACAGACACTTTCTAAGCCACCTCGAGAGAGGACCATGGCAGTTCAAATGCACCCACCCAGGTTCCACGAAAACGGGGTTCTCCATCAGCAAACCCAGCCCAGACGAGAGGCCCCACCAGAGTCCTGTGCTCACCGGGCTGGAACGGCGTCATAGCCCACAGGGCCTCCCACAGCCCCACTCCACCTGTCGGCCCGCTCCCTCCCGCCTACACTGCCCTGTCCCCTCCCCAGTGTGGGAGGGGGCCCTGGATGGGGGTGTGCTTGGATCAGCGGTGGCCAAAGGCTGCTGAGGCTGTTCCTGCCGGGCTCAGGGCACAGGGCCTCAGGGGCAGAGCTCCAAGCAGCTGCAGTTCACCCTCTGCACGTATCCGCCTCCCCACTGGGCATTGTCCAGCGTCAGGATGGCGCCCCCGGGGACCTCCCTCCCAGTGGCCAGTTTTGCGACCTCCCCGGGGACCAGTGCCTGGTCCCAAATGGCCAGGCCTGCTATGCTGCCCACGAAGGCTTCAGAGCTGTCAAACCCGCCCCCCATGCTGTCCTGCTCCTGGCCCAGCACGAGGGACCCTCCTGCAGGGATCTCATAGCCCTCCCTGAAGTGGGAGCCGGTGGCCACGAGGCTGTGGTCCACGTACAGCCAGTATCTACCCGGGGTGGACATCCAGATGACACACACATGGTGCCACCGGCCGTCCAGCAGCGGCTGCGGGGGCAGCTCCCTGAAGGCCGGGTCTCCGATCACGAAGTGGATGGAGCCCGGGGCCAGGGAGTCCCTGCCGTGCAGCACAAGCTTGTTGTCATTCTCCTCCGTGGCGTAGGAGAGCAGGGTGCCCAGGCGGCCCGAGGCCGTGCGCACCCAGCTGCAGACAGATAGGGTTTGCAGGCCTGACGGGAAGCCGGGGCTGAGGAAGGCGGTGTTCCGGGTGGAGGTGTTCGGGAAGACCAGCACAGGGCCCACGTCACGGGCTGGAAACAGGGGGAGAGTCAGCCCCAGCACCAGGCGGCGGCAGGAGTGTCCACACTGCTCCCGGGCATGGGCTTCAGACCCCGTGGCTGAGTCAGCACTGTGAGGCTGGCCGTGCAGGGTGCCATGGGTCCTTGCTGCACCATCAGCCCATCCTACAGGTGGGAAGACTGGGAGCCCGCGCAGTCTTACACCTCTGTGGGAGTGAGCCTCTGGACACGCCCCACAGCAGCGGGACCCCCGGCGTGAGCCTCCTGGGGCTGCCATCACGAAGCCCCACACACTCAGAGGCTCCAAACAACACGAATCGAGTATCTTCCAGTTCTGGAGGTCAAAAGCCAGACCCGGGTCCCCTGATGAAAATCATGGTGGATGCGGGGCTGGCTCCCTCTGGAGGCCCCAGGGAGAATCCTCTCCTGCCCTGTCAGCTTCCAGAGACGCCCCCTGCTCATGGATCTTGGCCCCGCCTGTGTCTTCAAAGTGTGTCCCTCTAACCTCTGTCCCTGAGCTCACAGCTGCTTCTCTGACCTTCCTGCCTCGCCCCGGTGTCAATTCCAGCTCCCCTCCCGTCTCACAGTCTGTAATCACAGCCAGAAAGTCCCCTTGCTGCGTGAGGGGCCGCATCCACAGGGCCCAGGGGTCAGGATGTGAATGTCTTTGGGGCCATGCCCCTTCAGGTCTACCTGACAGAGGGGTCCATGGGGTGGGGTGAGGTCCAAGGTCCCAATCGGCAGGCTGGGGACCTGCATCTCTAACCCGTTAGCCCACTGGACCCAAGGATAGAGGGCTCCCAGCCCCTCTGTTCCCCTCAGGGACCCCGTCAGAATCTAGGGCCAGCACAGGAGACTCATGTGGGCGATGGCTGGGGACGCGTCGTATTATCCCACCAGCCCTAATGAGAGGGGTCACCAAGTGGGAGTTGGGGACCCCCCCGGCAGCACCCGATGTCTGTGCACACCCACCCCAGGGTGCCGGGGGGCCCGAAGACAGGCCATCACCTTCACGCCCCCCTTTCTTCTGGGGGTGCACAGGGCTGTGAAGCCAGTGTCCTCTCCACACAGCCTGGGGGAGAAGGCTGTCCAGAGGGGACCAGAGGCCTGAGGAGGTGGGAGAGGGGAGAGGCGAGGCCGACGGAATAAGGGCAGGCCATGGTACTTATTCTCTCCTGGTCTCTCGGGGGGTCAAGCCCGCTGGCTGCCCGGGCCGGGGAGCGCCCGAGTCCCCTGGAGACCACTGGCAGAGTCCTGAGGTGGGTCCCCAGTCTCAGGTGAAGGCCTGAGCGCCTGCCTTCCCCTCTGCAGCGTTGGGGAGCTGGAGCTCGGCAGCCCAGGTGGGGTCGGGGGCCGGGCCGGGGTCAGCCCTGGGGCCATGGTGCCAGGGCAGGCCACCTGCAGCCGGCCCTTGAGAGCAGCCAGCCTGGTGCCCTGGCCCTGCACGAGGTGTGTGAGGTGAGCGAGCGTGTCCTGCAGGGCCCTCAGGTCCGGGGCCAGGCCGGAGAGGGCGCCCCTCTGCACCTGCGGCTCCTTCCCCTCCTGGGTGCGCTGCTTGCCCCTTTCACTCAGCGCAGCACCCAAGGCCAGCAGCCTGGACTCCACCTTCCGGCTTCTGCGCTGGGTCTTCTGCATCCAGGTCTTGAGGTGGCTCAGGTCGCCCTGCATGGCTGCCTGCGACTGGTTCACGGCCAGAGCCACGGCCTGGGTCTTGCGCACCAGGCTCTGGAACCGAGCATCGATGCCGTAGGACAGGTTGTAGTTACGGGCAAGGACTCGCAGGTGTGTTAAGGTCACCTCTTGGAGCCTCCGAAACTAGAGAGAGACACAGAGGGCCCGGAGGATGCGGGACAAGCCTTCCCGCTCATGCTTCTGGGTGCCTGTCGTGCACTGGCCACCATCCACACTGACTTGATCCCCAGGCGGCTGCGTGAGGGGTGGGCCCATGACCACACCCAGCCCCACGGCGGCCTCGCTCAGAGACGCCCACTCTGTGGGGTGTGGGCTTCAGGCCCCCATCTCCCCCACGACCCCCATGCCTCTCGCGCCTCCCACACCTCAACCCTGTGACGCTCAGGGTCCTGCCTGAGTGGACGTAGGGCAGGGTGGGCTTCGTGAGTGGTTTGTGGGGATCAAAGCAGGCAGAGCCTGCAGAGAGCTCCCAACCCCGTGCCCAGACGCCCCAGCACCCCTCCTGCAGCCCTCTCGGGGCTTCCCACACCACCGCCCGGCCCGACTCCCACCCTGTCTTCACTGTCAGTTGGCTTGACTTCCTAACAGCCCAACAGACCTTCTCTGCTTGTTGCCCCTGTAGGGGACCGTAGAGTCACTGATGGAAAGAACCCCGCACTCCGTGTTTGCATCCCCAGAGCAGGACTCTTACTGCTCTGTTTCCGTGTCGGCTGTTGAATTTAACACACAGCTGCCCCAGGTGCTGGCTACACTCACCTGCCCTTCCAGTCTGCGGAGCCTCTCGAGAAATGGTTTCCTTTGCCCTGCAGGGCTGTATCCCTGCGACAAAGCCCCATGCAGACAGGCAGGCACAAAAATAAGGAGAGACAGGGCCTTCCTCCGTGGGCAGCCCATCCTGAGGACGCGGAGAGGGCCGTTGGCTTTGCGCTGCTTGTTCCCACACAGCCCTCCCAGCTTTCCTCCTCCCACCCTGCCTGGGAGTCAGGTGCTTCCTGCCACCTTAATGAAAAGCATCTGCCCTCCAGTCAGTGAGCTCTGGAGAGCTGGAGGTTCCCAAGGACACAAGCTTAAAACAGATGCAACAGTTTCTCTGGAAAATAATCCTGGGTTCGAGCCGCAGCCTGGCTGGCTCAGAGGCAGACGGTGATTGCTTTAGCAGGGGCACATGGACTCAGCTCCCACCTCAGGGAGCTGGTTGGGGCCGGGCCAGGGCCAGGGAGCCCCTGGAGCCAAGTCTGCTGTGGGGCCCAGCGTGCTGGCCCTGCACGGAGGGGCCTGTGAGGCCCACCTCTCTCCCTCAGGTAAGGCAAAGGAAATGGGTTTGGGGGCCACCTTAATTTGTTTTGGGGTATAGGTTGTATGGTGGGCTGAATGGTGGCCTCAAAATGGTAAGTCCAAGTCCTAACCCCGTGAATTCCCCTGTACCTGTGATGTGAGTTTATTTGGAAAAAAGGCCCTTGCAGACATCATTAAGGATCTTGAGAGGAGACCATGCTGATAGTTAGGGTGTCCTTACAAGAGACAGACACAGAGGAGAAGGCCGTGGGAAGACAGAGGCAGAGACTGGGGTGATGTGGGCACAGGGAGAGCCAGGAGCTGGACGAGGCAGGAGGGGTCCTCCCTGGAGCCTTGGGGAGCAGCACCCAGAACATGCTGACCTTGGAGCTGCATTAGTTACAGGTCATTGGTTGTGGCCTGGGGACACTGACTCCCTTCCTCCCCTTGGGGGCTCTCTCCACAGTTCCCCCTGCTCCACCCTTGACCAGTCACTCTCCCAGGCCACACTGGATCCCTGCAACCCGCTGCTGTCTCCCTCCCCTTGCGCTCTCCTAGGCCCTTGCACTCTCCTTGGCCCTGGGCTCCTTCACTTTTGTCCTTCTGCTGCCATTGAAGTGGCACCTGGGGGAGAGGAGCCATGCAGGGCTATTTAACTGACTCTGGTTTTATCCTGCTCCCTCCCTGCGTCATGGTCCCTGCAGCGGTCCTGGGATGAGGTCCCCGCCTGCCCCACTTACTTAGACCATGGCTGGGTTGCCGTAACCAGTGACCCCCATGGGGAAGCTTAAAACAATAAGTTTATTCTCAGGGGCACCTGGGTGGCTCAGTCATTAAGCGTCTGCCTTCGGCTCAGGTCATGATCCCAGGGTCCTGGGATCGAGCCCCGCATCAGGTTCCCTGCTCCGCGGGGAGCCTGCTTCTCCCTCTCCCACTCCCCCTGCTTGTGTTCCCTCTCTCGCTGTGTCTCTCTCTGTCAAATAAATAAATCTTTAAAAAACAAAACAAAACAAGTTTATTCTCTTGCAGTCCTGGAGCCCCATGTCCTAGGGCCCTGCTCCTTCCTCTCCCCAAGGCTCTGAAAAAGCTTTCATTCACGTATGTGGGCTTAGGACTTGGACCTACTTTTTGGGAACCACCATTCAGCTTATTACAGAGAGGTTTGAGAGGCTGGGGCACGGCACAGACTTGAGTGAAGGGACTCATGTGTATCTGGATAGAAAGCTGCTGGGTCCCCAGGGCCTCCTTGACCTCCTGCAGCTGGTGAACACTCTGTTCACCAGCCCCGCCACAGGATGTGGTCAGCTGGCTCTCTGGGGACCCCCTTCCCTGCGCCATGTGGGCAGCTGAACCCCTGCCATGTGACTGGCCTGAATTGAGATCCACCACAGACATAATGCACACTGGATTACAAAGCTTAGTACAAAAAAGGAATGTAAAATATCTCACTAATCATCATACATTGTACAGGACTACATGTCGAAATGGTAACATTCTGGGTTGATTGGGTTAAATAAAATATATTATTGGGGCGCCTGGCTGGCTCAGTCTGTGGAGTGGGCAACTCTTGATCTTGGGGTCATGAGTTCAAGTGCCGTGTTGGGTGTGGAGGCTACTCAAAAAAAAAAAAAACCATATACACATAAAATTAAAATTAACTTCACCTGTTTCTTTTCACTTTTTTACTACCGCCACTAGAAAATTTAACATCACATATGGGGCTCACATCCTATTTTGATTGGACAGCATTGCCCTGGAGAGAGACTGGGCATGTAGCTGTGTGCAGGTATGCACTGAGACAGGTGACTTGCCCCCAATCTCCATCATCTGTTCTTTTTGAAAGAAGAATTTTAGTGGAAATTATACATATAACAAAATTCACTTTTTTAAAAGGTAACGCTAAAAGCGAGTTATTGAAATGTCCACAGGGACACCTGGCTGGCTCAGTTGGTATAGTGTGTGACTCTTCATTTCAGGGTTATGAGTTCAAGCCCCACACTGGCCATGGAGCCTACTTTATTTATTTTTTTAAAGATTTTATTTATTTATTTGACAGAGAGAGAGAGCACAAGCAGGGGAGTGGCAGGCAGAGGCAGAGGGAGAAGCAGGCTCCCTGCAGAGCAGGGGAAGCCTGATGTGGGACTTGATCCCAGGACCCTGGGATCATGACCTGAGCTGAAGGCAGTCGCTTAACCAACTGAGCCACCCAGGCGCCCTGAGCCTA
>NC_058407.1:138604609-138693421 GCF_002201575.2 Neomonachus schauinslandi
GAAGGCAGTCGCTTAACCAACTGAGCCACCCAGGCGCCCTGAGCCTACTTTAAATAAATAAACTAACTTAAGAAAAAGAAAGAGATGAGATAAAGGTCTGCACATTGAATTGTGGGACTCTGAGGGTTCTGCCAGCTTCCAGAAAGGAGAAGCCACAGCCCCAGGTAGGAGGAGGGTGGGAGCTTCTTTAGCCTTGGGGAAAAACAAGAGCGTCCTTTCCCCCATCTGTCAAAACAAGTTCCCCTCATCCACATACAGAGCTTCTTTTTTTTTTTTTTTATTTTTTTTTTTAATTTTTTTTTTTAAGATTTTATTTATTTATTTGAGACAGAGAGAATGAGATAGAGAGAGCATGAGAGGGAGGAGGGTCAGAGGGAGAAGCAGACTCCCTACCGAGCAGGGAGCCCGATGTGGGACTCGATCCCGGGACTCCAGGATCATAACCTGAGCCGAAGGCAGTCGCTTAACCGACTGAGCCACCCAGGCGCCCCCACATACAGAGCTTCTTGCCTTTGACTGTCTCATGCTTAATATGAAGGCTAAGCGAAGGATCTCTATACACGGGAGCCTCTGACAGAAATCTGCCCAAACAGAAAAATGCAGAGAGCCAAGGAAAAGCTCTAAAGCATCTTAATTCCTACTCCCAGAAAGACAAGAAAAGCTTTGTGTCCGCAAGGCAAAAACATAGATGTTATGAGAAAAGGAAAAATCAACAAGGAAGAAGTTGCTCTTGAAGGATGAAAACGAGGATTTTCCAAATAGGGCGCCTGGGTGGCTCAGTTGTTAAGCGTCTGCCTTTGGCTCAGGTCATGATCCCAGCGTCCTGGGATGGAGTCCCATATCGGGCTCCCTGCTCCGTGGGAGGCCTGCTTCTCCCTCTCCTACTCCCCCTGCTTGTGTTCCTGCTCTCACTATGTCTCTCTCTGTCAAATAAATAAATAAAATCTTAAAAAAAAAAAAAAGATGAAAACGAGGATTTTCCAAATAATTAAATCAGGAAAGCTGAAAGGCAAGTTTTAAGCAATTGCCCAGAAAGTAGGGCAAAAAGACAAAGAGATGAAAAAAAGAGAGAGAGAGAAAGAAAACATGGCCTTCGAGGTCAATCCAATGAAAAGCAAGCGCAGAGAGTGAGACTAAAAAATGGGAAGATAGTCTGGGAAGGTGTCACAGTCAAGGGCATCAGTCTGTCTCAAGACGGCGCACCAGAGAGGGCCAGGTGTCTCATCAAGTGTCAGAACCCTATGGATGCGGAGAAGATTCTAGAAGTGTCCACAGAGGAAAAACCTGCTCAATGGGAAAGACTGAGACTCTCCTCAGAGAACTGAACGCTGGCTGCCAAAAATAGAGGAGCAAACCTTCACATCTCCAATGAAAATTGTCCATTTAGCTCAAATGTGAACCTGCCTGGAGCAAAGAACAAAGACATTTTTCAGACACGTGAAGGCTTAAGAGGCTTATCTTCCGTGCTTCAGGAAGCACCTAGTAGCCTGACAGGCTTGGGGAAAACAGCGGGTCAAGGTCGAACGAAGCTGCTGTAGGAAGTGGAGAGCGAGGCTCTCATCCAGAAGCGGACTGGGAGGAGTTCCGGAGTCCCAGGAAGGCATCCTCCTGGACTCCCCGCATCCTGTCCCAGCCCACATCCCTCGGGAGCATCCCAGGCCAGCCCTCCTCCCCGCCAGGCCCACACCTGGGAGGCACTAGCCGCGCACCTGCGCTCCCCGCGCCCGCGGCTGCCCTCTACCGCCCGTTCTCCTGCCTGCACCCAGGGCGGGAATTCCAAAACGAGACTCCTCAGCCTGCCTCATTTTTGTTTTTTTTTTTAAGATTTTTATGTATTTATTTGAGAGAGAGCGAGAGCGCGCGCACGCGCGAAGGGGGGCGGAGGGCAGAGGGAGACAAGGAGAGAACAGAGAATCTCCAGCTGACTCCCGGCCGGCCAGCGCGGAGCCCCACCCCGGGCCCTGTCCCACGACCCTGAGATCACGACCTCAGCCGAAATCAAGAGTCCCACGCTCAACCGACTGAGCCACGCAGGCGCCCACTGCCCAATTTTTCTTAATCACTCTTTGCCATCGGACCTCTCGCTCCTGTACTTCATTTGTGCCCCTGATTTGTGAGCCAGGACTTGATCGGCTTCATTCTCCGCCCTGGAGGAGTGCTTGCTGTACGCAGCAGGCATTTAATGAGTGCATGCTGAGCTAATGCATGCTTCCCAGATTTCCCCGCAAGGGTAGTCGAGGCGGAACCGGCACCTCCCTGAGGTCTTCCCAGATCACCCCCGACGCTGCCCACCGCATATGCGCCAGGGTTAAGAGCAGCCCTTGGAAAGTGGCCACCAAGGAACTGGATTTCGGCCAATTTTCACGGCCACTTGCGGCTGGCGACCCCGCGTGGAACGGTGCTGCGCCTACCCCTGTCGGCCCCGCCCACCCCAGGGCTCCACCCACCCACACAAGGTCACGCCCCCACTCAGCGCAGGCGCAGATGCGGCCGCCCGCCTCACGCCTCTTCCGGGTCCCGGGTTTCGCGGCAGGTTCGTCGCGATCTGCCCGCGGGGTCCGGCCCCACAGACTCGAAAAATTCAGCGGCAGCTCTGCCAACGCACGGGGAGCTCGTGCTCCGCGGTCTCACGCTCTAGTCCGCGAACCGCGTGCGAAGCTGGGCCTCGGCGGCCGGGGCGAATCGGCGGAGGGGTGGTAGCGGCGGGGCTGCCCGTGAGCGCGCCGGCGAGACTCCGGGACCGAGTGGGTGCGCGCCTCCCCGAGACCCCCGCCCGTCGCTCCCCAGGCCCGTGCGCGCCCCGAGACCCTCTCCCGTCCCCAGACCTCCGCCCGCCCCGGAGACCCCCTCCCGTCCCCCGAGGTCCCCTGCCCGTCCCCCGAGAACCCCCGCCCACCCCGAGACCCTCTCCCGTCCCCAGACCTCCGCCGGTCCCACAGACCCTCTCCCGTCCCCCGAGACGCCCGCTCGCCCCGAGACCCTCTCCCGTCTCCAGACCTCCGCCCGCCCCGGAGACCCCCTCCCGTCACCCGAGGTCCCCTGCCCGCCCCACGAGGCCTCTGCCTGCCGCGCCACCATGTGGACTCCCCGCGCACGCTGGGCAAGGAAGCGTGGGACGGGTTGGTCGCTGGCGTGTTATCCGGCCTGCGCATCCGAGCCCGCGTAGACCCGGCTGGGTGGGGAGGCGGCTCGTGGGGATTCTTCTTGGGCCCCTGATGCAGCCTTATTTAGTGGCTGGGTGCACTGGTGATAGGTGCCTACCTAATGGTACTCAACCCTGCAGGGGCACCTGACCCTCAATATGAGCACAGATGATTTTGGTTTCTGGGAGAGAAGGGAGTTTGACAGATGGGTGATGCCTCAGGGAGTTAGAAGTGATCGCACGCCTGTAGTCCAGGGTCTCCAAGCCCCAGCACTGCTGACATCTAGGTTTGGATAAGCCTCTGCTGTGGGCGCTGTCCTGCACATAGAGGACATTTACCAGCATGCCTGGGTTCTACCACCCACTCACTAGATGCCAATAGCACCCCACTTGTGACCCTGGGGCACAGTGCCCTACGGTAGAGGGTACCAAGCTGTGAACAGACTTGGTAGATGCTGGAGGGGGGGATACTGCTGGACAACAGCAGGGGTGAGGAGAGACTGGGGTCCCCAGAAGCTTAACAAGAGGGGCCAGAGGGTGGGGGTTCTGAGACCGGGCCCGCGTGGGTACCAAGGGCTCCGTGGACTTCTCACGTGCTTGTCCTGTGGCCTCCAGGATGGATCCAGCGCAGTCTGCAGTCACGCTCACCGTCCGGGAAGCACTTCATACCCTTTCCTCTTCTGAGGATGGCGGCCGCCTCCTTTCCACCCTGGGGGCCCTGAAGCGGTATCTCAGTGGAGCAGAGAACTCAGCCCTTCCCGGGGAGCAGGAGGAGTTTGCCAGGATGCACTTTTCCGCTGTTCTCCGATGTCTAGTGGGCAGGCTGAGCCCAGGCTGGCTGGAGCTTCTGCCCGACGGCCAGCTGGAGGACCTGTGGGCCAGCTTTTTCCTGGAGGGCCCTGCTGACCAAGCCTTCCTGGTGCTGATGGAGTCCATCGAGGGTGCCGCCGGGTGAGTGGGGTCTGATGATGGGGTCACTTGTAATGTCCGAAACACGAGTGTGGCCTGAAGGATTGCGAACCAGCAGGTTCTCCAGCTTGTGTGAGAATGTGGTGTCCTGAAAGGTGAGAGAAAAGAGCGTGCACCCGGCAGAGCGCCTGCAAAGCGCCTGCAAAGTTGAGGCGGTCTGTGTTGATCTCCTTTGCAGTGAAGAGGCCCTTGCCCTAGGTCCTGCCGCACTGGCGAAGGGAGGGAGCGGGAGCATTCCCATCCCGGTGGCTTAGCCAGTGGGTTGGCTCCAGACTGGGGTGACATCGGTAGGCAGTGGGCATTGCCATCCTCGTGGGGCCCTTTGCTTCACTCCGTGGCTCTCAGCTCCACAGGGAGGCCCCTCCCTGGGCCCCGCAGCACACTTGTGGGGACACCTTCCTCAAGGTGGTTCCCAGACTCAGTGTCAGAGCATGAGACAGTCCTGCCATGTGGCCTCCCGGCTGTGGCACAGCTGGGTTTCAGCAGAGTCGGCGTGGATCGGGAGAGGAGAGTGGCAGCATCCAGTGACTCCATGGTGGGGAAGCTGCTCTGGGCCCCACCAGGGCCTGGCTGTCTGGCAGTGGGATTTAGATACTCGTTGTCAGGTGCCGATTAAGCTGTGGGATTACTTGCTCTTCCTTTGGGCTGGGGACGCTGAGGGTGGGGGCTCACGGCTCTGCCCTTCACACCTGCTCTTGCTTCAGCCCGAGCTTCCGTCTGATGAAGATGGCGCAGCTGCTGGCCAGGTTCCTGAGCGCGGGTAGGATGGCCGCGGTGATGGAGGGCCAGTCTCGGCAGCTGACGGAGCCGGCCTTCCGCCTGCTCCAGGAGACGCTCCTCACCAAGGTGGTGGGCTTGCCCGACCACCTAGGCAACCGTCTGCAGCGGGAGAACCTGGAAGCATTCCTCCCCCAGAATTACTTCCCTCTGCTCGGGGAGGAGATCATGCGGGTGCTGCAGGCGGTGGTGGACTCTCTCCGAGGTGCGGGCCCCTGCACACTGTCCTTCCAGCCATTTTCTCTGGCCACCATCCCGTCCCTTCCTCCCTCCCTCCCTCCCTCCGTCCGGGCTTTTCATGGCCTCGGGGTGCTTGGGATTCTCGGGGTGATGCCGTTGGCAGGTCAGATGTTGTCTCCTGCGTGGGGTGGTAGTGACCTGCACGCTGAGCTTCACCCACTTCTTGGCTATTGACCTTGAAGATGGAGCTGACCTTGATTCCTTTAGCTCCTGGTTGGACCTGTTGGTGAAGCCATGCAGATGGGGCTGCTCACGGCCGGGGCCTTCACGGAGCATCTTAGAGACCATATCACTCAGTCTGCTGTGGTTGGGGTCCTGGTGTCTGCGCCACCCTCTGCTCTCCCATCATGGGGCGCACACAGGGTCTCGCTGAGGCTGTGGAGTGGGTGCCCTTCACACGTGTGCTCACATCGTCCCTGTGCCCGCCCTGCGAGGGAGGCCCCACCACTGCAGAGGGTCAGGGGGCCAGGGTGAGGCGAGGCGCGCCAGCGTCTGCTCAGCCAGGCCGCCCCTCCTCCTGCTCTGTGCTTGAGAAGCCTCCAGCATGTTCTGAATGTGCCCAGAGCAAATCTAGATCACGTCTGCTTCTATTGGGCGGCTGCATCCGGTTCGTCTTTGTAGGAGCTCAGATGCCCCTCTTTAGGTGGCAGATACTCCGTTTCCTTTCGTGCACGTCTGGACTGTCTCGTGGTGGGCACCGCCATTGTGGGGCTCGTGGGCCCGGCCTCCCCTCTCCCCATGCCCCGTTTCCTCCCTGCGGGCGGCTCAGACCTGCCCCACGGGGCTCACTGCCCTGGCCTGCCCCTCGGTGCCGCCTCCGCCCCGTGCCACGACACTGGGCCATACTCCGTGGGATCATCACGGGTGATTAAGCAGGCGGAGTGTGAAATTACGGTGGGTGCTTCCAGCCCGAGACAGTGCTACTGAGGTTTCAGTTGGAACTAGACGGAGAGAAACGGTGTTTTTACAAGGCAGAGATGCCCATACAGACGTGGGGTCTGTTCCCACCTAGTCAGGTGTCTCGTGGACTTACCGCTGCCCTGCTTTGAGATCCCGCTTTCCTTCCCGTCCCAGGTGGCTGGGACTGCTCCGTCTCCTTCCTGTCTCAGGTGCTCGGGAAGGCCTGTGTCCACGGGAGACAGAGTGAGTGTTCCCTGTCCCGGGAGGAGCCGCAGTCCTTTGCGGACGTCTCCCCGCCCTTCCTGTAGCCGTCCCGGGCGGGGGCGGGCAGCGCAGTTCCCTTGTGGAGCCTGGGCCCCTCTCCTGGGCCCGGCGGACCCATGGGCTGTAGACACTGGGTGCCGCACGGCCCCGAGTTCAGGGTCTCTGTCTTCCCCTCAGAGGAAATCTTGGGCGTGCTGGTGCCGCGGCTGACGGCGCTCACCCAGGGCAGCTGCCTCTGGCGGCGCGTGTGCTGGCGCCTGGTGGAGTGTGTGCCCGACCGGGCCATGGAGGCTCTGCTAACGGGACTGGTGGAGGCTGCCTCGGGGTAAGGAGCCAGGGGGGGCAGGAGGCGGGCCTCCAGGGACAGCAAGTCTCCCGTCCCTCGTACATGCTGTGAGCTCACGCCGGGAGGCCGTGCTCCTTTGTCACCCCCGACTAGACGCGGCCAGAGCAGGGGGGGGACGTCCACTAGTGTGGACATGCTGGGCTGTCCCTGGGAGGAGGGAGCATCAGGTGTGATTCAGAGCTGGGGCGTGGGCCCCGGGCTCCCAGTGCTTAGCGCGGAGCTGGGGACGTCTGGAGTTCACGCTCTGCCCTCTGCCCCCGCCTGTGCCTCGCAGGCCCGACGTCCTCTCGCGGCTCCTGGGGAACCTGGTGTTGAAGAGTAAGAAGGCCCAGTTTGTGATGACCCGAAAAATTCTGTTCCTACAGTATCGATACTCGGTGAGACTGGGGTAAGGGGGTGGGCTGAGGGCCACCCCAGGGCCCAGAAGTGACCGTAGCGTCTGGAGCTGAGCTCGGTTGTCCAGGAAGCACTGCTGACCCTCAGTCCAGACCAGCCTCTGCTCCGGGACCCCTGGGCAGACGGTCCTCGGCCCATCATGTGGGCAGCTGGTGTCTGCCTGGTCGGCAGTGACCGGACGCCCGGCCTCTGTCATAGACGCCCATGCTACAGAGCCTGCTGGGGTACCTGGCCATGGACAGTCAGCGGCGCCTGCTCCTCAGACAGGTAAGCGCGGCCGGGCCCTCCACCCCTGGTGTGCTAGGACCACCTTCTGCTGGGAAGGGAAGGGAGGAGGCCCCTGCCTGGAGCAGAGGGTGCCGGCTAGAGCCTCTCGCGGGCTGGCAGTGGGTGAGGGTGCTGGCCAGGTCAGCGGCGCCGTACAGGGAGGCAGGCGGGGCTGTGTGACCGGCCGCACCGCCCGCCAGGTGCTGAAGGAGCTCCTGGAGACGTGGGGCAGCCCCAGTGCTGTCCGCCACACGCCTCTGCCGCAGCAACGCTACGTTAGCTCGGCCCTGCTCATCTGCCTGGCGCACCTGCAGGACACGGAGCTCCGGGACAGCCGGGACGGTGAGCAGGCGGGCCCCTGCCCCAGCCCCATGCCTGTCCCCACACGCCACCGGTGCTCAGTGTGCGGCTGTCGGGGCTTCCAGAGCTGCTGGCTAGCCTCATGGCGGGAGTAAAGACTCGTCTGGACAGCAGCCTGCCCGCTGTGCGCCGCCTGGGCATGATTGTGGCCGGAGTAGCCAGCACCCGGATCCACCCTGACGGGCCTCCCTTGAGGTTCCAGGTGAACGAGGGTGGCACCCTCAGTGTTGCCCCGCCCCAATGTCACCACGTCTTCCTGGGTCCAGGCCAAGGCCCCTGCATGCTGGTGTGGAACAGGGCCTGGGGGCCCCGCTGAGGGCCGCACCTCGAGGGGCAGGGGTGTAGCCCCCAGGTGGATTCCCTGGGGCGTCCGCAAGTGTTCCCTCTGGACAGGACTCAGGCATGCTGGACAGGCGTCCCCTCCCCTCCACCTGTGGAGCCCCCTAGGATGTCCTCGGGGGATTCTGGTCCCTCGGGAGGGTGGGCTTCCCCGGCCTTACACACCCAGCGCTGCCCGCTGCCCTGCATAGACTCGCAGAGTCGTGGGCTGTGCTGGAGGCAGCAGGGGCCGTGGGCCTGCCCGCCCCCCCGGGGCCGGCTCCAGCCTCTGTGCGTTGCAGTACGAAGAGGATGAGCTGAGCCGCGAGCTGCTGGCCCTGGCGGCGCCCCCGCCTGTGGCTGACAGCCCCTCGGAGGCGGAGGCAAGGTGAGGGTCTCCATGCCCCGTGGTCCCCGAGCTCTGGGCGTGGTTGCTGGACAGGGCCCGTTCCCGCACGCGCGTTACCCCGTCACCTTGTCCTCCTGGACTCCAGTAGCTGAGACAAGCGAAGAAGCGCAGGGTGGGGACAGGGAGAGCACTTCCCAGGGAAGGTGGCTTCCAGGGCCAGAAGCTTGTGTGGGGCCTCCTCGAAGGGCTCCTTCTTTGTTCTCCAAAGCCCGGCTGTAGAGACCCCTGACAGAGGGAGCATGGATGGTGGCGTCCCCCAGGCCCAGTCGGAGGGCTTGGGCTCTGACCTGGACAGGTAGGGGCTGGTCTCAGGTGGAAGCTGCAGACGTGGGGGAGCAGAGCCCCGTGCATGTGAGCGTGGGAGCAGACGGCCCGCGCTATGCGGAGGTCGCGGGTCAGCTTTGCAGCGCCGCTCTTCTCAAGCACCCTAATAGGAAAAGTCTGCTGTTCCTGAGGCTTCGGGGACTTGGGGTTAATGCCAGTGGCTCAGGAGCACGGCCTGCCTGTTGCCTGCTCCTGGGTGACGGGCCGGCCCCGCGGGTCTCTGCTGCTTCCCCAGTGACGATGAGCTTGTCCCCTATGACATGTCGGGGGACCAAGAGCTGAAGAGTGGGAAGGCACCTGCCTATGTCCGGGACTGCGTGGAAGGTGGGTCTCTTCCCCGGCGGGAGCCCCACCAACGCCTGCCCTGGGGTGGCTGAGCCCTGGGAACTGCCCGTGGCCTGGGACTTGCCTGCCTCCGCCCAGCGCCCAGACCCTGGCCGTCAGCTTTGCCTCACACGAGGTCAGGGCTGAGGATCAGCATGGGCCCGTCTGTTCTGTGTAGCCCTGACCTCATCCGAGGACTGGGAGCGCTGGGAGGCAACCCTGCGAGCCCTTGAGGGGCTGATTGTCAGGAGCCCGGCTGCCGCCCGCGAGGTGAGGGAGGGCTATGTGTCTGCCTGGGAGGCCTGCACAGCTGGGGTGGGGAGGCGGAGGGCAGGTGGGGGGCTGAGGCACGCTGACCCGTGTGTGCAGGTGAGCGTGGAGCTGGCCAAGGTGCTCTTGCACCTGGAGGAGAAGACGAGCGTGGTGGGGTTTGAGGGGCTGCGCCAGCGAGCCCTGGTGGCTGTCGTGGTCACAGACCCGGCCCTGGTGAGTCCCAGGGGTGGGGTGGTGCTGCGGTCCTGCCACGAGGCAGCATCTGCACGGGGGCCCTAGCCCTGGGTGGTGGCCCACAGCGGCCTTTCGTGTGCCCGGCTCAGGTCGCAGAGTATCTGACCTCACAATTCTACGCCCTCAACTTCAGCCTCCGGCAGCGCATGGACATCCTGGACGTGAGTGCCTGGGGCCCTCTGTCCACTCGTCAGGCCCAGGTGCCCTCATGAGGGGAGGGGAACGCATACTTGCCAAAAGCTACGTGGCCAGGACCAGAGGCCTCCCCAGGTCCCTTGTTGCTGGACCTGAGAGGCTGGGACCGGCACCCATCTGGGGTTGTCTTTTTTTTTTTTTTTAAAGATTTTATTTATTTATTTGAGAGAGAGAGAATGAGAGAGAGCACAAGAGGGAAGAGGGCAGAGGGAGAAGCAGACCCCCTGCTGATCAGGGAGCCTGATGTGGGACTCGATCCCGAGACTCCACGATCATGACCTGAGCTGAAGGCAGTCGCTTAACCAACTGAGCCACCCAGGCGCCCCATCTGGGGTTGTCTTGACAGCACATGGGATTCAGTGGAGTCTGCGTGTGTCCTTTACCTTAGACAAAAGCTTTATTGAGATAGAATTCCTATGCAATACAACTCCCCATCCTTAAGGTGAGCAAAATGCGTCCTGTCCACACGATGAAACCTTACTCAGCCTTATGAAGAAAGGACGTTCTAACACCTGCCACCATGTGGCAGAACCTACCAGACACTGCTCAGTGGAAAAGCCGGTCCCTAGAGGAGGGTGGTGTAGGGCTCTGCCTCCACGAGGTCGTTGGGGTCAAAATCAGACAGGAAGTGGATGGTGGGGAGGGCGTGTTTCACAGGGACGGAGCTCCTGTTTGGGAAGACGGAGGGGTTCTGGAGATGATGCTGGTGATGGCCAGGTGAGGTGAACTTGCTGCCACTGAGCTGTGCACTCACCACGGTCACGGCACCGAACAGGGTCATTGTCTCCGTGCTTGCCGCTCAGTGGCATTTGGTCCTTGACTGTGTCGTGTGACCTCAAAGGAACGGCCCTTGGCACGCACCGCCCGGGCGGGTGCCTGCAGCATCAGGCTGCCGTCTGTGGCCTTGACTGTGCCAGGGCGTCCCGCACGTGTCCCAGGGCCCATCCGTGCACAGCCTGGGCCAGAGCTTCTTCCCTTTTCCCAGGTGTCTGGGCGCCAGATTGGACGAGGTTCTGGAATAGAAGGGGCTCTGGGTACAGGAGCCAGGCCGCTGGGCTGTTGCCAGGGGGCCGTCCAGCTTTCCCTCCTGTCACCCACACAAGTGTGGTGACGCTGGGGTACTCGGAACTGATGTTCTCTGCGTGGTCCCCAGAACGTCCTCTGGCACCGCCTGTGGGCTGATGGTGCCGGTGGGGCAAAGGGCTCAAGGGCACTCAGTTTACTTTGAATTTTGGAAAGTGCCATCCTTCCCTAGAGTAATGACAGCTGCCCTGGGTCTTTTTTAGGTCCTGACTCTGGCTGCCCAGCAGCTGTCTCGGCCTGGGCGCCTCCCCAAGGCTCCCCAGTGTGGCTCCCCGAGTCCCACCTCCCAGCCCAGCAGCACCCAGGCTCCCGCCTGGCGGGCAGTCGTGCAGGAGCGGATCAGAAGCAAGACCCGGCGGTTCTCTCAGGTCAGCTGGGACCCGGCTCAGGTCCTCGGACCTGAGTGGGTGCTGAGTGGTCGGTGGCCTCTAGGGGCTGCCTGCTTGGGGGCGTTCTGTGAAGGGAGTTTTGGGTACAAACTGAGTGAGGGACATATGCTGTAGGGTATCAGAGTGAAGTGGTTTTAAAACGGGACTGCAGACGTGGGCGTGAAAACAGCCTGAGGAATCCTGCATCAGCAGGAATGGACCTGGCGTGTGCTGGGTCATCGTGTGCTGGGTCATCGGGGTCCACTCGGGGCTGTCACGGGGGCCGGGAGCTGCTTGTGCCCCACGGTGCACGGGACAGTGCCCACAGTGGGAGTCCTGCCTGGGGGAGGGGCCTGGCACCTTGAGCACCGTGTGTTTGCAGCGCTCTCCCAGGTGGGGGCCGGACGCTGGCCCCAACGAATTCAACTTGGTGGCTGGCTACTTCTTCTTCCCCCTCATTCGGCACTTTGACAGGTGAGCGGGAGGCCTGCATGCCCTCGCGGACAGGAGGCTTCCCAGCGTGGAGTCTGCGGTCCTGCAGCAGGGTCATGACCTGGGTTGGGCAGGCGATGTGGGGGTGTCAGGTGCCACCGTCTCACAGATGACGGGCTCTGGCCGGTGGGGCTGGAGCCACACTGTGGTGCCTCGCCGCTCCGCCTGGTCTGCAGCTGTCTGTCCAACGCCTTCCCCTCGTGACTCTGGGTCACGCATGGGGACGGGCAGTGAGGAGGGGCGTCCGGGGCCCCGGGTGTCCCTCAGTGGCCCAGGGGCTTGGGAGCCAGCTCCGAGTGCCCAGCCTGCACGTTCACTGGTTCTCTGTTTTAGGCCTCTGGTGACCTTTGACCTTTTGGGAGAGGACCAATTGGTTCTTGGGAGATTGGTCCACACCTTAGGGGCCCTGATGTACCTGGCTGTGAACACCACGGTGAGGGGGAGGTGGTAGCTGGTGGCTGTCCCCACAGAGGGCCTCACCTTGGACCCAAGCACAGGCTCCAAGGTGGGGTCCGCTTCTGGGTTCCAGGACCCCTGCCTACTGGTCTCTGTGGTTTCAGGTGGCTGTGGCCATGGGCAAGGCCCTCTTGGAGTTTGTGTGGACCCTTCGCTTCCATGGTGACGCGTGAGTGGCCGTGGGGCTGAGGGCAGTGGTCCCATGTGGACACAGAGACGGGGTTCCAAATCCTGCTGTGATGTGGAAAGCAGGAGGTGGGGGGTGGCTCCTAGGTTGGCTTGGCACTTCCTAAGCAGGAAGGGGCAGGGTGGGGTCGAGCATGCTTTGGTTGCCTGTGTGTCTGCTGTACCCCGAGGAGAAGTGGGGTCTTCCTGGCCTGAGGCTCCATCAGGACTCAGACTTCTGGCCTTCTTTGTCAGCTATGTGCGCCGGGGCCTGCTGTCCGCAGTCTCCTCTGTCCTGCTCAGCGTTCCGGCCGAGCGACTGCTGGCCGACCTGCCTGATGAGCTGCTGGAAGCCCGGCCCTGGCTGGCGGGTGAGCACTGGGCCCCCAGCCATGTTGGCGAGGCGGGAGGGAGGAGGCTGGTGCAGCCTGGAGGGTCTCCACAGCCATCAGGGCAGGGGGCGGCGGGGACCTGGCTGTTGTTGGGTCACTTTGTGGAGGTTCTGCAGGGGGACCCAAAAGAAGGTGCCCTAACATGGGAGATGAGGGCTGTATTTGTTCTGGAAAATTCCAAATCGGCAGTAAGGTTACAAGAGCCATACAGCGAGCACCGTGTAACCTCAGCAGGTTCGCCGATTAGCAATTTTTTTTTTAAAGACTTTACATAAGTAGGCAGACAGGCAGGCAGAGGGAGAGGGAGAGAGAGAAGCAGGCTTCCCGCCGAGCAGGGAGCCCAATGCGGGGCTCAATCCCAGGACCCTGGGATCACGACCTGAGCCGAAGGCAGACGCCCAATGACTGAGCCACCCAGGCGCCCCTGCCGATTAGCATTTTGACAAACTTCGCACCCCGTCAAGGTTTTTTGAAAAGTCTGCTGGAGCCAGCGTGACCTCCCACCTACAGGCACTTGAGTTGCCCAGAGCGAGCGCACACCTTTCCACTCTCGGGGCTCACGGCTGGGACTCTGTGGTCTGATGTGCTGCCACGCTCGGAGGCCCAGAGGTCTGATGACGGCCTTTGTCTTTCCTTTCTGTGGGACCTGGGCTCCAGGCAGGGCCCCTTTCGTCGTGTTGGTCGGTTTGCAGAGCGCCCTTCAGTGTGGCTTTCTCTGATCACATGTGTCGGGATGGCTCAGGGCCTCGTGCTGCAGGCATGCAGCGTCCTGAGTCCCAGGATGGGTCCCCCTGCCTCCCTGCCACCATCGCCCCAAGGAGAGGCAAAGGCCTTTGCTGGGGTCTGAGGTGATGCTATCTCGGGGGCGGGGGCAGCCAGGACACGCCGGGCCCCACGGGGGTTCGTGCAGGAAGACTTCCCTGACGGGAAACTGAGGAGGGCTGGCCTGCGCGGCCAGGTGGCGCTGCTGACGTCCCGCTTTCTCTGGGCCTGGCAGATGTGGCAGAGCAGGACCCCGATGAGGACTGCAGGGTGCTGGCGGTGAAAGCGCTCCTGCTTCTGGAGAAGCTCAGAGACACACTTGTCCCGCTGTCATCTCCTTAGTCCCTGCTCAAGAAGGCCCTGCCCCGCTGGGGCTAGCCCAGCTGGCCTGAGGGCTCTGCCAGCGGTCCATGCGAGGGCCTCCGGTGCTGCCCCCGTGGACAGGGCCACCTGAACGTGGCCCAGGGGTCCCGAGGAGGGAGGGAGCCGCTGGGGCCCCTGCGGGCTGCTTCTTAGCCTGTCCCCAAGCCCCTTCCTCACCCGAATGCAGACTTTAAAAAACCACAAAAAGGAAGAATAAAAAGGAGCTGCAGGTACTCAAGCCCACGCCTCGTGGCTCTCACTGCTCGGGCAGGGTCCACAGTGCCTCAATGGGCCCTCCGAAGGGGCACAGGTGTTGGCAGCTGTGGAAGGAGCTGGGGGTGGGAGAGCCCAAGGTCCCCCTCCCTGCCCTGACATGGCCTGAGGCCGGCCCCTCCCCGCAGGAGCTGGGGACAGAGCTGCACCTGCAGGCTGCCTTGTGGAGGAAACCCGCCCCGCACAGGCCACCGTGTCACCTGGGCAAGGCCACCCCCATGTCCATTCCAGTGGACACCAGGCCCTGTGGTCAGGAATGGTGCGTCCCGCTGGAAATTGTTAGTTGTGCTCTCAGGTGCCTGCCTGCGTGCTGGGAGGAGGCGCGGTGAATATACTAACACGCACAGTCCATCGAGTTCTAGTGTTTTAGGTTTTACAATTTGTACTTGGGAGACTGTCATGGAAAAAATGAGCCAACTCCCTTCCTAGTAAAGGGACCGCAGGGGCCAGGAATGCCGGAAGGACACACGATTGCCCCTTCTAAGCAGGATAGCCAGTGCCCTGGGGCGTCAAATACCAGTTTATATTTCTTTTTTTTTTTTAAAGATTTTATTTATTTATTTGAGACAGAATGAGAGACAGAGAGCATGAGAGGGAGGAGGGTCAGAGGGAGAAGCAGACTCCCTGCCGAGCAGGGAGCCCGATGCGGGACTCGATCCCGGGACTCCAGGATCATGACCTGAGCCGAAGGCAGTCGCTTAACCAACTGAGCCACCCAGGCGCCCCCAGTTTATATTTCAACAAGAAAGTCAGGCTCTTGCTACCAACCCCAGAAAGTTCCAGAGGAGCTTGCAGCAGCGGCTGTCAGGGGTCGCTCTCCACCTCTTCCACCACCTCCTCGTCTACTTCCTTGTGGTCCTCCACGCTGTTGTGGCGGATGCGCTCAGGCACGGTGCGCACCAGAGGGATGCCCAGGCCCTGGTGCACGGCATCCACGGTCCGCTGGTTCACGTAGTAGGACATGTTGGCAGAGGGCACTCGCTTCCGCATCTCCTCCAGGTACTTGTAGGCCTGGGTTGGGACAGCCGTTACCAGGTTAGTGCACAGCGAAAACCAAAGAGCCCACACCCTCTGTCCGGGGCGGTGAGTTTCCTGGACACCCACCCCGTGCCTTCACAAGAGGGGCCTGGGGACAACTGTCTATGACCTCACAGCCTTTCCGAGGGCTGGCGGTGTCCAAAGCATGGGCTCTGACCATGCTGTCGGCTGCGGTTAGCACCCCCAGCTGAGCAGGAAAGTCCTGTGAGCAACCTGGGTTGGAGGACCCGAGTGTTTGGGGGCCACGCTCCCTGGAGGAGACGTGAGGGAAGGAGGCATTCACACTGCAGACGGCTTCAGGGTGGCAGGGCAGGCAGCCAGTGTATGCCGTCCACCTGGTTTTCTCTGACCAAGCATCAAATCTGCCCCACCTCGTTGGGCCTAGGATCAGTCTGAATCTCTTGTATATATGGTTCTTGATCATAAGCCAGTAAACTGTGGAGCTGTCAGTGGTTTTCCTGTGGAACTTACTCTGGTTCTGCCAGTGGGAATATGTGGGAGAGCCTGGGGTTGAGGGACCTGAGCCTCCCACAGAGCACCACACTTACATCTGCCCACACCTGTCCACGCGTGCCTACGTCTGCCCACGCCTGCTATACCTGCCTGCACGTGCCTACACCTGCCCGCACGTGTCCGTGCCTCTCCACACCTGCTATACCTGCCCACACCTGCCTACACCTGGTATACCTGCCTGCATGTGTCCACACCTGTCCACGCCTGCTATATCTGCCCGCACGTGCCTACACCTGCCCGCACGTGTCCGCACCTGCCCACGCCTGCTACACCTGCCCGCACCTAAGCATGAGGAGAGGAATAGGTCTCATGTGGCTTCTAACGCTTACCACCAAGTTCAGATGTGATCAAAATTTCTAAGCTTTAAAAATTGTTTTTTAGGGGCGCCTGGGTGGCTCAGTTGTTAAACGTCTGCCTTCGGCTCAGGTCATGATCCCAGGGTCCGGGGATGGAGCCCCGCGTCGGGCTCCCTGCTCCGCGGGAAGCCTGCTTCTCCCTCTCCCACTCCCCCTGCTTGTGTTCCCTCTCTCTCTCTCTAATAAATAAATAAAATCTTAAAAAAACTTTTTAAAATAAGGAATGATGATCAGATCTTAGTATTTCTTTTTCTTTTAAAAAACGATTTTATTTGTCAGAGAGAGAGTGTGTGCATGAGCATGAGCAGGGGAAGCTGCAGGTAGAGGGAGAAGCAGACTCCCTGCTGAGCAGGGAGCCCAACGCGGGGCTCGATCCCCAGACCCTGAGATCATGACCTGAGCCAAAAGACGCTTAACTGACTGAGCCACCCAGGTGTCGCAGATCTTAGTATTTCTTAAAGATGATAAAATTTCCAGAGCAATTTTAATTTGGGTGGATAGAACTAAGATAGAAAAAATACCACATAAAGGGGCACCTGGGTGGCTCAGTCAGTTAAGCGTCTGCCTTCGGCTCAGGTCATGACCTGGGGGGTCCTGGGATCGAGCCCCGCATCGGGCTCCCTGCTCTGCGGGAAGTCTGCTTCTCCCTCTCCCTCTGCCGCTCCCCCTGCTTGTGCTCTCTCTCTCTCTCAAAGAAGTAAACAAAATATTAAAAAAAAGATGAAAATGAAAAGTAAGCTATGGTTGTTGGAGGGATGGAGGATGGGCAGAGTGCAAGCTCCCAGGTGCTCAAGGCGGGGGGGCACCCACACAGGAGGAGACTGTGTGCTGTGAGCCCGGCACCGTGCCACAAGTACAGAGCAGACGAAGGCCAGGGCTCGGAGCTGTGGGGACTAGACAGAATCCAGGGGTGGGGTCCAGAAGCAAGGGGCTGCTGGAGACCATGGTGCAGGGGTGTACCCCCTCTGTGTACAGAGCTGGTTTCTCAACAGTCAAGGCAGCAGTTTCCAGAAGGAAGGCATGGTCACCAGATACAGATGAAGGGTGACAAAGAAGTTCTCAGGCCGTCCTGGCCGATGAGGACGCCCACTGTCCAGGGTCGGGAGGCTGGCGCGGTGGTGAGGCGAGTGCGAGGGGGCAGTGGGAGACGCGGAGCAGGGACAGGGGCCTTCTCTCCCCACCAGAGGATGCTTGGCCTGCCTACCTCCTCAGCACTCACAGGTCTAAGTTAAAGTTGCTAAATCCCATAGGCTCCAAACAAGGTTGAGAAAGCAAAGAATCTGGTGAAATCATTAAGAGTGATTTCTGAGCAAACAGTAGTTGAGCAAACAGTCACCTGAGTCCAATTATGTGTTTCTTCCCCAAAAAAGAAGGAACCTTGCTAAGAGGAGATTTGGAGTTGCTTCAGCAGAGGGTCAGCAGGTGGACATGGGCGGGGATAAAGAGGGGGCAAGCAGCAGGCCAGGGACCTGAGTGTTATTTGTGGCGCTGACCTTCGGGCTGTGGTGCCGTGGATGGGCTGAGGTCCTGTGCGCTCCGGAGGCCAAGGCCCAATGCCACAGGCACGGCTCGCTAGCGACATTTCTGAAATTGATTCATCGTTAGTCGCTTTACAAGCGCTCAAGAGAGGAAGGTGAAAGGCTCCCTGGGGTCGCCCTGGTCTCTCCAGGAAACATCTACTCTGTTAACTACAAGCGGCACCCACAGGACACCCTCGGAACACAAAGGAAAACTGCAGCCGGAGGGCAGGGGGGGCTTCTAGTGTTGGTAACAAGAGGATGGTGAACGGGGAGAGGCTTCTGGTGGGGGCAGAGGGACTGGCACGGAGCAGCCCTCTTCCATGCAGGGGTGCGCCGGGCAGACTGCACAGGCCCCTGAAGGGAGAACCAGCCTCGGGCGGGCAGACAGCAGGGAGCTGACACTAGGAAGCAGGGAAGAGCCTGGGTGAGGTGAGTTCCTGCTCCCCGTAGCCTTTGCCTGAGGAGAGGCCCACTCAGGGCCACTGGGGGAAGCAGACCAGCACGTAGAAAACCCACCCTTACTGGCTTGAGAACTGGAATCAGAATTGGGGTCAACTACAGCAGCCGGAAATGAGGAGACATTGGAAAAGAGAGAGTCCCAGAGGGGAGCCCGTGCCCTGGGAATGGACCCTGCTCTCTGGTTCCTTCGGCACGCGGCATGTGGTGGGGACAGGGGCCAACTTCAAGCCTGGCCCAAGCTAAAGTACTGAGCAGCAACTCCCTCTCAAGGCTGCCTTCCATGGTGGGGAGCCAAGCCTCTGAGATGGGTGGAGGGAAGTTGCTGGAAGGAAGGAAGGAAGGGAGAAGAAACAAACAAGCATACTCTTTGGAGGAACATCACAGAACCCAGTCTCTACAATGGTTTATTCACGGTGTCTGGGACACAAAAGAATCTCTAGACGTAAGAAGCAACAGGACAACATGACCTACTCGAGAGACAAGATGGATAACGGAGACTACCTGATGCAATCCAGAGGCTACTAGAGGGGCAAATTATAATGCCAGCTGAAATGTAGGGATAGGAGCAGCATCAGAGTGGACACCGCACAAGACGGGTGAACTTGAAGCAGTAGCAATAGCAAAAGCAAAAGCCAAAAATGAAAACTAGAGAAAATTCTGGAAAAAAACAGAGAAGAGAATCAGTTGAGCCAGGAGACAATCTTCACAAGCAATTGGAGTTCCATCGGGAGAGGACAGAGGGATAGGAGGGAACTTCCCACAGACGGGAGAAAACACTGGCAGGTCATAGGCTGGTACAGGAAAGGTGCCTAGAATTCATAAAGGCCACAACCAACGTAAGAAGACAAACCCTGAACAAAACCACGGGGGAGGATTTGGGCACTCAGAGGACATGAGCCCATGAGAAGGGGCTCAACACCGCTAGTCACTGAGAGAAGGCACATTAAAACCACAAAGAGCTACCGCTCTGTAACCACCGAGATGGTGGGCATTAAAGACCCATCATACCAAATGGGGGGGAGATGAGGAAGCACACGGGTGCAGGGTGCGAGCTAAACACGTCCCTTCTGCTCCGAACACCATCTTTATTTGTAAATGTGACTCATGGTAAGTTGTGGCTACTCAGGGCTGGGTATGTGGCACTTTTTCTCAGAAGTGAACAAAGGGGGCCACCACTTCAAGGAAAATGGTAATGGACAGTGTTTGTGCTCAGGATAAATTGTGTGCTTTCACACGGAAGGATTTCAGAAACCTTAGGTATCGGCCACCATGAGCTGGGCATCCTCCCAAAATCTAAAGACTTTTCTGATGGGGCTGGTGGTAATACTAAAAAATAGGATTTTTTGATTCGTATAATGAAACGTGTTGACATTTGCTAATTCAGTGAACCCATAATTTCCAGATGAGCAGCATGATGTTATAAGATCACGTGTGTGTGAAAGATCCAAGATGGACCAGCGGGCTTTCATATCACCAAGTACAACAGCATCCGACCTCGCAGCTAGGTGTTAAACCCCACTTGCTGAGTTTTGGTGTAGGCTCAAAGGTGGACTGCAACTGTCTGAGGGCCCTGCCTCTCTCACCTGCATACTAGTGTGAGGCCAGATTTTCTTCATGTATTTCAGCTAAAAAACCCATTTTACCAAATTGAGAGCAGAAGCAGAAATGGAGAGTCCGGCTGTCATCCAAGACATTAAAGAGACCTGGAAATGTGTAAAACAGTGCTACTTTTTCCAATCAATTTCTATGTTTTGGAAAATATAGAAAATATAAAAAAAGTTGTTTTAATGAAACTGTTATTTATGTCAACATGTAGTGGGTTTATTTTATTTTTCAGTGAGTTAGTTTTATTCTGTAACACAATAAAGAGCGTCAGGTCGCCCCACACAGAAAACTTCCCCAGTGCAAAGGGGTCCTGACACCAAAATGTTTGAGAACCACTCTGCTGAAATGAATTATCGAAATCCTTCCACAAAGAAAGCCCCAGGCCCAGGTCAGCTAACTCATGCACTCTATCAGACACTGAAGGAAAAAGCAACAGCAGTCTTTTGTAAACTCTTCCGGAGAATACAGGAGGTGGCCAGAATATAAGGCCAGAATAACCTTGACACCAACTACGAAAGAGACACTACAAAAAAGAAACTAAAGAAAAGTCTGGGGGCGCCTGGGTGGCTCAGTCGTTAAGCGTCTGCCTTTGGCTCAGGTCATGATCCCAGGGTCCTGGGATCGAGCCCCGCATCGGGCTCCCTGCTCAGCGGGAAGCCTGCTTCTCCCTCTCCCACTCCCCCTGCTTGTGTTCCCTCTCTCGCTGTGTCTCTTTCTGTCAAATAAATGAATAGAATCTTAAAAAAAAAAAAAAAAAAGTCTGGCAGTTTCTGAAAACGTGAAACGCGCTGGCTGTATGACCCCACGTCCCACCTCTAGGTGTCCAACCAAGTGTTAGTGAACTGAGGGGGAAGGGAAGGACGCCTGCAATTCGCATATCGCTCAGAAAAATACCCACTTTATGTATAAAGTATCAAATAGAAATATAAAAACATACATATAGAATAAGTAAATGTGGCAAAATGCTGAAAACTGCTGAATTTGGTAAAGGGTACATGCAGGTTCTATTATTCTTGTAGCTTCTCAGTTTGAAATCATTTCAAAAGAAAAAAAGGCTAAAAAGTCAAACACCGCGACAGGAGAAGCACCTCCTTGCCGTGAGCTTGCAGCTCCCTGGGGCAGAGAGAGTGGGGACTGCCAGTAGCAGCGGCGGGGCCTCCCCCCAGTCATCCCCAAGCCCCGCCAAGGCCTCACCAACTGGAAGTCCTCGGCCTGCAGGTAGTGCTGCACCAGGAAGCCACAGACGTCCCCGACGCGGATGGTGCTCTCCAGCTCCGGCTCCTCCAGGAGCAGCCCGCACTGCCTGACCGCCTCCTTGGGGTCCTCGGTGTACGTCCTGCCAAGAGCAGAACCCCGCTACGGGTCAGGGGGCACAGCAGGCTTGTGGCCTGAATGAGGAGCTCCTGCCATGGGCAGGACGGAACTTCTGTGAAGTCAATGCCCATGAATTAAACAAATTCTCTAACGAGTTCATTCATAAACTGGCTGATTCATTGAATAAAAACTTACTGGTCGCTCACAGTCCTGGTACCGCACCAGACTCAGCCTGTCACCCAGTTCTTGCCTGGTTCAGTCTGGAGGGGATCACTGTGATGCAGGGGGACGCGGGGCACCCTGCCCAAGGTGGTCAGGCAGGGGGTGACCATGAGCGAAGGCCAGCGGGCGGTGTGCAAGCGGGGGAGAGAGCGAGCGGGAGAGGGACCCGGAGGGGCCTTGTGGGGAGGAGGGGCTCAGGCTCCCCCTCTAGGAAGCCCGGTCCTGACGCTGTATAGTCCTTGCTGCCCATTGCCCCCCTCTCCCCACTGCAGCCCAAGCTCAGCAAATATTCCAGAATTTACATGTCCAAGCAGGGAGCTGCATTTTATACAACAGTGCTCAAAGTGTTTCTGGAACTTCTCTTCTAAAAGCTGTTCTCAGAGAAGGAAAATGCTTTCATTGGTTTAGGCAGAAGCTTAGCTCTGCTGCCCACACAGCAGGCTCTTGGAAAAGCTGGACAAGTTGCCAATAGATAAAAACTGGCCTCATGTCCAAATTTAGATGCATGGTCTTTCCTAAAAATAGCAACAACATGCTGCCCCCAGCCTCCTTCCCACAGTCTCTGTGGCCCCCAGGTGGTATAGTGGCCCGCCTGCTCCAAACCACTGAGCTTGAGCCCTGCACACACCTGAGCAGGTCCCAGGCTCCCCTCAGACACACACTCTCCTGACTTGCATCTGCCTCACCGCCCCCACCCCAGACTTCTGTTTTTTTCTGGAACAGTCTTCCTGACGGTGCGCTCAGGTTTGGGGAATTCCCCAGGAGGAGCTCATCGAGAAGGAGGCAACATAATGTCCACGTGTCCTACTTAGGGTCCACGGGACTCCTCTGAGACTCCTCTGCACTTGGTCACTGCAAGTGAGCAAGTGAAACTGGTCTGGTCCCTGGCAGGGAGAGGAGCCTGGGGGGCTCTGTGTCCCTGCTTCCCCACTCTGCTCTGGACACACCTTCGGGCCTGGATGAACCGCTTCACCAGTGTCATCTTGCTCTGCAGCTGAGCCAGCTTGGTCTCCTGATCCAGGGGGCTCTTGGCCTTAGCCTTGGACAGGCACTTGTAGGCCTCTGTCAGTGCCCCGTGGGCTTTGTCGTAGTTCTGGTACTCATCGATCTCCACCTGCATGGATGAGACCCGTCAGGGCCCCCGGGGCCCCACCACCCTCCTGGGGGTCCTGGCCCTGGGAGGAGGGTCTGTACCTGGGCACAGGCATCATAAAAGCCAGCCAGCAGGTCGAGGGCCCTCCCCTTGGTGTAGAAGCTGATGATGTTCTTCATGATCTCCGGCTCCTTCCGCCAGTCCAGGGACTGCAGGTAGTTGGCGGCCATGATGTAGATTTCCTTTTGCCTTGAGACGCCCGCAAAGAACACGATTTTCTCTGTGTCCCCAGATTTCAGCAGCGCTCTCATGGCCTAGACAGAGGGCGAGCCCGAGTAAGGGCCCGAGGAAGGGCAGGGGCTGGGCTCGGACCTTGTGCTTGCCGTGCCCCTCCTGCCACCTCTCCCCGGACGCTCACGCAGGACTCCACCACAAGAGGGAGCTCAGGGCTCCTCTGTCCTGCGGGGCCCTCGTCCTCGGAAGCCCAGGCTGGGAAAGTGCATCCCCGGAGGGGTAACCCAAGCAGTGGGGACGCCGTTTCCAGCCCGGGCCCACGCTCACCTTCAGCTTGTTCCCTGCCTGCGTGTACTTCTTGGTGGCCAGATGGTAGTTGCCCTGGCGCATGCAGCAGTTGGCGATCTGCTCCAGCAGCTGGCGCCGAGACTCTTCCGACAGGTCCTTGGAGTCCTTGGACACGGTCATCTTCTCGGCCATCTCCTCAGTGATGGTCATGTTCTGCTCCAGGCAAAGCTGCAGGGCTTCGTGGTACTGCAAGGCGCCACAGAGCAGGAAGGGGCGGTTAGCGCCAGGCTGCAAGGCGAGGCCAGGCCTGTGGCCTGGGGGGCGGGCGCCGGGACAGGGACTGGACGCGCTCACCGGGCAAGGGCCAACACTCGTCCCCGTGACTTTCACACTGCTGACACCCTGAATTGCAACGAGGGGAACGTGGAGCTCAAAAGACTACTGTACTGGTTGTGGGAGGAAAAGAAACCAGAACTTAATTTTCTTCTATAATTCGTTTCAAATTTTTAAGCTAAGGGTTTTGATTAATCTTGAAAACTGAAGGGAAATCGTATGCCCTTCACTTAAGAACACGTATTGGACAGAAAGCGTATGTCTTGGAGGTGGTTCCATCTCTGTCGGGACACTGGTGTCCTGGGAGGCGGCTCTTTACTGGGGGACAGCGGCGTGTGGGTGCCTCTCCCATGTGTACAGTTGTGCTGAGGACGGATCCCAAGGACGGGAAGCGCTGGGTCGAGGGGCCTGTGAGTTCTACTGCAGACGGGCACCACGTGCTGCGCTCGCACCCAGCCTGAGCAGGCCTGCTGACCTCTTCACCTGCACTGGCCTGATTCAGGGCAATGGGGTCTTCGTGAATCTTCACCTGTTATTTCTCTCATTATGGATGAGACTGAGTATCTGATGTGCTGGGACCACCCACATTTCCTTCTTCAAAGAAACTATCCATAGTCTTTGTTCTTTCCTTTTGAGTGGCTGGCAAATGTCTTCCTGGTTCATAGGAACTCCATACCTATTAGGAAAATTACACTTCGGGAGAGAGGTAGGATACGTTTTTTTCCCCCATTTTATTATTTATCTTTACTTTCTTGTGGTGTTTTTTCCCGTGTGCTATTTTCAGATTTACATTTGGCTGAATGGATCAGTCCTTCCCACTGGCATTTGGGTTTTGAATCGTACTTAAAAGACGCCTTTCTTCTCTTTAGATTGTACAAGATATCCGTGGTTTCCGATGGAGTGGCGGCTGGTTTTGCTGACACACGTCTCAGACCCACCTGGAATTTACTAGGACGCAGGAGATAAGTAGGATTTACCTTTGTGTTTTCCCAAGTGGCTGCCCGGTTGCATCAACCCCCTTTATTGGATGGCTCATCTTTTGCCCACTGCTGGGAAATGTTCCTCTGCATGTACGAGATGAGTGTGTGTAAGTGGCTCTATGTCTGGATTTTCTAATATTTTCTGCTGATCTGTAGGCCTGATCATACACTGGACCCCAATTATCCTACCTGTCATATATTTTACAGTCTGAGGGCTTAATCACCTCTTGTTAATCTTCTTCCAGATTTTTCCTGGCTGTTCTGGTTTATTTGGTTTTCACTGCGAAACTACAGAATCCACTTATCTGGCTAGAGAAAGCCCAGTGGTGTTTCTCCTGGGGTCAGATTAGGTCTGGGGCTGCCTTGGGGAGGGTGGACACGTGCATCTGCTGGGTCTTTCTAGAACATGTGCTGAAGAATTCTTCTGTTGCTCACCAGTGAGCCACTCAACTGTAAGCATAATTCTGCTTCAGGAAGAAAGATCTTTCAATTTGGACAGGCTAATTTTGCATGACTAACAATCTTCTATGTCTCCATTCAGTGGCTATCAGGGAGAATATTTCTACTTAAAGAATGTCCGGCTTCTACTGAGCACTAGAAACAGTGCTAGCAAGGACGTGGTGGCATCGGAACGCTGTGCGTGGCTGGGCGGATGTGCTCTGGGGCAGCCGTGAGGGAGGACGTCTGGAGGTCCCTCAAACAACTAGAACAGTTACCAGGTGATCTGACAATTCGAGTTCTGGGTAAACACCCGAAAGAACTGAAAGCAGGGTTCTGAAGAGATATGTGTTCACCTGTGTTCACAGTAGCGCTATTCACAAGAGCCAAGAGATGGAGGCCACCCAGTGTCTGTGGATGGGCAGACCCGAGGCAGTGTGCACACGAACACAGCATCACGCAGCCCTAAAAAGGAAGGACATTCTGGGGCGCCTGGGTGGCTGTTGGTTAGGCATCCGACTCTCAGTTTTGGCTCAGGTCATGATCTCAGGGTCATGGGACCTAGCTGCGTCAGGCTCTGTGCTCAGCACTGAGTCTGCCTGAGATTCTCTGTCTCTCTCCCTCTGCCCCTCCCACTTGTGTGCACGCATTCTCTCTCTCTCTCTAAAATAAATAAATAAATCTTAAAAAAAAAAAAAGGAAGGAAATCCTGACACCTGCTACCACACGGATGAACCCCGATGACGTGACGTTCAGGGAAACAAGCTGGACCCAGGACAAATCCTGTAGGATTCCACTTATATACGGTCCTTGGAGTAGTCCAATGCATTGACACAGAAGGTAGATGGTGGGTGCGGAGGCTGGGGAGCTGGTGTTTGACGGGGACAGCATTTCAGCTTTGCAAGATGAAAGCAGGTGCGCGGAGACGGCTCTCCCCACGATGGGAGCATACTTGACAACACTGAGCTATACTCTTAAAAAACAGCGAAGATGGTAACTTTTACATTACGTGTACTTTACCACACACATAAAGGATGAGTTCACCTCCCTAGTTATGGGGGTTATGAAATGGGCAGCGAGTGTCCCCCTGGACCGGCTATGTGAGGCGAGCCTGCTTCTAGCGCTCCTTCACCCAGGGCAGGCGGGAGCCACGGCCTTCTTGTGAAATCGTAACCATGAGAGAAGGTAAAGCCACCTCCACCGCGTCTGGAAAAAGCAGCCCCCAGGTTGGGTGCCCGAGGGGGTGCCGAGCAGGGACTGCCAACCGTACCTTCTTTGCTGCCAGCAGCAGCTCCACTGCCTTCTCGTACTGGCTGTGCTCAGTGAAGAAGTCTGAACAGCGGGCCAGGAGGGCGGGGTCCGACCTCTCGTCCAGGTCCTCCGCTATGAGCTGCAGGGCCACGAACTGCTGGGTGGCGAAGGCCAGCTCCAGGGCCTTGGAGAAGTGGCCGGCCTGTGGACGGTGTGCAATCTGAGCAGCGCCCAAGCCCCAGGTCGCGAGAACGCCGAGTGGCCCCCTGGCAGATACTGAGACAGGCCCTGGGGTCCCTGCCCTCGCTCACCTTGTGGTAGAGCATGACCGCCCTGTCCATGTGCTCGCCCTTGTCCTCGTAGTAGAGCGCCGCCTCAGTCATGTCCTCGGGGGAGCTCAGCAGAGCCAGGTTCATGAGCTGGTCATCCAGGCCATTCTCCTGTGGGGGGTGGGGGATGCCCAGGGCTTCCTGTGCGCGTTTGCTAAGGGTGCCCTGGGGGAGCCCACCACCCCAACTCTGGCATGCTGCAGGTCCACGTGACTATGGTTTATTTCTTCCTTTCTTGAGATTTTATTTACTTATTTGAGAGAGAGTGAGTGAGAGTGAGCACAAGTAGGGGGAGCAGCAGAGGGAAAGGGAGAACCAGACTCCCCGCTGAGCAGGGAGCCCGACGCAGGGCTGGATCCCAGGACCCTGAGCAGAAGGCAGATGCTTAATGACTGAGGCACCCAGGCATCCCATGACGATGGTTTCTAACCAGTGTCAGACTGTCACATGGGGTCTGTGTACCAGCATTTTGGGAGGCTTCCTTCTTTTTCTATTAACAGAACATTGCTCTCTGAGCCCTGGATTGGAACACTTTCATGCATGCAGAACGTCCTTCCTGCTGCTGACAGGCCACGAGCAACGAGCCAGCCTGAGTGCTTGCTGGAAAGCCGTGGAAGCTTAAGGACTTCTCAGCGAGAATCAGAATTCGGCACTTCACAAACACCGCCAGGGGGCTTGAGACCAGCGGGAGCAGGTGCAGTGGAAAGGTGCAGGTCTCCAGGGTGGGGGACATGGCACACACCATACTGTTCTCCACGTTTTCTGTGTGAACGTGGGCAACAGCAGGGGCCCCTTTGTCCACCTGCCCGACTTGCGTGCCCACTGCCCCGCCTACCTTGCACAGGCGGATGGCGTTGTTGAAGGCCTGCGCCCGTGAGTAGAAGTGCACGGCCTGCCTCACCTCCTCCTGGCTCTCGTACTGGCGGGCCAGGTGATAGGACGCTGCCCAGTTTCCACTCTCGTTGGCTATCTCAGCAGCCTGGAAAGAGAGCAGCGGGCCTGGGGCTCTGTCTCTGATCCCCACCCCCGCAGACCCCCCGGATGCTCCTACCTTCTGAATGTTGCCCTGGAAGCAGTAGATGCGGACCAGGGAGAAATAGTCCTGTGCCAGCTCATAGTAGCGCAGCGCCGCGTCCATCTCTGCCTGGCTCTCCAGGTACTGGGCCCACCACCTCCACAGGGTCCTGGGAGGAGCCCGCCAGACCCACTCAGGGCCTGCGCCCCCTGGAAAGGACCCCGGGTCCCCAACGCCTCCCTCACTGTGCCTTCACGCAGCCAGCAGCCAGGAGGGAGCGTGCAAGCTGGGTGACACGGCCAGGAGTGAGAGCCTGGGGTCTGGAGGAAAGGCCCCGCCCTAGCAGGGCCTCACACTCTCCCACGGGAAGCAACGGAGGGAGGCCCCCGGGCCCTGCAGCAAACCCACGGTCCGCCCACTGGCCCTGACATCCAGCAGCAACACTTACTTGTCCTTCATCTTATTGATGTAGAGCTCCAGGGACTGCAGGTCCTCCGAGAGCATTCTGGGCACCTCGAAGCGGTGGGTGTCTGACTTCTCATAGCTGCAAGAGAAGGGAAACAGCGACTCCTCCCCACGGTCTCAGCACCGCACGGCGGCACCCAGCAGCTCATGGTGCTGCCATGGCACAGCCAGCGACCCCAGGCCCAGAGACCTGACCTGGCACGGGCTGGGAGGCGGGCTGTCTGAGGTTCTCCTGGTGAGACTGAGCTCAAGGTCCCCAGCAGACCTGGAAGGCCACCACCTGCCCTGAGGTAGTGCCTCAGTCTAGAAGCTTCCTCTAGGTAACTCTATGGGCGCCTCACTGGGGCAGAGGGGGAAGCTGGAGGCAAGCGGGCCCATCCCGGCTGAGCCCGGACGGGGCCCCACACTCACTAGCTGAGGGCCAGGCCGCGGTCAGCACTGGCCTCCAGGTGCCTGGCGTAGTTGTAGTAGGTGGCACGCAGGTGGATGCGGTCGTGGAGCTCCGCGACCTCCACGGCCTTCTGCCACTGGTCAGAGGCCTGGTACAGCTTGTTCAGGAGGTCATAGCGCCCGCACTTCCTGTACAGCTGCCCAGCATCCTCCTGGAGGTGGGAGAGCATGCATCAGCCCTCTGGCTCCAGGAGAGCTGCCTGTGCGCCCCCGCATGCAGTGATGCCACACGCCATTGCGGCATTCCGTCCCATAGCGAGAAAGCAAGACTGACTTAGGTGTCAGCTGGGAGGGCTGGGGGGCTGCCCTGCATTCTGGGGAGGAGACCCCACCCGCCGCAGTGTCCTGTGGACCGGGAGCTGACTCGGGTGTCTGCCTGCCCCCTCCCTGCCTGGCTCCCCAGGTGCATGATGGACCATGAGCTCATGCACGTGCAGGAGACGGGGAGGGCCCCGGAGAGGAGAGAGGCTTTGCTCTGCTTTTTGGCTCAAGCTCCTTGAGGGGGTTTCTGTTCCCTGCTACCGAGTGGCCCAGACACGCATAGGCCATGGCCTGCCCTGTAAGGCCAGTGCCTTCCCTCTGCCCGCCTGCCCACGCCAGGGCGGCGCCCGACTCACCAGCATGCCCAGCTGTATGGCCAGCATGGCCACCCTGGCCTCCAGCTCTGGCTCCTGCTCAGCCTCCCGCAGGGCTCGTGCTCCACGCGCATGGCCCATGTTTCCCAGGCACACTTTGGCGACGTCCAGCCGCTGGGTCTTCACACACATGCGCGCCATGTTCTCCCAGACCGCCTCGCTGTGCCAGGGGATGCGGCAGCTCCGTAAGCTTGCAGCCCTCGCACCCCTGCCGCCCCCCGAGACACATACCGGACACAGCAACATGGCAAACCAGGGCCCCCACCGCTCCCTTGGCTGAAGGCCACCTGTGTCCCCTGCAGCTGATGGGAACAGACCCTCTCAGGCCTCCCACACACCCACTTTCCTCCCTGCTTTGATGGCCGTCTGCTCGTCAAACGTTCCTTGCTCTACACCTGCCTGCACCCTCTGCTGAGCCACGGAGGTGCTGAAGCTGCCCTCCGGCAGGGGCCCCACAGGGAAAAGGGGCTGTAGAGCCTTCACACCCCAGTGGGCCTGGGGAAGGGGGTGGGGAGCCCCAACCCTGATGCCCCTGAGGACCAGTGCATGATGCCCAGTGTGGGGTCTGCTGGTGGGCCCCTGACCTGGGCTGAATAGAGGTTGGGGGTCCTGGGGATGATCCTGCACGTCCCCAGGACTCCGTCCTTGTTCTCAAGCTCACGGGCCACCGCGGGGCTCCACACAGCAAGGCGCCGACCAGACACAAGCCTTTCCCTTCTCCCTTTCCAAGTGGATTCCGCGTGGGAATCCTCTTTAAGATACTCCATACCCCAGGGTCTCAGGGACCCATGTGGGGGTGTGGACAAGATCGCTTGTGCCTCCATGCCCTTTCTCACCCTCTGCTAAGTCCAGAAAACAGGTGGCTGATATCTACATATGATTCAAGTGGAAAACCCAAACAAGCAGAGAAACCCGCAGCCGTCCCAGAGCCCTTCCCTGACTCGGTTTCCCTGTGCCTCCCTGGGCTAACGCTGTTGGGCCTGCTGTGTGCACGAGGGGGACAGGTCGCTGAAGGCCGGGCTGCTCCCACGCTGCCCTCTGAGCAGGGCCACCAGTGGCCTCCACCAAGCTGGGGGGGTGGGTGGGAAGTGAGTACTGGAAGAGCAGCCGGAGACCTACTGGCTGGGAAGGGCCCCAACGCAGGACGTGGAGCTCTGGGTTTTGGACAGGGGCCAGCCCACCACAGCTCCAGCGCTTCCTGTCGTCCCCGCCCGCCCTACTCACATCTGCACCTCATCACTGTGAGAGGGCAAGGCACACGGCTGCCCAGGGGCCTGGCCTGAAATCAGCCCCCCTTTCTGGAAAGCCCTCTCTTGAGAGCTGCCGGAACTGGCCCCACAGGCCCCTCTTCTCAGGCCTGCCACTCAGGCTTGCAGGGTTCATGGCCTCCTGGCCCACAAAGCAGCCTGAGCTTCTCTGCTCTGAGACAAAGCTCCCGCCCGCCTGGCCGTCATGTGCACGGACAGGGCAGGCACACGGGGCGCTGCTACTCCCCCCCACCCCCCAGGGCCCAGCATGCACACCTCGGGAGGATGGGAAGGGCCCTGGGGAGGTTTGGGTATCTGGGGTGGGCCCCATAGTCCTGTGTGGGCAGGGTCACTCCTAACTCATATTCTGTGCCCAGGCCTGTGGTCCCCAGCTAGAATCTGGGGGTAGTGGATGGAGCAGGGTCTCCAGACATCACCTGTAGGGGAGCTGGATAGAGCTGACCCAGCAGCCATCAAAGGCCACCCAGGGATAAATGATTTAAATAAATAAGGGGGAAAGCTGATCTCTTCAAGTAGAGCATTGGGCCTCCTTGTGGAGGCGACCCACTGCACTGTGTCCTTAGGGACTCTGAGTGGTCCTAGTTCTCCTGGGAGAAGGGGGCCATGTGCGGAGGGCTATGGGTGCCCCCCTGGAGCCCCCAGGAAGCTGGAGCAGAACATAGGCCAAGAAGAGAAGGTAGCAGCAAGAACTCAGCTGATGCATTTGCTACAAACTCTGCTGGGAAAAATGCTGAAAACAGGCCAAATCCCTCAGGGAACGGAAGGGCAGATAATTCTCCAAAGACCCCTGTCTTTCAGGGACATAGGCTTAGTGGTGGTGGTGGTGGGGGTGGGGGTGGCGCCCCTTGCCTGCAGCAGGTACAGAGCCCCCTACAGACATGTGATCCAAAGTAACGGGACTGGTGAATATTCCTGCTGTTCTGATTTTGTAAAAACATTTGCTATGTTAAGACCATGCCTGTGTCCCCAGACCTAGTTCTTTCCCTAGGTCTGGTTTTATCAATGCTGGTGATAGACCATGTCTGACTTACATGATGCATCTTCTTCTTTTTTTTAAGATTTTAGGTATTAAGAGAGAGAAACAGCACGTGTACACGCATGAGCAGGGGGAGGAGCAGAGGGGGAGGTGGGGTTAAGAATCTCAAGCTGACTCTGCACTGAGCACAGAGCCCAATGCGGGGCTCGATCCCATGACCACATGATCACGGCCTGAGCAGAAACCAAGAGTTGGACGCTCAACCCACTGAGCCACCCAGACGCCCCTCTGATGCATCTTATGTGGGAAATGTCTGTGACTCTACATATCTGATCATCCTTGAGAAATGACAGCACAGCAAGTGTTAATAACTTTTGAAGATAACCATTGCTAATTTGATTACCAGCTGCCATTAAATGAATTGTAAAACTAAAAAAAAAAAAGCCCCCAAAACAAAAAAGAAAACCCACAAAATAACGGGGGCTGGGGCTCTAGACTCACAGGAACTCTCTGGAGCTCCAGAAGCGGGAGGTGAGTGGGGTGCAGGCAAGCCGAGGGGACCAGGCCAGTCCCACCATGCTGGACTCATCTCACTGCCTCTGTGTCCCCGGCAGGTGTGTGGCCTCCCTGCACCCCAACCCCAGCCTCCTCCCCTGTGACTAGGGCACCTGGCGATGAGTGGGCAGCTCGGGGCCTGAGGGGTCTGACTGCACAACGTCCAGGGTGCACGTGCTAGTAATGGGGTGTGTGGGTGCCTTTCTCTCTGTGCACAGCCGCTTCGGGGCCCCAGATAGGCGTGGCGTCTTGGGGGGCGGCCCCCCCTCTCCCGTGTGTCTGTACGTGCAGAAGGGATTGAGCTCCCCCATTGGGATGCACAGCCAGCACAGACACACGCCAGGCCACAGATCACATTCCCTCCGCCCTCAAGCCTCGCTGGGGGACCTGTACTGCGTGTCCAGGACCCCACCTTCTTGTACCTCCATCCAGGATGATGCTCCAGCCTGGTGGTTCTGCGGGTGTGGGCCCCTGACCCACCCCATCTGGGTGGCAAGTGGGGGCCTCTCCACCAGGCCCAGCCACTTCGTCTACTGCCTGTGAACCCGTGACAAGGGCAGGCCCCGGGGCGCCTACGTGCTGGGGGAACTAGCGGATGGCTGTGGGTGACTGGCCACCAGCATCCTGCCCACTCAGGCCCCGGGCCCAGGGCAGGAACATGCTCCGTGGCCACTGTCTGCCTCTGGGGCTGTTCTGTGGTACCTGAGCACCAGGCTGGCAGGATCCAAGACACACAGGTGGGACCACGGGTCTGCTGTGGGCTGGCACCCCAGGCCTTGCCCTTGGGAAAGGAAGGTGGGGAGGGCAGGGGAGGAGGGTCCTGGAGCAGGACTTGAGAAGGCCTCCCTGCTTTCCTATCAGGAAACACATCCTGTTAGCGTCTGGCTGCCGTGGCTTGGCTGCTATTTGTTGCAGTTGGCTACGCCCTCCATCCAGCTCACAAAAAACAGCCTCAAAAACAACCATTTCCTCTCTGCGGAGGGGGGGCCGCACACGCGCGCACACACACAGACACACACGCACATGCACCTCCCTGCAGCAGGCTCGCTGCTTTCCAGGACCGGCTGTTTCGTGGCAGAGGCACAGGGCAGGGGCTCCCGCAGTGAGAGGCTGAACCGCTCCCGGCACAGCTCCCCCCGGCCCTGCTCAGAGCCTGGCGGCTGGTTTTGCTCTGTGGCGCTGGTTCTAAGCAGTGAGGTGAGACAAACCCCACATTGCTGCCCACCTCTCCTGTTTCTTGTGGGAAGGAGAGGCCTTGCTTCCCAAGAAGACGGCGCACGCACGACTCTGGACTCTCGCTGGTGTCTCGGCTTATTCCCCAGGATGGGCCGAGAGGCTGGCTGCAACTCAGGCCTGGCCCTGCTCCAGGTGCAGGAGGGAGGGTAGGGAGGGCCTGAGGTGAGCTCACCTGCACCTGTCACATGGGCCTTCCCGATGCCACTGAGAATGAGCGGTGATGTCCTCTAGCAGCCCCTAGCTGGTCTCGGCTCTCCCTGGCCACAGCAGCTGACCGGGACTGGGACTTTCTCCACGACAAGGGACAGCACCGGCAGTCGGCGATGACTGTCCAGAAACTGGTGGCCACAGCAGCGCTGGTGGCCCTGGTCTCTCTTGTCCTCAACAACGTGGCGGCCTTCACCCCCAACTGGGTGTACCAGACGCTGGAGGATGGGCGCAAGCGGAGCGTGGGGCTGTGGAAGTCCTGCTGGCTGGTGGACAGGGCCCGGGGAGGGCCGAGCCCTGGGGCCCGGCCAGGGCAGGCGGACGCTCGGGACTGTGAAGCTCTGGGCTGGGGCTCTGAAGCGGCAGGCTTCCAGGAGGCTCGAGGCACCGTCAAACGTAAGTCTGCTTATCTTTATGCCTCCTTTAGGGCGGTCAGGGCCTGCGAGCTCTGACGGCATAAGGTGGACATGGGGCGCGTGTTTGGTGACCGGCAACCCAGGCGAGCCCCGAGCTCTGCGCCCACCCTCCCGGCGGTGCCCAGACCTGCCCCGGCTCCTTTAGGACAAAATTCTTCCCGTGCGAGTGTTGGGCTTTTCTCTGCCTCCACACACAGGGAAAGGGCAGACCCACTAACCAGATCAAAGAAGATCTGCTTTTCTTGGAAAATACACCTCGTCAGTAAAATAAACAAGAAGCTTAAAAACACGTGGCTGAGTTCCCACTTCACTCAACAGTTGTCAGGGTCATCGAGGCAGGACTTCCTGGAGGAGACCAGCCACGGGGGCAGTGAAGGGGCTCAGAGCAGCAGCTCTTGAGAGCAGAGCCCCTCGCGGTCTTGTCCTGGCCCTGGCTGGTCGCTGGCGGCTGGGTCTGCTGGCTGCTCTAGAAGGTGGGAAGTGGACTTTGACCGTGGGGTCAGGTTTGAGTGTGTGGGTGGGAAGGCTCACAGTGAGACATTTGTCACCGAACGTGTCATCGACGTGGTCACAGCAGCTGACAGGCAGAGGTCTCCCCGAGCTGCCTCTTTGAAGCTGTTGACGAGAGTCTAACTCACAGATGGGCAGGTGACAGAGCTCATCCTTTCGAGAATGTGAGGCTTTGGCAAGGCTTTTGCTAACTTCTCTCAGAGGGTGTCCACAAGGTCCTCAAGCAGCACAGGCGAGCTCTGTGCTCGGGGTGGGAATGTCCCCACCTGCCACGTGCTTGGAGCCCTGACCCATGAGGGAGCCGGGGTGGGGGTGGGGGTGGCGTCCAATTCCACAAAGAGATGGAGGCTGCAGGAGACATGTGCTCGGCCCGATCCCTGCGGGGAGGCAACCCCAGTCTGTCCATGCAGAGCCCCTTGCCGTGTAGCCTGGGGGTCTTCTGTTGGGGACGGGCTGTGTCTGGCAAGCAGGGCTTTCAAACTTTTCCACAAACTCAAAACTCAGCACAGCTGACCTTGGGTCCCAGGGGACTTGCTGGGTCCTGGGACTGTCCTGAGGAGTCATGCAAGCCATCGACCCTGAGGCTCTAGTGTGGGCTCTGCGCTGCCCTGACCCACAGAGCACCCCCAGCCCAGGCCTCCCTGTCAAACAGGGGCCCTCCCTGGGCGCCCATACCCCCTGACCCTTGCCGAGGCCAGGAGGGTACACAGGGTGGGGATGTGCTTGTCTCCAGAACCCCTTCCCACCTGGCCACCCGCCTGCGGTCCCTCCCACGATTTGACAAGCTCCTTGTATGACTTCTACAACATCCTCACCACTGGTAACGCATCCATGGCAGCTGAGCCGTAACCTCTGGGCGTCAGTATTTGCCCCAAGCGAAGGAAACAGTGTGGAAGGTTCTCGTGCGGGAGACTGAGCTGCTGACCCACTTCTCGCCTGGTCTGTGTGCACGAGCTGCAGGATGCAGCGCGCCGGGCTAATCTGCGCGGGGGCCCCAGCACCTGCCGCCTCACGTCAGACCAGCTCCCAGGGAAAACCCCGGCCCTCTGTGCCACCACTCTGCTGGTGTAGGGATGGGGAAGGAGGGAGCGGGTGGTGCCCTGCTCAAATTCATGCTGGCTCAGCGCTGAACACCCCTCCACCCCGCATGCTCCACAGTCATCTCGATCCATTACAGGCCAGTGTGTGGCCACAGGCCTGACTCGATCCATCCCAAGCTCCCCATCTCAGGTGCTAGAGTCAGGCTGTCCTAGAGTCTCCAGATGTTGTGGCAGGTGGGGGGGCAGCCCAGGGATGGGGGTCATGCTTGTCTGCTCTACTCTCAGGGTCCTGGCAACGCCCTGCAGAGCCCAGAGTCCGAGCCACTCCATGCTCACGGAGCACCACCTGACATTCTGCACTGTGTCAGGGGACTCTGCTGCAGGGGTCCTCAGTGACACGCGGAGTCCTGTCCTCCAGGACTGGGGGGCTCTTCCTGCCCGCCTCACTGGGCTGCATGCGGCGATCGTGACGGTTATCCCTGCTCAGGAGGCTTTCCTCGCTGTGAGGCGCCGTGGGGATTCGGCAGACGTGAGGTCCTCCTCTGGCCCGAGAAGAACTCCCAACCCAGTCCCGGTCAGACTTGCTCTCTGGGCGTTTCTCATCTTTCCAAATTCCAGACATTCTGTCAGGCGCCCTAACCTCCTTTTCTAAAACAAGTAAGGGGTGAGTAAACATGCAGTTAAACCTTGAGCACCTGGCCCGGAGGGGGTCACTGCTCTCTGACCACCGAGGCAGACAAAGGGCACTGGGCCTGCCCGGCCACAGACCCTCGTGCCACATTCCTGTGGGGTGCCGCTGCCCAGGCTACATGCATGGTGATCACAGCCTGTCAAACGTGCACCCCCTCCCCTGTTGCAGGTCCCCTCCAGGTGGCTGGCAGAGGGATCGTGGCCCACAGGGCAGTTCTTCTCAGGCAGGTGGTGGGTCTGTGGGCTGTCACTGCTTTATCCTTCACCCTCCCACATCTTCACATTCATGGGGCTGGAGGCTGATGGGGTGAGGATGCCACAGGGGGCTGTTGGTAGCCAGGGTGTGTGGCTTCAGCTGTGCACCAGGAAGGACAGAGAGCTGGGCGGAGGGAGCGGGAGGGCAGGCCACTCCCCTCTGTGCGAGTGTGCCCTGTGTGCGAGGCTTTCCTTGCCTGGCCTGCAAGGCTGCGCTGGGGAACCTTGCACTTCCCTGGGCCGGCCCTGAACCCGAGTGCCCAGCATGTTTACCGCCCCTCGTCTCTGAGGTCACACCTATCTCCCATATCCGACCACCTTTGAGGCTACAAGAATCTCTGTGTAGTCACATATTGGTAAAACTAACTGCAAAGAACGTGGGGTGTGAAGACCCCAGAAAGAGCATATGAAGAGCAGGGCCTCCACGAGAAGGCAGGTCGGCCAGTCTTCAGCGCACGGGAAGGACCTGCCTGGAGCCTGATCCGTCCTGACAGCAGGACCAGTTTGGTGTCCTGCATGCACGTGCGGCCACTGGTCAGGCTGGCTGCACCTTGGGTTCCACCACGAAGACTGCCTGGGCAGCCAGGAAGTTTCCGGCAAATTGGCCTGAAACCTGGCTCTCAGCCTGAGCGGCCACCTCAGGCGGGGGAGGTAAGGAAACGTGGGTGCTGGCGCCTTCCCCAGCCAGGCCCCGCTGCCACCCCAGCGCCAGGAGCCCCGCACTCGCCAGGCCTGGCCTCTGGCACCCCAGGCGTTTACTGAATCAGACGAGTGTCAGGGTTTCTATCAATGGCAGGAACGATCTGCAGCTACTCTCAAGAGCACAGTATGAGCTCTCAGCCCGTGCGAGTGAAGCCCGCTGGGCAAGGAAGCGGTACTGGGGAGAAAAGCCGGTGAGAGAGCATAGCCCCAACCATGCTCACTGTCCACACAGTTCATCTACACGGCCAGATAGGGCAAAAGCAGCTGCCAGTTCGGCGCGATGAAGAAGTTGGGCAGGTGGGGACTGTCATCCTCCAACGGCCCCGATCTGCCCTCAGGGCCACCCTGACTTCCCAGCAGCCAGGCCTCTGCTGTTCGGCCCTGCTCGTGTCTGCGCCGCTGGCCTCAGGGAAAGGCCTGGGATCTGCAAAGGGCAAGAGCCCTGAGCCTGTTAAAGACAACGGGGAGGAGGAAGGTGCTTGACTCCTGACGGGCAGGAGGAGCCAGGCCTGGGGCGGGGAGTGGTGCAACACGTCGGTTCACTCCGGGCTCCTCAGGCGCTAATTATGAAGGGCAACAGTCACAGACACCAGGGCGCAGACACGGCAGCAGGCTGGGGCCGGGTGTCACGGCGGGCACGCTCCTGCAGGCTGGCGCCCTGCCGCCCAGCACACGGGGAAGCTGTGTCTGTCCACAGGCCTCTCGCGCCAGCACTGCGAACCCCCCTCCCCCACCCGGGGGAGTGGAGAGCACAGGGCAGGGAGGGCAGGTCGGTGAGGCCCCGGGCGCAGATGGAGGCAGGAGCTGCCCGAGCTAACCACCTGTCTTGTCCCCTGTCTTTCCCACAGTGCAGTTCGACATGATGCGCGCCTGCAACCTGGTGGCCACGGCAGCGCTCGCTGCGGGACAGCTCACCTTCGTCCTGGGGCTGGCAGGCCTGCCCCTGCTGTCTCCTGATTCGCAGTGCTGGGAGGAGGCCATGGCTGCCGCGTTCCAGCTGGCAAGTGAGTACCCCCGGGGCCCCGGGCAGGCAGGGCGGCCACACACTTGGTCGCATGGGGCTGGCAGGCCCGCTGCGGTCTTCTAATGTCACCACGACTCCCGTGGGTCACCCTCCCACCTTTCACCGTGGGCAGAAGTGAGACAGAACCACAGGTGGGGGCGCTGAGGCCGCAGCGAGCACCTGGGCTCCCGCCCTCTCCTGCTGTAAGACAGGGTGCTCCGCGTGCTGGCGCTCTAGGCTCACGTGCTTGCTTTCTGAAGTCTGCGGCATCTGCTATGTCTTTGCCTGTCTGCAGCCGATGTGGCTGGTGGCCTGGGGTCAAGCCCCTCCAGTGATGGTGCAGCAGCCTGCCACGGGCAGGGGGAGAGCCCCCACCTGAGGCCGCACCTCCGCCGCCTCACCTTCCCCACTAACGCTGTGTGAACAGGGAGGTCAGGGCGAGCATGAGGGTCCAGCCAAGCTCATCTGCACGCTCCTTGAACAATGCAGCTTCCTGGGACCCGGCCGGGGTCAGCGGCAGGCCCTTCCTCATGAGCAGCACAAAGCATGGAGGACACGTTAGCTCCTGAGCGCACCGGCCTGTCCTGGCTCCGACACCCAACAGCCCATGCTGCCACAAGAGCGGGGTGGGAGGCCACACTGGCCGGGCCTTGGGGGCGGCTGTAGCGTGAACTGAGAAAGGGCGCGGGCACACCCTTGGTGTCGGAAGGCTGAGAATGGTGGCAGCGGCGGCGTAAATGAGAGATAGGGATTGTTTCGGGAATTTGTGCACAAGTGGCCATGGAAACCACAGAAGCTATTCACATGACCCCGGGGGGTCTTCTCTGCTGGTTTCCCCTCCCCTACGCCTCCTTCCTGCCAGCTCACCTGGGGACGTTCGGGTTTTCTGCTGCCTACTGGCGAGCGTGTGAGTGGAGGTCCTGCGCAGGAATGACGTGGGCTGGGGTGTGGGGATGTGATCAGCCGACCTACCTGCCTCTCCCACTGCTGGGGAATGGCAGCATGCCCCAACACTGAAGGTACAGTTCCAGCAGACCCAGGAAGAGAAACTGCAGGAAGTCTGAAGTGAACCATTCCGGGAATAATGGCCCCCGGCCCTTATCTTTCTGGAGAATGAGGCTGACAGACTGGCAGGAATTCACATGCTGGAAAGTGAGCCGGGTGGGAATCAGGAATTGGAAACAGGCCTTCCTGTGCCTTTTAATAGAAGGCGGGTGGTCCTGGGCCAGTCAGTTCCCCACGGCCGGGTCGTCCGCGGGGCCTGGGAGCACCCAGGGCCGACCAGACGGTTTGCAGGAAAGAGCAGCTGTGGGGCCGAGGGAGCTGGACAGGCGCCTTGGCTCTGTCACCTGCAATCCGCGGGAACTGGGGCTGGCACATCCGTCTGCCCCCACAGGGCCGGTCTTGAGAAGGAAGGAGATGTGGGTGAGACGGGGTCTCTGACCACCTCGGCCTCCTTCCCTTATCCAGGGAGGTGGGTAAAAACATGCACATCCCAGAGGACAGTGACCGTTCAGAAAATCACTCCTCTGCCCTCCGCTGACCTTAGGGCCATAAGGCAGAAATGGGGTCCTCAGCCTCACTGAGGCTGCCCACTTTCTATCGCATGGGCTTATCTGAAACTCTATCCCCTCCAGAAGGAAGTGGAAGATTAGGAACAGATATTCAGATATTCAGGCATTGAAGAAATGAAAGGAACAGCTCTTGATTCTGAAAATAACTCCTTGCAGCAGAATAAACGGACCACGGCATTTTTAATTTAGAATTATTGGGAGAGAGACTGAGGGTTTGGTGTCAAACGGACATCTTACTTCCTACGAACCCTCATTTCAGAACAAGACAGTGTTGCTTCCAAATCACATATTTTCGAGCAAGTGGAGATGGGGGAGCCCTGTGAAGCAAACGGGAGCTGTCTGGCGGCAGCCCTGGGGCGTCCTGGGGCCTGTCCTGGCTGTGGGGCGGGGGTGCTCTCTCCTGGCTGTCCCCAGACTCGGGCAGCCTCTGCTCACACACCATCAGTCCGGTACAGGCTGATGGGAAAAGCCAGGAGCACCGGCTCTGCAGGCTTCTCCAGGAGGCTTCTCCTGGAGGCGTCCCACCATCACTCCCGCAGGTCTGTTTTGCCCAAAAAGGAAATGCACTTGGCCCTGTTTAGACTTGTTTCATTGACAAACAGTACAGAATGCAGCCATGTGTCTTTCTTCCACCACACTGCTAATTTTAGAGTTAGGTTTTTTCCTGTGCTCCGGTCTGCTTTAAACAGTCAGGGAGAGAGACTGAAGGGCGCCGGGATATCCTGTCCCAGGAGGGGAAATGCCTGCTGGTACCTGTTATGCAAGCAAACCTTCAGTCCCCAGTGCTGGGGCCAGAGGGTGGGCAGCGGGGAGAGAAGGTGCTGACGAATTCATGGGGAGGCAGGGAGGCCGGGCAGGCTGGAACCCAGCAAGGATGGCGACTCCCCGCCTGCCCGCCGTTCTTCCCATCCGGGCACCGGGCCCTGCTCCTCATACTTGCTCCTCTGAGGGACCCTGTCGTAGGGATGTGCAGGGCCCCGAAGCTGCTGTCCTCAAACAGGTCCCGCCAGCCATTCCACCTGCTGCATTCTGTTCACAAAGTCACACCCAGCAGTTTCCAGCTTCGTTACAGAAGCTTCCAAGTGTAATTTTAATTTACCTTGAAGTTGAAAAGATTACTTTCTGTCCCTTACTCCACCTCTACAAGCTGAACATCTGCATGCAACCCCCGTTTTCCCTGTGGCGACGGCTCCCATCGGGGCTGCGGGAGTGTGATGAGGACCTGCCTGTGCGGTGGCCACTGGGCCGACCCCCACCCAAGTGCAAGCAGCCCCCTACCACAGCCACGTTCCCATATGGGCTCCTGGAGGCTGGCTCTGCAGACCCGTCCTCTGTCCTTTACTCTCTTGCTTTGGCCAACTTCTGCTCGTCCGAGTCTGGTCTCACTGCTGTGTGAACAAAGGCGCACGGTCATCCTGGCCTGCTTACTGCAGATGCGTTGGACCCTGCGTCACACACCCGAGCGACGCCTGGGGTAGAGCAGATCGCCAAGGGCCGATTCAGCAGGTAGCGTGCCTGGCGGGTACCTCGGGGTGAGGCTCCTATGCAGTCCTGGGACATCTAGGTGCCGCATCAGATTCTGAGGCCCTGGAGGAGCCACCTCATCCCTAGCTCCTGTGCAGCCAGAGAGCTGGGGCCAACCGGCCGGTGGCGGCTCCATCATGCCTGCTGCTGTGACCACCCTGACCACCCCTGTGGGCCTGCTGGGGACGCCACACCGTTCTTTGCTCAGAGCCGAGCACTCCCCACTGCACCTGGAGTCCATGCTGGAGCCCTGCCAGCAGGCCTGAGGACCGTCCCAGCGGGTGTCTCCAAAATTTCCTAAGTGTGACCGTCCTGTGGCTCTTCAGGTGCTTACGGCCCTGGGCCCTGGCTGTTGGCTGTGCAGGACTGACTGACCAAACTGGGTCCCAGGCGAACATTTTTTGGGGGGACAATCTCATGGTTATTCCAGGCTCTGTTGCTGGCCTACCTCCATGTGTGCAGAACGTTAGTCCAGGCTCCTTGTCAATCATCTGAGTGACCCTGCAGCTTGCTCAGACTTATGGTTCTTCTTAAAGCGCGACTGCCATCACAAACAGGTCTAGTTCAAGTACAAACATACAACCGACTTGCAGAGGCCTCCGCTCTCTGCTGTGTTCTGAGTGCCTCTGAGATGGTACCGGGCTCTCCTCGGGAACCCTAGCCAACGACTCCTCACCTCCTTTGGGGAGGCTGACCAGCAGGCCCGACTGAGCTCACGCCATGCTCCCAAGCCAGTGAACTCACAGGTGTGCAGCTCTGGCACTTGGTCCTTCAGAGTGCTGTCCCTGCACCACACATGTCCTATAGCTGGTGGATGCCAGCCCTCACTAGCCCGCTCCCGGCCCGGCCCTCCTCCTGACACAAAGCCTCCCAAGCCCTAGCAGGACTACCATGGGAGCAGAATCACCGCAGAAGCTCCTGGGCTCCTCGTCTCTGGCTTCTGGAAATCCTAATATTTTTTCTTATGATGGCAAAACTTAAAACACGCTAAGTACTCTGTGCCCCCGAGAATGCTCATGTCGTCGGACCTTCGCGGGGCAGTCGGGTTGATAAGCGGCAGCTGTCTCGGCATCTCGTGAGCCAGTGGGGATTCTGCTGTTCTTCTCATAGGAATATACAACTTTCTGTTTTTCACAATAGGGTGGTGCTCGCTTGGTCTGGACAACGTGCTTTTCTGTCTTTGGCACCTGCTTCCCTGGCGCCAGTCTGTACCCCAAACGTACCCTGTGTTTTCCCTTCACTTCCATGTCCTCTGTGCTGCTTAGAGTGACAGCATGTCAGGCATCATTTGGGAGCTTCAGTTCTGTGGAAACATGATCAGGTCCGCTGTACGTTTGGCTTTTCCTTTCCCAGAATCCCTCCCACTGGGGAGGAACACGTGGATCCCACCACTTTGCGGCTCACAGATGCTGGGACATCCCAACCACGGCCGTGCCCTGACACGGGCCACGAGCGAGTTTGCTCTGTGAATACTCTCTCTGGAAGCTGTCACAGGCACAAAGTGAAGCAGGTGTGCTGTGTGAAGGTTCAGGGTTCAGCCCCACAGTCTCTCCTTATACCACCTGCGTGTGCTTGACCGTCACCCCAACAGGAAGGCCCTGTGACAGGCACTGGAGCCCTCGGAAGCAGGCAGGAAGGAAGCGAGAGGAAAGGGACGCTCTGCAGGCTGAGCTGTGATTCATAGAGCCCGCGTGGCCAGCTCACAGGAAGGGGCTGTTTGCTTTGGAAACAGAAATTCATGAGGATGGAATTGACTCCACAGGCAGAATTCAGGGTGTTTGCTCAAAGTCTCCCCTTGCATTTGTTTCTGGACAAACATGAACATCACTGGGAAGTCTTGGGAAAAAAGTCTCTGGGACAATTCTGAGGGGGTCTCCACACCAGGATGTGCCAGAGATGGGGAAGCCCAAGTCTCTGGCACATCCAGTCGCTTTGTCGACTGGTCCCATGAGTTAATATTTAATAAGGCCAGCCTGGCCCGGGTCTACTTCCCACACCCCTCCTCTCCCCTCCAGCAGGAGAATTTCATGAAGCAAACAGCAAGTTGGATTTCAGAAGAATGTCTACGTAATGGCAATTACCCAGTGCCCAGGCGGAGGCTGGAGGTGGCCAGCGAGGCCACGAGCCTGTCTATGTCCCCGCGGCTTTTCACTGCTGACATGCACACACGGGAGATCCCCATGTGCCACTTGTCTGTGCAGTTCGTGCCACCCCCAGTGGCCCGGGCGGGGTCCACTTGTCCTTGCGCCGTTGTTCTAGTAGGTTCCCGGTATCTTCCTGATCAGGAGAGGCTTTTCCTAAATTAGTTTTTTTTAATGTTGGGGAGTCAAGCCCTTTCTCTGACTATATGTGTTCTAAGTTGAACTGAAACAAAGCAAAAACTAACATGGGTCTTTACACAGAATAAGTCACATAAATGTGAATTCTTTAAACCTTTTTTCACACAAGGATATAGAACTAGACGTTCTTTTCCACTTCTCCTAGAAAAAAGAGCCAAGTGAGGTGCAGCCTGTGAAGAGCAGGCCAGAGAGGTGAGACGCACAGTGGACGGTGCTGGAAACCTGCCCGGGGCCGCTTACTGTCGGGCGGTCAGTAGTGCTCCAGACGGACAGACTCTCTGAAACTCCGTCTGTCAGGCTCTGCATTGACACTGATCCATCACCTTGCGGGATGTGGGTAGTTGTGCTCAGCTTGTTTGTGCACCTGTGAGTTCATATTCTCTAATCAATCTACCCACCCCCGCCTGTTCTTCCATCTGTAATATGAAAAACCTTACTCTCAACACCAAAGTAGCTCCACGCTCTGAGTTTGGGCACGTTGTGGGCAACAGAGCCAAACATGAGGGAGGACGTAATACACAAAGACAGCAACAAAATAATAGCCTACCCTATGCTCAACAATATACCATTATATGATACTGACCTTAAGAAAACAAGTAACCCTGTGGTGCTGGCCAATACAGACACAGGACAGGGCCCCACGTCTTGCCATTGGCCAGGCCCCAGTGTGGCGGTGCTGCGTGGCGCTCTGGAAGCCAGCAGCTACTCTGCCCACGCGCTTTGTCGACTGGTCCCATGAGTGAACATTTTCACTGCCTGGTTCAGAGTGTCCCTACAATGGGATCTCCCGGTGTCAAAGGCCCAGCCAACACCACTCTCTGGCAGGGTCTGGGCGGGCCTGTCCAGGACTCCCCGGCCCGCGCTCACCACACTGGACCTGGTGACTCTGTGACCTGGAGCACCACGCTGTGTGGGTAAATTTCATCTTCCCCACTCTAAGAAGAACACCAGCTCCCCCAGGACGAGTCAAGCATGCCTCCGCCATGCACACACTACAAGCCCTCTGTGCAGTGCGAACAGCTGTGCTGAGCACACGCGCATGGAAACTAGCGAACAGCCTGGGGACCAGTACGTCCTGCTGCGGCTCCAACCCTGAGCAACACAATCATGGCAAACAGGCTCTGTCCCCGATGGGCTTGGTCACTATAAAGCTTCCCCAGAGGCCCACACTGCATTCAATTCCCCACCATGGGATCTATCTGGGTTTGTCTCAGATAATTCACTAGGTGATTCCTGGACGACCCTTTGGGAGGCAGAGCTGGAGCGGGGGTGGGAGGGTGCCCTCCAGCCACAGGGTCGCCAGCAGGGGACGGGCCAAGCCCGAGCTGCGACGGGCCGACTTGTGACTGGACCTCCAGGCTGAGTGCTGCCGGCACCCCCTCCCCAGGGCTGGTCAAGCACAGGGCTAGCAGCACCAGCAAAGGCCGGGAGAGGATGGAACTCGGCATCCTGGAGGAGTGGACAGGGGCTGGTGTGGCCACACCGCTAACCGAGATGGAGACGGGGGCAGAGATCTGAGGCCAGGCAAAGGCACACAGCCCACAGTGCCCTGCACCTGAGCAACACAGGGGCCTTGTCCTTTCTGGCTGTGGCAGGCAAGGGCACCTGGCTCCTTCCAGTTCTGGACCAGCTCTGCCCCGGTCTTCACAGAAATGTCTCATAATGGACTTCACGGTGCCCTGTCTCTACTCATCAGTGCGGTCAGCCAACCCCAGTTAGCTGTGGGGCTGGGGCGAGGCTGTTCACCCCTGCATACACCCCCACAATGAATGATGTCGCAGAACTGGGGCTCAGGCTGCATATCAGATTTTTAAACGTTCCCGTAACCAGTGCAACCCCAAAGGATGCTTGGCAAAGGGCGAACAGACTTGGACCACGGAAGCCATCGCGGTGACTTCCTGCCCACTGTGCTGGTCCCCACTGTTGTGCCCTGCAGGCAGTGCCCTCTCCGCTCAGCCTGGCTCCCTGCCCGAAGGCTACCACTGGCCTCGCAGCAAACACCCGTCCCCCAGACACAGCCCCCTTGCTGTGACCTCAGGCACCGGCCAGCATGTCCCCGCCTGCCCCGTCCTGCTGAGTCCTGTTGAAACAAGGCACGACAAGCTCCCTTGGCTGACAAAAAATGCCCAAAGACACAGAAATATGAGGGGACACAGGAAGGATTTTCATTTTCATGACACAAAATGGACTATCACTCCTTTTCCCATGAATGCAAACCTCGGTACCACAGAACTGTGGGCAAGGGACATGCTCTTCACTGGGAGAGAAAGAAATGCCAGAAGTGTCTTTCTGTCAGTGTGCATGACAAAGAGAATTAGTTATTTTTAACAGAAAGGAAGTATCCAGAAGCTTTCTGGGTATAAAAAGCTCCACGAAGTACTGCAGAGAATTAATGCGGAGATTAGTCACCGCCGCTGTTGTTTAGCACGTGACTGAGGTGGAAAAATGTTTAATTCATACTTTCTGGACGGTACAGTGATGATGAGACCGAACTGCTTGTGCTTGTGAGAGCTCAGGCCTCCCCCAACCCCTCACTCCACACTAGTTTATAACAGTTTCCAGAACCATGAGCTGACATCACTGCGGCTTAGCTCTGGGGCCACAGGGGTCGTGCATGATCTGGTTTCCTGAGGAAAGCAGGGGAGGCTGTGGGGAACGGAGGGACCAGCATGAACAGACGGACGGATGTCACAGCGCAGGGCAGGGGGAGGGACTGCAGCAGGAGGCTGGCCTGGCCAAAGCCCAAGGCAGGGACAGGGACGAGTCCAGGAGGGGCGGGAGGCTTCCGTCCGGACCACTGCGAGAGACTTTGTCCTCATCAGGTACATTGGGTTCCAAGAAACAGCTCCCCCCAGGTCACCACCGCAGAGGGTGGGGTGCTCCCTGGGCTGCCCCGCCTCTGCTTCTGCCCGGCCCCCTCACCCTCGACAGCCATAGCTCCCACTCAGCACTGCACCTCCTTCCTACCTCATCTGCCTCGTCCGGCCCCTCCTGGCGGAGGGGTTGGAGGGCTGCACTAGACCAGCCTCCTAGGCAGCAGGACAGCAGGGCCTCTCCTCTGTCCCTTTGGGGCTCCCGGCCCAGACTCGGCCCTGAACTCTAGCAAACATCAGTGCCCTGTTATCCTAGCCGACAGGCCCTGGGCACGAACTCTGGCTTTCCTATTGCAAGAACTAACAAACCGTGACAGGAAGTGACACCGTGATGCTAAGTGCTAACAACGTGAGGCCTGCGCAGGACTCTGTCCACCGTCAGAAGAGAAGGCTGTGGAGGGGAAGCAGGAGGAGGGGATGTGGAGGTGCAAGGGAAACTGTAGGACCAGGTGCAGGGTGCAGAGGCGAGGGGAGGCAACAGCAAGAGAACTGGCCGTGTCTGCAGCCCTGTCTGCCCCTCCCCAGAGCACGTGGGCGCTAGGCACTCCGGAGGTGTGAAGAAAATCTCTATCTGCTCTAGAAGCGAACCTAAGAACAAGAAAACTGCTAAGAACAGGACTGCGTTAGATACCAATCTGAGTTGTTTCTAAGTTGTTTTTAAGACTTAGACTTCTGTGTCTACTTTCACTTGAATGAATGAAGTGCTTCTAGGCGCCGGCGAGGAGCTCATGCAGAGCTGAGGCTGGATTCGTCTCGGGGTGAGGGACAGGGAGCAGCAGTTCACCTCCATGGGGAGGGTGGCTAAGAAAATGGCCCAGCCCTGGAGACCAAAGGACGAGTGTGCTGGGACCAGGCTGTTTTCTTGTGGAGCACCCCCCCCGAAATTATTCCGTGCCAGGATTAAGTAGACGCACACTGTCCCTCCACAGCCACCCAAAGGTCGTAAAAGCACACAGAGGCCCAACGCAAAGCAGCTCAACACTGAAGCGCGGCATGTGAATCGGGCTACCACCCACTGGGACAGACAGAGCGGGGGCGGCGGGGGGGTGAGGGTGGCAGGGAAGAGCTGGGAGCTGAGCTTCTGTGGGGCTCAACAGCCCATTTCCAGTCCTCTTCCTGGCTCCAAGTAAGGCTTTCTGAACACTTCTCTCTCGTTTACAGGTTTTGTCCTGGTCATTGGGCTGGTGACATTCTACAGAATTGGCCCGTATACCAACCTGTCCTGGTCTTGCTACCTGAACATTGGTGCCTGCCTTCTGGCCACCCTGGCAGCTGCCATGCTCATCTGGAACATTCTTCACAGGAGAGAGGACTGCATTGGGCCCCGGGTGATTGTCATCAGCCGCTCCCTGACCGCACGGTTTCGCCGAGGGCTGGACAACGAGTATGTGGAGTCACCGTGCTGAGCCTGCTCAGGACTTTATAACTAAACAGTATAGAAACTGAAGGGCTGTCTGTGCGGGCGATTCATAGGGTTTCCTATATATACATGTACGATACACAGCTATGTTTACTATATTATATATAAATATATTATGTGGTTATATATTGCCTGCTCCACCTCCTTCTGATGCACCCATGACTCGGCTTCACTTCTGAGCACATTCCAAGGAGGAGACCAGCGGCTGAGGTGCATGGACAGTGGCAGCCAGCTTGTTCTGCATCTTGGCCTAGGATTAATTTATTCTGTATCTGCTGAGCGGTGGGTCCTTGGTCATATTTACTTTGGTAAAGCAGAATACCCAGGAAGATTTTCTGGAACTGTCTGTGGTCTTCCTTGAGTGACTCAGAATTTACAATCAGATGGTTACGGCTTTATGACAGGATTGTGTTCCTAATGTCTGTTTTGCTCCTGATTATTTTTCTAAGTTAAAATAAAATGCAAACTTCTCACCACTGTGTAAAACTTGTGTTTTATCCATCATACTGCCACACGGGTGAAAAGAAGTTGGTCTATTTTTCTGTCATTTTTGTGGGTTGGCAGGAAGAGAAGGCTTGGTACATTTTTCAAGACCTGGTGGGAACACCGCTGTGGGCCCTTACTCACATTTCCGTTCAACTCTGACGCCCCTGTTCCTACAGACTGAACACTGTGGCCCTGGGACAGCAGATCAACAAATGGCAGAGTAGGAGGGAAAAGCGTCTATTTATTTAAAGAAAATTCATAGAGATTACTTTATGTTTTTCCCTATAAAAATCTTCAACCTAGCTTCAGCCAGACGCTGGGTGGTCTACCGATGGCCTTCATGATACCACACCGATTCCAAACAACCCTGGTCCTAAATCTGGAAGAGGTGAATCACCGCCACCTCCCCAGGCGGAACAGAAAACATCAAAGAGCTGCATCTGAGGGGTTCAAACCCGAGGCCGCCCCCAAGAACCCCAGACTGCCTGACCACATTTGTAAGGACAGCCTGCCACCCACACCCACCTGGATGCTTCCTGGACCCTGCCCTGCCTGACCCTGCGCCACCTGGCGGCAGTGACTCCCACGAAACCGACACGGGGGCCCGTGGGCAGCATGCAAAGCTGGGGTCCGGCCCAGGCCCACTGGCTGCCTCCTCCACATGAGGCTGCCTCCCGCTAAGAAATGTTCAGCCTTGCTGCTTCCGACCTTCCAGAGACTGTGGTGATCAGTGTGGAGTTTGTCTCCGGTCAGAACAAACAGTGGATTGGGGTTGGTGCTTTAAAAAACCACGCAATTGAGAATGACCTAAAAGCGTCTGTGGCCTGACCATTTACAATAAGCTCATCACACACTGTGGAAATAACAGATTACGTCCAACACCAAAGCACTCAAGGCAACATTCAAATCTGACCCTCCTCCCTCAAAGCTTCTGTCCACAAAGGACTCCCCCCGACCCCAAATCACATGCTAAAAATAATAATCTCCTAAAAGAATAATGAAATATTTAAGATATATGACTTCACACTATTATATATGCGACTATGTAAGGGTACATGGAAGTATTCAAGTTGACCCTGTGGTCGGTCATGATCTGTGACTGCGTTTAAATGAAAAGTGACCAGAGGAAGGCTGGATTGTGCCATCTAGATTCTGGTTCATCCCCCCAAACTAAGAGCCCTCTTGTCCACACCCACAGCCAGTGTACAAAAGGCTCTTCCATCACAAACAAGGTTTGGCCTCACTATTTTAGAAATAAGTAAGGGACGAGGGCTTGTGTGCTATTTTTTTTTTTTAAGATTTTATTTATTTATTTGACAGAGAGAGAGATATAACAAGAAAGGGAACACAAGTGGGGGAGTGGGAGAGGGAGAAGCAGGCTTCCCGTGGAGCAGGGAGCCCAATGCGGGGCTCAATCCCAGGATACTGGGATCATGACCTGAGCCGAAGGCAGATGCTTAACGACTGAGCCACACAGACGTCCCTCGTGTGCTATTTTGAAAGGTGCTTCTGTGTTACAGAAACCTTCGCGGCCAATGAGGGGGCGTTCCGTGGCAGGGCAGGAGGGGCATCTGTTCTAGGTGACTTAATTTTTCGTCTTTTTTCCCATTTTAGTTTCATTCTGCAATAATTTTTCTATTCTTTGGAGATTAAAATTTGTCAAATGCTCTTGAGAAGAATTACTGAATTCTCTCAGGAATGGAGAGGAGGCTGCTTGTAGACAGCCCTTGAGTTTCTTTTAGAAAAGGGGCATCTGGGTGGCGCAGTCAGTTGAGCTCTGACTCTTGGTTTTGGCTCAGGTCGTGATCTCCAGGGTCCTGGGATCGAGACCCGCATCGGGCTCCCTGCTCAGCAGGGAGCCTGCTTCTCCCTCTCCCACTCCCCCTGCTCGTTCTCTCTCTCTCAAATAAATAAAATCTTTAAAAAATTTCTTTTAGAAAAAAATTTCTTTAGAACAATATTAATTGCATTTTCACTATACTGCTTTTGAGTGTTTGTTATTCAAACCTTCCTGTTAGTAGCAATTATTCCCAGAGGAACAGTTATTACAAATATTTAGCAACTGCACAACTTTCGAGGAGGAAGAACATGGAATAGCTGACAATAAATCAAGCTAGTAGCAGCCCAGGAGTCCTGCAGAGGAGAGCCAGGGTCGCCTGCTCTGCGTGCCCCACCGTGCGGCCACAACACGGCTCCTGGGTGACACAGCATGCCAGTGGGATCCTGCGTCCCCAAGCGCGGCGGCATTTCCGCGGGTGACAAACCATGAAATACAGCACGACACGGTCACAGAAGAGTTACTGATTCTCAGAAGCTCACTTAGAAGGGGAGAGAGACCTAAAGAAAGACCCCGAGAGCTGTGCACATCCCTTTGACACCGCAGGGAGCAGAGTCCTCACCTTTTGATGAGTTTGATAGATTTGAAAGCTTCATCCATGTCTCCGATGGTAACGAAGAAGCTGAAGTGAAGCATGGCATCCCGAGTGGGCTTATCGCAGTCCTCTAGCCCGACGAAGTCTCGCAGGGGTCTCCTGCCCACGCACGGGCACCCTGAGTCCACCTGGTCTTCTCCGTCTGCTTCTCCTGGCTGAATGACAAAGGCCACCATTGGCTGTCAGCTCACGTAAAGTGAACGCCTATGCTAAGTCCCTGCCTTGAGAGCTGGTCAGTGTTGGGTCTGTCTGCAGGCAGGCATGGACGCCCAGCAACAGACCCTGCCAAATGCAGCATGAGTTTGTGGGCATCCAAGGTCATCGGAGCTGTTCACTAAAGCCACCTTCTCAACAGTTATGAAATGACTATGCAGACGTCTGCTTCCCAGGTCTGTTCTGCAGCCTAGAAAGAGTTTTCATGACCCACACGGACGTGCTCACAGGCACAGAGTCTTAAAATTAAGTGACGCCAAAACGATTTCAGGTAGAAGTTTCCAAAACAATAGCTTGGATTAGTAGTATGCCAGAGAAGGAGGAAGCCTCCACTCTGTAGCCTGTGGTGAGAAGCACAGGACTGGGGACTGGCATCTGGGGTGGGGGCAGGGGCGGTTGGGTGGGGCTGAGCCCCTAATCTGTGGGACCTCACGCTGTTTCTGGGTGGACGGTGTCAGGACTGAGTTGATCATGTTGAGCCCAGAGCTGTAGACAGAAGTGTTAAGTCACTATGTTGTACACCTGAAGCTAATACAACATCAGACGTCAACTGCACTTCAGTAATAAAAGAATTGAATTGAATTGTCAGGCACCCAGATGGTACCTGAGTGATAGCTGAGACTTGCATGGTGCTGTGGGGGAAACCCCTCACCACGGTGGAATTGGGCCCAGGAATCCCGATCTCATCCTCGCTGCTGCTGTATGACCCCTGCCTCGATCTCAGTTCCCAGCAGCCCCTATCTCACTGCTCCCTCTGCCGTTCACCTGCAGTCCCCAACTTTAGGGGGCACTTGACCTGGGCCTTGAAACATGGGTAGGATCTGTCAGACCCAGGTGTGGATGGCAAGACCCTTCCAGGCACAGAGCAGAGCATAAGCAAAGGACCCGGGGCAGCCCACCGTCTAGGTGGCTTGAATTCAGGGCTCATGGATGAGCACAGGCTGGGTCATGTCAGGAGGCTGAATGCTACAGAGTTTGCACTGAGTGGGAACAGAAAATGTGTGCACAAAGCACAAGGCGGAGGCCTGAACTCCAACAGGTTGGCCATGCTGGATGGCCATGTGGATCTGATGCTGAGTTCTGATCAGAACCTGGCCCACTGTGGTCACACTTGGGAATTCTCACACAAACAGGAGAGCCTGTGGGTCACCTGCCACATGAACTCGCTGCTGCCCTTGATTTGGAGCCTCATCTCTGTTCTGAGAGGTGGACACCGAGCTGGGGACCTTGGGGGGTCAGACTCGCATCCACACCCTCAAGTGTGCAGGTGGAGAACCTCCAGACACTGGCCTGGAATACAGGTCAGTAATCTGAAGAAGGGCAGCTTTTAAAAAAACACAATGCTTCACAGCTATTTGTTACAAGCACTTCAGAGGTTGAATTGATAAGACTTCCTATGTTACCAATCCAGGTAAACAAACTCCTTCCTACATCACAAACATCAGGTGACGGGCTGCTCACCAGGACGAGGGCTCTACGGAGCGACATGGGCATGCTGCTCCCACCCAGGGGCTGCTGTGGCGTCAGGCTCCCTAACAAACCTGGTAACTGAGGCATGCAAGCAGAAAGGACCAGCATGCGGACAAGTGCAGCTTAGAATAAATTAGAACAGAGCCTGGGAACACGGCAAAGTCTGGGGTATAGATGGTAAGTGGGGAGTGGCATTCACAGCGGCACTGCACGTGTCTCCTCTCTGGGACCAGGGGGAGGGTGGGCGTGTGGACACAGAAAGAAGGGCAAAGAGGAGGCCCATCAGCGTATGCAGTGAACCACAGCCCGTGATGGGAAAGTCGTAGGGAAACTCCATAGACAGGACCTTAAACGCCTTCACAACTTTTTGAGTTCTCACCTCGAGGAGAAATGAAAATGCCCAAGGAGCACTAAGTAAGAATGAGGTCCAGAAACAGCGTTTCGGCACTGACAGTTTACAACGAGGGAAGAAAGGAAGGCTGTGTGGACAGAGCTGCCCGCAGCACCACGTAGCCTCGCCGCGGGATGCTTACAGATCAAGGGGCCGTGGTGACGAGGAGGCCAAGCCCAGCGAAGGCAAAGAACTTATTATCCAAAAGAACCGAGGGGCGTCTGGGTGGCTCAGTCATTAAGCGTCTGCCTTCGGCTCAGGTCATGATCCCAGGGTCCTGGGACCGAGCCCCGCATTGGGCTCTCTGCTCGGCAGGAAGCCTGCTTCTCCCTCCCCCCTCTCCCTGCTTGTGTTCCCTCTCTCGCTATGTCTCTGTCAAATAAATAAATAAAATCTTTAAAACACACACACACACACAAAGAACGGAGCTGGGAGTGTGCACCTGTGTGCTGCAAACCACCCCATCTGTCAACACTAAACAAGCACAGGGGGCCACCTCTGGGGCTGGGACTGTGTGGGTCTGCATCGTCTTTGGCCCCTGAGCCCAGGGATCCTGGACACTCCACCTCAGCACTACTCTGTCTTGATGGCAAAGCCAAGTCCTGTAAGTTTCCTGACCTGGAAACCTCATAACTACTGGAGTTTCAGGAAACACATGAGAGCAGATGGCTTGCCTCGCTTAACAAGAGGGGAGCCGTGGCACCCTGGAGGCTCCGGGAGACCCCAAAGACCCCTGCCCAACAGGGGAGGAGAACCCAAGAATACGGCCCTGTGCTCGTGGGGCTCCCACCTTTCTGATGAAGTAATAATGAGGCACTTCGATCCCCAGAAGATTCTGGTAGGCGGGAGGCCGGGGGAAGCTGTCCTGGAGCAAGAAGCCGTGCTCCTCCGTGATGAAGAAGGACAGAATCACCACGTCTGTCTGCGAGAGAGGGGAAACAGCGCTGTTTCTAGTTCGGCGATACGATTTTCTATTTGGCAGCTAATCCCCATTTTCATGGTCAGGATGTTCACACACAACAAAGAAAGGATGAACACGTGAACAGTCTTACAGATAACCCACCTCCCCCTTCTGGAACGATGAGCCTCATGCAGTCTGAGGGCTGCTAGACCCTTCTCACGGATGGATTTTCTTGCAGCAAAAGCTAATCCTTCCCATCCTGGTTGGTGACTGAAACTAAAGAACTCTTGTGTTTTAAAGTTTTTCTGTTCAGTTCCTTGACTCTGATATAAAAATCAACAATAGGGACACCTGGGTGGCTCAGTCGTTGAGCGTCTGCCTTTGGCTCAGGTCATGATCCCAGGGTCCTGGGATCGAGCCCCACATCAGGCTCCCTGCTCGGTGGGAAGCCTGCTTCTCCGTCTCCTGCTCCCCCTGCTTGTGTTCTCTCTCTCGCTGTGTCTCTCTCTGTCAAATAAGTAAGTAAAATCTTTAAAAAAATAAAAATAAAAATCCATAATAGCAGAGGAGTGCCTGGGTGGCTCAGTCAGTTGAGCGTCTGACTGTTGATTTCGGCTCAGGTCATGATCCCAGGGTCATGAGACAGAGCCCTACATGGGGCTCTGCACTCAGCAGGCAGTCTGCTTGAGATCCTCTCTCCCTCTCCCTGCTCACATGCTCACTCTCTCTAAAAATAAATAAATAAATCTTCTAAAAAATTAACAATAGCAGAAAGATTTTCTCCTCTGCTTTCAAGAGAGAAGGGACACAGAGCCAAGAGGCCGGGTGCTCTGCTGGGTCCTGCGTGTGCAATTTGGAGAACCAGCACCGTCCGCAGCACCTTCTGAATGGGAACAGCAGGAGGTCGAAGACACCAGAGCCTCTCCTTGGTTGTGTGAATTCCTGCAATTTCACATCATCTTCACAAGAGCCCTAAAGAGGTATCTGATCGGAGTGCTGGGAAGTGCTTTTCACTGGGGATCAGCACGCGCCCTCCTCGCTTGCCTGGGGTCGTCACCCTCTACCGTGAGAAAACTCTGCGCATGGCTGCTTCTCACTCCTAGTCACAGAGATGCCGCCTCTGTGCATTTTACCACTCAGTGTTTCAGAGCCAAGGACTGGATCTGCTTCTCAAAGTCTCGGGGCGTGGACACTGACTGCTGATAATCTTGGGGCCCCCACTCTCACCACCCTGGGAGGGAACTTCCTTTGGCAGGGATACAAGTCCGCTAGTGTTGGCGGGCTGGCTGCCCCTGCTGACTTACTGGGAACCTATCATAGATGGGGAGGCACAGCCAACCGCTGGCTTTCGCAGGGAGCGCCAGACGTTCCGACAGCACGTTTGGAAAGTGTTGGAGTCCTGGACCCTACTGGGGGGAGGAATGCCCTACAGAGCCAGGGAGTCTGGTCAGGGTGGAGGGCAGGGACCAGGCAAGGAGGCCAATGCAGTGGGAATCGGCCTGTTGGAGGGAAGAGCAAGAAGTCGGCTGACTCAGCCCCAGGACACGCCCCCACCATGGCTTAGCTCCATTAACTGTTTCGGTAGCGGGCTCTGCTCTGGAGAGAAATACACAGCACTTGATGTAACAGGAAAACTGACATAGGACAGTCTGAGTGAGACCAGACAGAGAAGTCCGTGCCAACCCTGAGGGGAGACGCAGGCTACACATCCTTGAGGTGGCACTCTGCTCCACGGGCACCAACTTCCCTCTAACTTCCCCATAAACCACATCAGGAGATTGCGAACCTGCCGAGCCCCCCGTGACTAGATACAAACGCGGTGCGGCCATGGTACCGTGGGGCCTTGGCTGTCCTCGGTGGGCGGCTTCTTGTCCCCAGGCTGCAGCTGGGCTCCTGGTGCCTCCCGCACGGCCTCGCACACGAACAGCCTGGGCTCGCTCTGGTCCCAGAAATGGTTCATGGGAATGAGATCCATCAGTCTCTCATCCACAAAGGCGTGGCTCCTGAAAGAGAAGGCCCGTCCTGAGTCCTGAGAACTGAGAGGAGCATCTGGGTTCGCAGCCTCTGGAAATGCGTGCCAGGGACTTGGGTGAGCATCAGCAGGCTGGTGGGCACTGCTTAGGCTGCTGGCTTCGGAGCCCCTCCCCACAGCACGGTGCACCCAGCCTGCCTGAGGTGACTCTCAGATTGAAGCAAGTTGGTGAAAGAGGCCCAGTGTAGTCTTGTTGGAGAACATGTGATGCTTTGGCTCTGAAGACTCCATGGAGGGCTGTTGCCAGGACCAGTGGGTGGACCGCGCATCCTGCCAGGATGATGTGTGTGTTATGCTGCCGACAGACAAGCTGGGTCCGGAGGCAAAGGAAGGGTCAGATCTCAGAAGAGGACAGGTGCCCGAGGGGAGGCTGTGCACTGTCCCACCACCACCGGAGAAGTGACAGGCTGGGCTCCATGTGGCTCAGAGGTGGAGGGTGGAGGGAAAGCGTGAGTCTAAGACACAGTTCAAACAAGGAAAATGGGATGAGTCACAGACGGGGGGACTAAGGGAAAGGTTAGCTGTGAGGTTTCAGACCAGGCAACCAGGGTGGAAGAGCAACCAGGGTAGACAAGACCAGTTTCTGGAGAATGAGGCTCAGGTGATGGCAAGAAATTCCAGTGGACATCTGGAGCCAGATCAGCAGAACAAGGCTGGGGAGAAGCGAGGGTGGGTGTGTTCAGGTGGGACCACCAGCAGTGGCTAGTTAAGCCACCAGGGGAAAGAAGGTTCTGGAAAAGGCTTTGAGCTGGGTAGGGAGGTGGGGGCTGTAAGAGCAAAGGAACAGACTCCGGCAAGGCCAGCCGTGGGCTCTGCAGCCGTGGGCTCTGCAGCCGTGGGCTCTGCCACTGTACAATCGGTGCAGGTGCTGGCTGCAGCATCCCCCCCGAGTCCTGAGCAGCGCCCGTGGCCCTCAGGCGTCACCTCCTGCAGAATCAAATGTGAGTCCTTGGCAGAGCAGGAGCTACAAACACAAACTCCCTGACAGCGACCATTATTTCTCTAGAAAGACAATGTTGACCCATGCGGACGCCCTCCCTTTCCAGGCGCTGACAGAGCTGAATGACCACCACACTCACCCTGAGATTCAGCCATCGTGCGGCCCTGGTCGCCACTGCCCTTCCAGAAGCCCAGTTCTGCCAGGTAATTCCAGGGCCTCAGAGGCTCAAGTCCATCCTAACTGCCCGGGCGTTTTGGCCCTCCTGCCTGTTCTGAGCACTGGTAACTACTGAGATCCCTGAGGTCTGAAGTGTAACTCAGCAGCCTGCCTGAAAGCTGACCATTAACTGAGTATCAGTGTCAGTATTTTTTCAATGAAATCCTCCCAAACCACAGTCTTACTTCTTGGTCTCTTGGCCATTAAAGGGCAATGTCTCCCTCTGATCAATCTGCCCCGTCTTGAAGTCAAGGATGGTCACCGTGTCCATTTCCACATCGTAGAAGCAGATTTTGGAATCAGGGCTGTTGTCCGCCTGGGGGAAGAGAAAATGGAGCTCACGGTACCGCCTGGCTGACACGCCAAAGGTTTGAGAACAAGTGTCTGGTGTCCACGACCTGCCAGCCAATCTGGCCTTCCTAAGTGGACATCGATTCACTTTCATCCCACTGAGACCACAGCTCAAGCACTACTTTATAATTTCCAAGCACTGAAAACAAGTTCTAAAACGTCGTGAAGGTCCGACTCTAGCTGTCCAGCTGTGGCCAGTGCTGACCTGAGTGATGTCATCCTCACTGAGGGGGACTGACCACAGACACAGCAGGGAGTCCAGGTCCCAACAAACCAGCTCGGCTGCTGGGGCAACAAATACCAGAAATTCAGGGAGACTGTTCCAGGCTTTATTCTAAGAGACGGTGGAAAGCTAAGGGGGCCTGAGTACTTAAGAAAGGCCAAGAAATGAATTTGTCAACATTTTAGACAGAAGATACTGTAAGCTTAACAGCAGCAGAAGGATCACAAAATCAACAGGTTTGGGTACCTATGAATATGCTTCTAATCTCCGGGAACACCATTAGCAAAACGAAAGGCAAACAATAGACCGGAGACACGTCAGCAACACTCAAGGCCCCAGCCTCCTGCCCCAGAGAATCCAGACTCTCCTTTCCAAAGCACACTCCCCACCCCCAGGGGAGCGCCGGCAGGGCTGGAGGGGAGGGTGGGCAGCTGATTTTCACTGCAAGCTCTCTTGTGCTACCTGAACGTCTTCTTTTTGTCATTTTTTCTTTTACCATGGGCAAGAATTCCTGATGCAAGGAGAGGCATTCTCATCCTTCACTGTCACTGCGTGCTGGAGAAGCGGGTCTCCAGGGCCACTCATCACTGCGCCGTCCCCACTCCTGCATTCACCCCCAGCACCATGGAGATGGTGCTACATCCCAGGATGCTCTCCCCCTCTCCCCCACTGCACGCCCCGCTTCTGGTCCTGTGCATGCATGTTCTGGCACCGCCCTCCAGCTGCCTGGATCAGTGACCCTGGACCGCCCATCCTCCCCATGTCCCGTCCCAGTGCTCAGCCTGGCAGGACTACTCTTATCCTTCCAAGATCCCCATTTCCAGCCAGACTCCCCTTCTGAGACTCAGGCTTGTCTTTACAGGCCCACTTACTGCTTTGAGATGCCTCAAACTCAACATTGAAACAGGACGCCACATCATCCCCGCAAAGCTCCTCACCAGGTTTCCCTTTCCACCTCCACACTGCTTTGAGGGGTAGAAGCGTCCTTGCACACATCAGCCAACCCCAACCCCCAGGACAGCTGCAGTGGGCACCACCACTGAGAAGCAATCCTAGAAAGAGACGACATTATGCACCAAGGCTGGTGCCTGTGTGATGGCCCACTGACCGTGCCAGCCTCGGCCTCGCCCCTCTGCCACAGAGAGCGGACCCTTGGCCAGGCCAGGCTCTGCCACCTGCTCACACTCTCAGTGCCTCTGCTGGTGCCCCCCCGCTGCACGCTTGCCTGGCGGGTTCACAGCTCCTCGGGAAGCCTCCCGACCGGCGGCTTGCCCGGCACCACGTGGCACAGTTTGACTCATTCTTAGATGGATGTCTGTTCATCCACAGGGAGGGGCTGAGCTCTCCTGTTTAACCACTGGCCTGTGCCCACAGTGCCCAGAGAAGCGCCTGGTTCATGGAAGGCAATCGGTAACAAGGCTGTGGATGAATGGATTCACGAGCAAACACCCGTGGGCGGCAGGGCCCACTGCCTGAAGAGCGGGACAGACATGCGCACGTCAGTGCCCTTCAGGACCTACCCTCTAGCTGTCATCACGCCTTTAGTTCTCTAAGCTAGAGCTCAGAGGTCCTTGCAACCCCCTCGAGCCAACAGAGCACAGCTGGCTGACGAAAAGGGATAGAAAAGAGAAGAGCTACAGAGCCCTGCAGAAGGAGAACTGCGGTTTCAGAGGAATTAGGGACTGGGGACGTGTGGGGGCTCAGGCCTCGTGGCAGAAGGAGAGGTGGGGCCGCAGAGCTGTGTGCGAAGATGGGCACAGCCCGCGGAGGACGGCGGTCCTGGGAGAGCAGCCGCTGACTTCCACCCACCTTGCTGAGGAGGATGCTGATCTTGCTGCCACTGGCGTTACACCTGAGGGAGGCCATGCCCGCTGCGCCCGGGATCAGCGAGGCCAGGTTCTTGTCGCTGCAGTGCACTTTCGCCTCTCTGCAGGGGGGACACAAGGGTCTCAGGGCAAAGCACAAGCCCAGCCCTCGGCCATTCACCCTCCCCGCATGCGGGCAGCTCACAGTCCAGGACCGGCTCTCTGAGGGACTGCAAACCTTCATCCACGAAACTCGGGGCTCCTCAAAGGCCCAAGGGTGCTCACTCTGAGGGTCTGGACACCCAGGAGAGGGGCCAGCTTAGAACCCAGGGCTAGCTTAAACTTTTAAAGTTTTTAAATTGAGGGGCGCCTGGGTGGCTCAGTCATTTAAGTGTCTGTCTTCGGCTCAGGTCATGATCTCAGGGTCCCAGAAATCAAGCCCCGCATCGGGCTCCCTGCTCCACAGAGAGTCTGGTTCTCCCTCTGCCTCTCCTCCTGCTTGAGCTCTCTTTCTCTCTCTCAATCAAATAAATAAAATCTTTAAAAAATAATAAAATAAAGTTTTTAAATTGAGATATAATTGACAATAACATCGTATTACTTTCGGGTGTAAACAAAATGATTCAAGATTTTTCTGGGTGAATTTTTAAAGTTCCTAGGTTTACTGAGCCAATATGAGTATGTATCCCCCCTACTCTTCTGACACAAGAAGCAGCCGCTCTGCACCCAGCTTCCCTCGGTTCGTCCTGCCAGAACGGGCTGTTGTCACACTTGCTACACCTGCGGAGAAACAAAACTGCAGGTAAGCAGCCCCCGCTTAGCTGGTTCTGGCTTGTTGCTGCTGCTACGAGAAGTACTGGGTGGGAAGCAGTGGCTCATCCGATTGTTCTCACTGAATTCCCATTTCCTCCGTGTTTCCCTAACATCCTCTGTCCCAGGAGCCCTCCAGGCCTCACGTGACATTTCATGGTCCCCTCTCCTTCAGCTCCTCTGGGATGGGACAGTTTCTCAGACTCCAGGCTCATGTGTGCATCTCCTGCCTCAGTCCTAGAATTTCTCCAAGGAGCCTGGTCCTTCCGATGGAGAATGCTGTGGAAACCCGCATCCAGGTGCCAGGCATGCTTGCTGCCTCTTGGCCGCCGCACAGAGCCAGGACACACATGTGGACTAACTGCCAGATGTACGTGTATCTGACCCAGCTGTGTCTGTATTAAGCTAAACATGACTTCCACTCAACCTATCACCATGCGGCTCCTCTCGCCTCGTCCCCCTGCTTATCTGTCACCTCCTCCCAACAGAGAAGTCCCAGCTCCCCAAACCTGCATCGGCTACTCAGTCCTTCACTTCTGCATGCCTGAGTGCCGGTGGGGGCCGGTCACCCCATGCCCTGTGTGGGGGAGCTCCATGGACTGCAGGGCAGCACCGTATGTGGTCCCCCAGCCAAGTGTCAACAACGCCGCCGATCCCCAAAGGGCTGGGGTCAGCACCGCCTCTCCAGGGAGGCTGTTTCACACATTTCTAGCACATTTAGATTGTTCTTCCACATTCCATATTTCATCCTGGGATCCGCTAAAAGATTTTTAAAATTTGCATACTTTTTAGGCTCACTTTGTGCTATAAAGTTCTACGGGCCCTGACAACTACAGTGCCTTGTATCCACCAAATAGAAAATTTTACCACCTAAAAACTGCCCTGCTCTATGTGCTCAACTATACTCCTGTTTGCTCCCTCCCCCAGTATACAAAGATTAAGAATTTATGCCAAGGGGCGCCTGGGGGGCTTAGTCGGTTGAGTGTCCAACTCTTGATTTCAGCTCAGGTCACGACCTCAGGATCCTGAGACTGAGCCCCGTGTAGGGCTCCATAATCAGCGTGGAATCTGCTTGGGATTCACTCTCTCCCTCGCCCTCTGCCCCTCCCCCCATTTGCTCCCTCACTCTTTCTCCAATAAATAAATAAATATTTTTTAAAAAGGATTTATGCCAAAACATAAGGTGTTACAAAAAATTTAGTAGAATGAAAAAAACTCAGTGGAATGAAACGGGAACATGAACAGGTTTCCAGCTCCTAACCATTTTCTACACACCACTTTGTCTCCTAATTTTTTTTTTAATATTTTATTTATTTATTTGACAGAGAGAGACAGAGTGAGAGAGGGAACACAAGCAGGGGGAGTGGGAGAAGCACGCGTCCCGCTGAGCAGGGAGCCCGATGCGGGGCTTGATCCCAGGACCCTGGGATCATGACCTGAGCTGAAAGCAGACGCTTAACGACTGAGCCAGCCAGGTGTCCTGTCCTGACTAATTTTTAAAATGTGCACAGGCATCCCTCATTTAGTACACGTCCAAGATACTGTGTTTTTTAACAAACTGAAGGTCTGTGGCTACCTGCGTTGAGCAAGTCAATCAGTGCCATTTCTCCAGCAGCATTTGCTCACTTGGTGTCTGTCACATTTTGGTAATTTTTGCATTATCTCAAACCTTTTTATTATTGTTGTATTTGTTACAGTGACCTGTGATCAGTGCTTACAATGTGCTGGAAGTTCACATGATGGTTACCACTGTTTAACAAAAAAGGAATTTTTAATTAAGGCATGGACTTTTTTTTGGACACAATGTTACTGTATATTTAATAGACTATAGGCGAGTAAAAACATGACTTTTGTATGTACTGGGAAACCAAAAAATTCATGTGACTCATTTTATTGTGATATCTGCTTTACCAAAGTGGTCTGAAACTGAACCCACAGTATCTCCAAGGTAGGCCTGCACTTTTATTTAGACAAAAATTGTACCTTCGGGAAAGATCAAAGCTTTTGAAATGAGCCAGGTCTGTCCCCACAACCAGGAAATTTCCGCAGACGTCGAGGAAGCATGGGCTCCCCTCTGCCTCGGAGAACAGTAAGAGCTGTTTCACAGTCCCCTGAGGAAAAGGAAAGAATTAGGATTAAGGAAAGCAGCCTGTGCAGCCTTTCATTTCTGTTAATGAATGTTACTCAAAGGTAATCTTGTACACACTAAGCTGACACTCAGTGTTTACTGATGGCCCAGTGTACCAGCACCTTGCAGATTCTAATGCTACATGGGGAAGATTAGGGGTTTCTGGTACTCACAACTGCTAAAACCCTGGGAATTTCCCAGGATAAGGGCCACAGAGGTGTCTTCTGTTCTGTTACTGAAGGGGACTTTTGGTCTCCGCCCAAGGGCGGGGTGGGCTGCCAGGACGACCAACCAGTGATCAGAGGGTTCAACTTTCAGTCCCACCCCAACCTCCAGGGAGGGGACAACACCCCCCAGGTTGAATCAATCACCAATGGCCAATGACTTAGTCAATCATGACAATGCAATGAAGCTCATAAAAACCCAAAAGGACTGGGTTCAGAGAGCTTCCAGGTAGCTGACCACCTGGAGGTGCTGGGGGGGATGGCACCTAGAGAGGACTCTGTGCCTTCCCCAGACCTCGCCCTGTGCATCTCCTCATCTGGCTGTTGATTTTTCCCTGAGCAATGTGAGCCACTCCAGCTGACTGGAAGAGCCCAAGGAGGACGGACCCTCCACTGTGCAGCCTGTGGTCAGAAGCACAGGACTGGGGACTGGCCTCTGGGGTGGGGGTGGCGGCGATCGGGTAGGGCTGAGCCCCTCACTTGTGGGGCTGACGTTGTCTCTGGGTGGACAGTGTCACAACTGAGGCGAATTCTGGGCACCCTGTGGTATCTGAGGAGCCCCACCCCCCACCACGCTGGAACCAGCTCTGGGAACTTAGAAGATTCCCTCTTTAACTACCTGCCATTCACCTGCTCACCACCCCCCAACCATGGCCTCTTCCTCCCCTCTGCTCTGGCCTCAGCTGGGCAGCTGGGGCTCCAGGTCTCCAGACCTTACTGGTGGCCCTCCTACCTGACCTCACTGTTGGCCAGCTCCCCCAGGCTCTCCCACTACACAGACACAAAAGTAATCTTCTTGGAGAAAATAACACAAAACCAAGAAACAAGCCAGAATGCTTGTCACCATCACACCAGACTTCAAGACCCCCACTGTCTCTGAGGTAAGGGCCTTCAGTCCAGTCAGCAGGCCCTCCTGCCTCATTTCCCACTGTTTCTGCCTCCACCAGCGTCAGACACCAGCCCCTTCCTGAGCTCCGGCCCTGTAAACGAGCCCCTCACGGGGTGCCCGTCCCTCCTGCCCCAACGGAATAAAGCACAGGGATGAGCTCCCCCTTCCTGTGTGGAGAGAAGTCCAGTTAGAGAGCTGGAAGGGGCACAGCAGCCGTCTAGTGTCGTCTCCAAGGAGCAACAACAAGCGAAGCTTGTGTGTCTACGTCCTCAAGAGCTCCTTGCTGGGGAGAAGGGTCTGGAAACACAGTCCAGGCTTCCAAATCCCAAGTTACTGTACGTTGCCATACACATGCTGGCATTATATTACTAGTTATCAGGGACCCATATTCCTTTTAGTTAAAATATTAACAAGAAGACTTAACTCCAGGCCATCTGTTGTCAGAGACCCTCAAGGCCAGCCACCCGGGACCCTCAGTTGCCATGTTTCCCAGCAGGCCATTCTCCCCTTCCCAGTATGCCCTTCACCCTTTCCTAGCAGTCTGTTCTTCCTTTCCTAGTATGTCTTTCCTGCTTTCTCAGCATGTTGACATTCCTGTAAAAATTAATGAAAAGAAACCTCATTTAAAATGAACTACCACAGCCGGCAGGGGGCGCTCTCAGCCCTACCACTCCTGGTCAATTACAGAACCAACAGGAAGAAAGGCCCTTTGCAGATGGAGGAAGAAGAAGGAAGCAGGAAGCTTTCCTCCTACCCTGCAAGAGCCCAGCCAATGAGAAGCCCCCAACTTAGAACGCCCGGTTTACTCCAGTGGACTTTCAGTTTACAACAGCCCTCCCAACTTGCCACTCTCCTCCTTGGTTTTCCGGGCTTGCTTGGTTATTTGTCCCTATTGGATGAGCTTCTGTCCTCTTTATAAGCAAAGTCCTCAACTGATGCTGGCAGATCCCACAGTGCACACCCAACAAGATTAAAACAGATCCCTCAAAACCTCTCCCCAGAACAAAACCCTCTAAATACAGATGGCCTTCAAGATTACATAATAGATTACAAGGTTCAGGGCCTCATTATCCCCTGCACTAGACCCTGTAGCATCCCCATTTTACCTGTGAGAACAACCAGTGGCTGGGAATGGAGGTCTGTTGAGGACCTGTGAGCAGTAACTAACACTGTTGCCCCTCAGCACCCGATGTTCCCAACCTCCCACGCTACCAGCATTCATTCCATGCAAAACTTTCGCCACAGTGGACCTCTACAGTGCATTTTTAGTATTCCAGTTGATAAGGATAGCCAGGAGTGCCCCAGTGTTTCTCCGAGCATCCTTCTTTTCACAAACCTTAAAAGCCGATTTGGATGATACAAAGCTTTTTGCAGACTCTAGGTTGTGAAAACATGTAGATGATTTGTTTTGCTCCCGCTGCTCAAACCTCTTCACAGGAGACAATATCCACCTGTTAAGACTTTTGCTCTTAAAGAGACAAAGTCTTCAAAGAAAATTTGCAGTTTGCTCAAACTCAGGTCCGATGCTTTGGGCATCTTATCTCAGAACAAGGACGACATCCGGATGCGGATGAAACTCCTCATGACTGCTGAACGCTGCTAGATCACCCTTGGACTCCCCAGGACCATTTACAGGACACCCCACTGCTCATTTTCATGGTTTACTGATGGTTCGTATTTAAAGGAAAAAAATGGTAAACATTGTGCTGGGTCTGCTATTGCAACTCCCTGTGAAGTCATCCAGGCTTCGATGTGTGAAGTGCCAGTGACCTCCGCCCAAAAGGCTGCTGCATGCCCATGCTGGAGCCTGTACCTCAGCCAGGGTAAAGCTGCACGTATTTATACTGACGATCAGTAGGCCTTTGGGGTAGCCCATGGTTTGGGGATGTTAAAGAATCAACAAGTTTTCCTTAGCTCCAATGGGAATAAAATTTAAGATGACTCCTATGTCCAAAATTTATTAGCTGCCATACATTTTTTTTTTTTTTTTTTTTTTTTTGGAGAGTGGGGAGAGGGGCAGAGGAAGAGAATCTTCAAGCAGACTGTGCTAAGCGCAGAGCCCAACATGGGGCTTGATCCCTCCACCCTTAGATCACAACCTGAGCCAAAACCAGGAGTCGGACGCTTAACTGACTGAGCCACCCAGGCGCCCCTAGATGTCACACTTTTGCCAGCAGCTCTGGCTATTATTAAGGTTCTTGGGCATTCAAGACTTGACTCTCTGGAGGCCAAAGGAAACCACATCAGGAGACTGATAGCTAGACCTCTGTCATTTTCCAAAGGGATGTTCTTTCAACTGACAATTTGGAAAAACTGACCAGAGATGCCCTACAATTGGCCCCAGAAAAGAAAGACAATGGTGGAAATCTAACAACTGTGAGTTTGATAAAAAGAAAACTCTGGTTTGGACCAAATAACAATCTGGCCCTATCAGAAATTCCAAAATCCTACTACTTACCACTGTATATGTGTTAAACCACTGTTTTACTGACAAAATGATAGCGTTCATGAACAAACATTGGTGGAGAAATATTAATGAGGCCACAAAAATTGCCCACCTCACTTGTCCCGCCTGTTAAAAGTATAATCCAGAGAAACCTGTTCATACAAATGGATTTCATAAAACTCCCCCATCTCACGGATATGCATGTTTTGGTCACAGTCTGTATGTTTTCTCACTGGACTGAAGTTTTCCCTTGCAAACAGGCCACTGCTTCTTCTGTGACTAAAATTCTGTTAGAAAACATTACCACTACCTGGGAACCCCCTCTCAAACTACACAGTGATCAGGGAGCCCATTTTACCAGGTGGGTGCTTCAGTAAGTCTGTCCTGTTTGGCTGGTTTTCCAGCATTCATTGTGCATACCACTCTCAATCAGGGTTAGTTGAATTCACTAACAGCACTATTAACACTCAATTGTTAAATTGTGTAGAGACCCTTCAACTATCTTGGCCTAAAGCACTACTGCTATTGGTCCTGAATTTCAGATCGACCCACTTGGGAAGGCACAGGCTCTCACCCTCTGAGTTAGTCACAAGACGTTCCAATGCACTTGGCCCCTACCTCCCTGACCCACAGTTGATAAAGGGAGATGCACTTCAATATTGTAAAGGCCTGATTGCCTCTATTAAAAATGACCATGCTTTGGTAGCACAATCTTTCCACAGTGTGCTCCTAGGAGACAACAACTTTAGATCAACCTCGCAGCAACATGGAGATTTTGTCTGTTAGAAAAGATGCCTCCAGAAAGATTCTCTTCATCCTCACCGGAAAGGTTCTTATCAGCTACTGGTCATCAACCTTTGTGCTGCCAAACTACAGGATTCATGGGACACATCTATAGAAAGCAGCAAGCCCTGACTGGCCCTGCACGCCCTCTGGTGACCTAAAGGTACAGATTTCCTGGAATTGAAGCAGATGACATCTGATGAGACTGCTTTCCCCAGATGTCCAGCCCAGGCCTGTGTGCCTTTTCCTCACTGCTGCTGCTTCTCTCTCTTTCGTGGAGAGAGATGCTCTTGTCTGCATTTCTCAAGCCCTTGAGAAAGAGGGAACCTCTCCTGTCTGTGGCCTTTCAGTAACAGCCTCATTACTATTCTGTGACAAAGTCATCTTTCACTTGTTTTTCCTGAAGGCTTAGAAGGTTCAGAATTTACAAAAGTCTTTCTTTCATCTGAATTACTATCCAAATTCATGTGGTCTGAATTCACAACTTTATATGCTGTACTGAGAATGCATCTGGTTCCACACAGTACCTTTGAAATAACAATACTGTTTTAAGACATCTTTGAAGTTTTGCTGTTTTGCAAAGAGTTCACCATCTATTGCTTCCTTTTAATATTTGCACTGGTTCTTTGCAAATGCACTAAGTTAGTTCTTTCAGTGTGCTCTTGAAGTCTCCACCATTCTGCTCTCACGGTTGCTTTAAGTGGAGATTTTAGGAGGCGTACACGACTCTGGGCTTGCTTTCACAGGGAGACCCTTTCTCGCCTACGTCAGAATAAGTGCCAGTAAATATTTCAGTTGGCTACTTTCACACCTGGTTCTGGTCCATCATACAATTTGGCATTATCATGTTACTTACTGTTTTGTATCATTATTTTAAGGTTTGTATTTTGTTACCTCTTCAAACTTTTTAAAAATGATGTACCCAATAAGGAGATGCTCTCTAACTCTTATAACGTCGGAAAGATACAAGTTTTATGCTGGAGTACCTGAGATTTTTCTCTCCTGACCTTCGTTGTTACTCAAATGGGCCCTACATGGTTTGCATCAAGCAGTGCACTTCGCCACCAAAGTAGGACATGACAACATGGAAAAGTCCTTCCTGGCACTGAGGAACAACACCACTAAATATGGAAAATGTGATTTGATCAGTGATGCTTTTAAAGAAAGATCTTTTTTTTTTTTTTTTTTTTTTTAAAAAAGATTTTTTTTATTTATTTGAGAGAGAGAGAATGAGAGACAGAGAGCACGAGAGGGAAGAGGGCAGAAGGAGAAGCAGACCCCCTGCCGAGCAGGGAGCCCGATGTGGGACTCGATCCCGGGACTCCAGGATCATGACCTGAGCCAAAGGCAGTCGCTTAACCAACTGAGCCACCCAGGCGCCCCTTAAAGAAAGATCTTGATCAAGAAGAGGAAATGTGAAACTTAAGGAAACCTCATTTAGAAAATGGAGCCAGGAGGCCAGCAGGGGGCGCGCTCAGCACCACCATGCCGGTCGGTCGCTGACCCAACAGGCAGAGACCCACCATGCAAGTGGACAGTACAGCTGGCTCTGGAACAGGGGTTGAGCTGCACTGTCCATTTACACACTTACACGCAGATTTTTTTTTTTTTTTTTTTTGGATACAGTACTGTAAAGGTGTTTTCTCTTCCCTGTGATTTTACTTTCTTTCCTCTGGTTTGCTTTGTCGTCAGAATCCAGTACAGAATACATATGACATACACAATACGTGTTGACCACCTGTGCTATTGGTAAAGATCCCAGTCTCCAGATTTCTGGGGAGTCCAGTTATATGTGGATTTTTGATCGCATGGGGGGTCAGCATCCCTAGCCTCCAAGTTGTTCAAGGGTCACCTGAGCTATCCCAGCAGGAGGAAGGAAGGGTTCCTCCTCCCCCAGCAACAGCCCAGCCAATGAGCAGCCACCACACTTGCAGCTCCCAGCTTACTCCAATGGACGTTCTGTTTACAACAGCCTATCCGCCCCCACAGAAGCGCCTCCTGTCTGGGATCCTGCAGACTTGCTGTGGTTCTGCTGTAGATGCTTGTCCCAGACTGCAATTCTCTCCTATTCCCGGATAAACCCATTTTTGCTGGTAAAATAACTGGCAGTTTTATATTTAAGGTTACTAGCCCTTTCCCCACAGGTTGTTTGCCCCACGGCCCTTCAGCAGGACCTGCAGGTTGCCTTGCTCACAGAGCTGTGCCCTTCATGGGTCGTTAACATGGCCCTCCCGGCCTGGGCTGTATGTCTGCAGCAGATGTCCCCGACAAGTGTCGGCAGCAGCGGGCTCTGGCCTCCTTCCCTCCAGCTCCCCTCCCACCTCGAATAGGCTGAGGACCTCAAGGGGCCAGCAGCCTACCGCCCCCCCCCCCCGGCCCCCCTCACACCTTCCCCCAGGAGGCCGTTCCCCACATCAAGCCTCTACTCCAGGACCTCCCCCAGTGGCACTTCCCACCCACTGTGAGCCCCATCAGGAAGAACTCCACGGAAGCTGCTTCAGGAACTGTGGCAGGGAGGATGAGGAGCACGTGAGGTACAAGGACACCATGCATGCGTACGGCAGCCTCCAGAAACCGAACAGTGGATCCTAGCAAACAACTTGGAGACAGACAAAGCAGTCGCACTAAGAGCTGAAACCAGGGCCGTGAAGGTTTTCCCGACCTTGACACAGAGCACTGCTGCATGTACTGGGTTGAGTGGTGGCCCCCAAAAGATACATCTACCTGGAAGTTGTAAATGTGACCTTATTTGGAAAAGAGGTCTTGGCAGATGTAATTAAGGATCTCAAGGGGAGACCATTCCAGATTAGGGTGGGCCTAAATCCAAAGACAAGTGTCCTTATGATACAGAAAACAAGAACCAGACACGAGGAGAAGGCCAGGTTAGGACAGAGGTGGAGATGGAGTGATGCATCTACAAGCCAAGGCATGCCGGAGCCACCAGAGGCTGGAAAGCATGGGATTGATGCTCCCTCAGAATGTCAGAAGGAGCCAACCCTGCCCATACCTGGATTTCAGACTTTTTATCTCCTAAACTGCGAGAAATTAAAGTTCTATTGCTTTAAGCCACCGCATCTGTGGTACTTTATTATGGCAGGCTCAGGAAACTATCACACCCCATCAGCTCCCCGGTTCCTGCAGGCATCAGGGATGCTGGCAGGTAGGGGCCTCCTACTCCTTGCCACCAGGGGGAACGAGGCTGTGTTCGAGCTTGTCACCTGCAAGGCCCATGCTGCTCCCATCCCGGACTCACCCTCAGACACATGCAGGGAAAGGCCTGTCCTGAACTGATGGGCAGTGAAGATGGACATTAACTCCAGCAAACATGGCCTCCCCTTTCCTAACCTGAGTGCTCAGGGTCCAGCGATCCAGTCCTCATCACTGCATGAGGCCCTGGTCTGCCTCCCGATCTCACAGGTGCCGGCAGTCAGTGCACCAGATAGCCCAGAATCCAGTGTGATGAGCAAGCACCTGGCGGGGGGACTGTGATCTGGCTGCTGAAGTCAGTAAGTGGCTCTGGCTCGATTTAGAGACTGCCTTTCAATCTGTTCTAGTGGCTTTCATCTCCAAGCCCACTCGCTCCAGAGCAGTGATTTACCTGCCATGTTCGAACTTGAACTCGGTTTGGCTCCACGGTGTACACGTTTTCCTCATGCATGGCTAACACCGGAGATTCACAAAGGAAGGTTCCTAGGATGAGAGAGGGACGTAATGCAGCAGCGGCCCATCTCTTCATAATGCTCAGACAGCATCATGAGGGCTGTGTTTTCTGGCATCCTGTAGATGAAGAGAGCGAGGCCCTGAGGCACAGGGACAGTGTGCAGGCCTGGGGCTGGTGTAGGGACGTGGCCCCAGGCTCCCCGCCCCACTCACGAGCCGCCACCTCTCCCGTGTGACTAGCAGCGGGGCCACGGCGGCGCTGCATCTGTGGTCTGGGGCAGCACAAGTGTTTAGACGGGTGTCTGTTCCTCTTAGAGGGGGCTCTAGAGGCCACAAGCCTTAGTCTCTGTCTCTAGATGGGTTCTTATCTAGCCAGAGATGATCACACACGATAGGAAACACTTCAGCACCTGCTGTGCTGTCCTACGGAGGGGATAAGAAGTTCATCCTTGGCCTGGGGGGTCCACACTGGAGGAGATGACATTAATTATAGGCATAATATAAGGCAGAGCAGGAAAAGTGTGACAAGAAAAGTTTAGGCAATTACGTGTTAGAGGAGAAAAGGAGGGAGGGGAGAGGGGTGACCACCAGTAAAGAAACACCCCCAGGGAGGCGAGAGCTTCTCCGACAAACCCACAGGGGGTAGCCCCCTGGAGCACACAATGACCGGTCCTGTGGGGTCAGCATGGGTGAATGGAAGAACTGTACAGAAGGACTGCTGGCCAAGGGGGCTGTTAGAGTAGGCTGCACGTGACCCCTGGAGCTATCAGGTTCTGGTCCCTGGAACCTGTGAATGCTAGTATATGGCCAAAGTTGGGAAGGTCTTGAAATGGGGAGATTATCCTGGATTATTCAGGTGGGCTCTAAATGCAACCATAGGTGCCCCTATAAGAGGGAGGTAGATTTCAGACAGGAACAAGGTGACAATGGAGGTAGATGCTGGAACGATGCAACCCGGCCAAGGATGGCCAGCAGCCACCCAACACTGATAGAAGCGAGGAACAGACTTCCCAAAGCTCAGGAGGTGGAGCGGCCTGTTGATGCCTTGATTTGGCCCAGGCAACGTGAGTTTGGACTTCTGACCTCTAGAGCTGTGAGGCAGTAAATGTCTGTCTGGTTTGTGGTCACTGATCCAGCAGCCCCCGGCCACTCCCACAGGCATGTGCTGAAGAGTGAAGGTCATGGTGGCTCACTAGGACAGGAGGTGGAGGCTGACGGAGCACCTCTGACGATATGTCCTCAAATTTCCAGACAGAGGCTGGCCTTGGTCAAGATGCCATGGGGCTCACTGCTCTGCCTGGTCTGGAACAAGTTCAGAAGCTGGGTGTGTAGCAACCCCCTTCCCTAGCAAGCACTGTGGTGGTTTATACTCCTTTAGCCTTATTTCCTGGCTGTTTCATTGTCCTGGGCTTCTCAGCCACCTTGACCGGCCTCAGTAGGGTGATGCCCAGTGGCACAGGGCCAGAGAGCACAGGCATGATTGACATAAGCGGCTCCCGGTGGCCCTGTGCCAGCCCCCTGCCCACACCACAGGCACCAACACCCCCCTTAGATGGTCAGAAGATAAAGCAGGGTGTTGTGAGCCCCCTCCTAAGGGACAAGACTCCCACCTGCATTCCGTAACATGGTTCCAGAAGGTTCAAAGACCAGCACCTGTTTTCCATTCCAGACAGCAATGGCATCCTAAAAAGAATCATGGAAATTAAAAAGGAACCTGCCACTTGCACCCCTTACCACCCTGAACGACCCAGACCACTGGCCAGGTCTTTTGTCAACCCCAGGCCACCCTTGTAGTCACCTTGGTGGCGAACACCCCGCTGACGTGCAGGTCTGTGCGCAAGCTGTGTGTCACCCCCGTGGACAGGAAGGACACACTGAGTAAGCTTGGGGACATCTGCACCACGGCCACTTGCTGGTGGAAGTGTGAGGACATGGCCTGCTCGCTGAGGATCACTACGGAGGTGATGTTGTTCACTGCCAGAAGGCTCTTCCGGGAACCCCACTTCATTCCATGCCAGAGACAGAGACAGAAGTGTGAACAAGGAGAAGGGAGGTGTAGGCAGGAAAGTGTGACACACACAAGGACTCACCAACCATTTTCCTAGCACTGCTTCTTCTCATTGTGTAAGCTGATATAAAAACTTATAAGCATAAAATATGTACTTTATTGAAAATTTTAAAATACTGACACCCAAGTTGTAAAGCAATGGGTAGACGCTTATATGTCTGTTCTGACCGGTTGTTAATTTAGAGATGTTTATTTTTTATAAATGAATAGCAAGTTGATATGATGTATTAAATTACCTGGCTCTCCCCTGGTGATGTGAAATACCACTTTCATAATTTCTTATTAAACTTCCAAACCTATCTCAATCTGCTCTCCATTCCACTGATATGTTTATCCATTCCTGAGTAAGCATGTACTGTTTTAATTGCTATAGTTTCGAGATATATTCTGGTTTGTGATACAGAAATGTTCTGTTTCTCTATACAGTCTTTCCTCAGCCATGTGTCCTCCCAGAGGAGTTTATTTTGTTGAATTCTCCCAGAAAAAAAAAAGGTCATTATTTTTACTGGATGTACATGTAATCTGTGCATTTACTTGGGAAGAAATAACACTTATAACAATGAGGCTTCTCTTAAGGAACGTATGTATTTGTTACCATGTACTTGGTTTTTCTTTTACGTCCTTTAGGAAAATTAGTGTGGCTCTTCCTATTACTATAAATCTGAGAAAGTTTTTTTTTTTAACTTTTTTTTTTAAGGTTTTTTATTTATTTGTCAGAGAGAGAGAGAGCACAAGCAGGGGGAGCGGCAGACGGAGGGAGAGGGAGAAGCAGTCTCCCTGCCGAGCAGGGAGCCTGATGCGGGGCTTGATCCCAGGACCCTGGGATCATGACTTGAGCCGAAGGCAGACACTTAACCGACTGAGCCATCCAGGCGTCCCTCAAATCTGAGAAAGTTGTACTTTTTCTGCAGATCTGATAATATTCTATGCTATTTTTAGCCATTTATTTACCCTAATTAAGACAAATAAGATATTTAGATTTTTTAAGATATAATTAAGATATTTAACTAATTCATCCAGAAGCTATTTTTACCTATGGCCTGAGATGAGGATCTAAAGGTAGCCCCCAGAGTGCTCTATGGCGCCCTCAATGATTTACGAGGTACATCTTCCTCTCAAGACTCGTGTAGGGTTAAGTAGATTCTGTCTCAGAGGGCTTGCTCACGGCAGGTCTGAGAGACAGCCTCCAGGACAGCAGGGGAGCAGCCCTGAGGAGGGAACAGGCAGAACTGGAGAAAAGGATGAGGAAACAGCCATCTCGTGCTCTGGAAATTGGGCATGAGGCAAACGAAGCAACACTTATTCAGGAAAATCTGCTAAATTCAGTAAGAACAGCAGCATCTGTGGTACCTGAGCCTCTAGACTCTCTCCCTCCTGCCTCCCAACTCAGTGTGCAGGAGCTCCCTCTTGGTAGGCGCAGCCAAGAGGTTGGCTCCCTGTCCAGTGCCCAGTCAGGCCTACGGCATCTTATTCCCCCAGCTCCACGTTGCAAGGGGAAGGGTCCCTCGGGCTCACGGCATGACTGAGAATGCTGGGACCCCACGCTCTGGCCCCAGCTTGCTCACACTGCACAGGCTCACAGAGCAGGGTGTCATTCCAGAGAGGCGGCCACCATCCCCACTCCCAAGCTCTGGAGCAGTGACTCAGATTGTTTTCCCCAAGGGGAGAGGCAGTCCATAGGAACAGAGAGTTCTGACGGGCTCCCCAAAGGAAGTGACTTCATTTGAAACACAATGTGGGTTAAGTCCAAGCCTAAGGATGTTCTTGAAGAGAGTGGAGGCTTTGTTGGTAAGCATCAAGAGGAGGCTGGAAGCTTCATGAGAACTACAAGCTCAACGGCAGGCCAGACCACTGACCAAAGGGAACTGGGGAAGGGCATACCTAGGAGAAGCCTTCCTGGGTCAAAACAAACCTTAAACACTGAGTTCAAAGACCACATCTGCCCAAATCTGGGACTGGACTGTGGGGCAAGCAATTCCCTGGGTCACTGCAAAAAACAACAGAGCAACCAACCCAGGGGACGTTGACCCGCAGAGGCAGAAAGCTCAACAGATCAGGGAGAGGACAGTCAGGGAGTCCCCATAGCCACTGCTGCCCAAGGGGGACCATCCACATGCCTGAGGTCGGCCCTCCAAGGAGTGATGTCAGAGGCTTCACACGACAAGGGAAAGAGACGCCACTACAGTGGTCCCTCCGGTCACTAAGCAAATAAGCAAACAGCGGCCACAAGCCCTAGAGGTTGAGTGCAGCAAGAGGATCACTATTGCAGGATTGACACAATATTTTATCTAAAATGTCCAGTTTGCAACAAAAAATTCAGAGCCAGGGAAAACAGGAGAGTATGATATACACCCAAGAAGAAAAAGCAAGCCAGAGAAATGGCCCAGAAGGCCGAGATGTCAGATTCCACAGATAAAGTCTTCATAGTAGCCACTATAAACATATTGAAACAATTAAAGGAAATAACACTTAAAGAAGGAAAGGAAGGTGTGATACGTTTCCCCAAATATGGACCACCACCAGCGAGACAGAATTTATAAGATAAAAAAGCACAGGCTCAAGAGAAATGAAATCATATGTCCACAAAGAAACGCGTACTCAAATGTTCACAGCAACAGGGTTCACAAAAGTCCAAATGTGGAAACAACCCAAGCGTCCGTGGACGGATGGAAGGATAACAGAAGGCGCTGGTCCCTGCCCCGGGTGCGGCTCAGCTGCAAAAGCAAGGCGCTGCTGCCACGTGCAGCCACGCGGATGAATCTGGAAAACATGATGCTCAGGGACAGAGACCAGACACAAAAAGCTACAGATTTATGCTTCCATCCCTACAACATGTCCACAACGGGCAAATCCAGAGAGACAGAAAGTAGAGGAGCGCCTGCACAGAGGAGGAGCGGGGAGCAGAGGGACTGCGGACGTGCACACGCTTTGCTTCCGGGTGCTGAAGATGGTCTAAGAGGTATGGTGAGGGGTGCAAAACTGTGAACATGCTAAAAGAAAAACTGGTATGTTACAGATCTCGATAAAGCTGCTCTCAGGGTAGACAGGGACCAGAGATAAAGGGATGGGTACATAGGTAAGACACAGGTGTCCACAATCCCAGACACACAATTCTGAAAGCCCAAAGGCCTTTGGAACTATTTTATTGTTGTTATTTTTATATAGTCTTAAGGTGCATAACTGACAAAAAGTTCAAAGACCATCACTTCCTCCAGTTTTGCAGGGCAGAGGGTGAGAGCGCCCAGCACCCTGGTGGCTCGTACCTTTATCTGTGTGATGTTGCCTTCGAGCTCAGTAGGGGTCTGAAGGGTCCACCTGTCCTTGCCCTCTGCCACTCGGCTGCTCTGGGGGCCTGGCAGCTTTCTCCACATGGCTACTCGCCCCTTATCGGTACCCGCTGCCAAAAGACCTATGGGTAAAAACAAAGTTCACAGGAAGTGAGTTGAAGGAATCTCTTTCCTGACCATGGCTCTCAAACATCCGGGCATCAGCCCTCCGCCCAGTGGCCTCCAGCTCCATAGCTGTTCCCCCCTGGGAAGAGGGTGAGTGTGCATGTGCTGGGGGTGTTGGTGCTGCTTTCCCTCAGTCTCCCACGAGAGCAGGGGCCTGTCTGCCTGGTCAGTGCTGCTTCCCCAGGGCTAGTGTGGCACTTAGCGCTCAGCAGGCACGAAATAAACGGCGCTCTGGCTCATCTCCTGTTTCTCTGTCCTCCACGCATGTATGTGTGTGTGTATATAGGCACATACACATACACAGGTATTTTTAATGTTTCCCACACATTTTCTCGCGGTTTCAGGAGGGAACAGAGGTCAACTCACCCTGTTGAGCAAAGCCCCTGACCTTCATGTGTGCAAGCAAAGCTTTACTGTCACTTTCTTGTTCCCAAGCGATTCTTTCAAGTGACTGACAGTCACCACCAATTCGCCATTCTTTGAAGGGCTGCAGTCATGTCATCATTTTGCAGCCCCCAGAGCGAGGCCCGAGGCCGCTTCCCTCCCTCTCCTGCACCAACCCTGAGAAGTCTCACCTTTGGCTTTACAGTAAGAAACACAATTTATATTCTCAGCTTTTTCGAAACCACACTTCTCCTCTGGACTCAGCACGTAATTCTCTCCGCCTTCTAAATCCCAGAATCTACAATGAAAGGAAGACAGCTGCATTCAGGGGCCATGTCAGTGCACTGCCCTCAGCCCCAAGAGTCCTGCTCAACTGGCAGAGCCCTCAGGAAGCACACACAGCCCCTGGGACTCCGATATGAACGGCCTGCCAGCAACACGTTTACATCTATTCGATGCCTTGTTCATAATCAAAGGGAGCAGGGGGTTCATGTGTGACACCAGCTCACAATGAGGACAAAGGGACTCCAACCACACGCAGTAACATGGGGGACCCCCCCCAACATCACACGGAACTGAAGCAGCTGCACAAGCAAACACAACACACGATTCCACTGACACCAAGCTCAAAAAACCAGGCAAAGAAATTCCACACGCAGCCATCAGGACAGTGAGAAGCCCACCCTGTGAGGGCCGCGTGAGGGTGCCTGGGGTCTGTGGTATGTTGTGCTCTTTGATCTCAGAGCTGGTTATATGGACGTGTCCAATTTGTGGAAGTTCATCATAATCTGTCTGTACCTTACACTCCAATAAGAACATTACTCCAAAGAGACTGAATCTTATCGGCAGTGTGGGCCAGGCTCTTACCTGAGAACGGGTTCCCCTATGGCAGTCACAAGTACACTGCCTTCAATCAATGCGATGTCGGCCCGGTGACCCGTCTTCCCACTCAACTTGACCTGATAACAAGACACATGTAAAAGAAGCATGTTGCTCTTGTGAGTCCGGAGTCTCTGGTGTGCGGTGGCCTGGGGGGGGACGCTCTAGCTGGGCAGGTGCAGGTGTGGACATGTGGGAAGGCAGCCCTGACCCTGCACTGCTGCTCTCTGCTGTGCATTAAGTGGTTGATAATGAGAGCTGCCATGTGCATGACATCTGGTAAGTGCATTTCTAGAGCGACCACCACGCTGAGCCCAGTTCAGGCACGACCACACACTCTTGAGCAGGTGTCATGACCCTATTCTGCAGAAAGCAAACCTGCCCGGGGCCCCCAGCCAGTGAGTGGCTTAAGGGAATCTGAACCCAGGTCCAGGTGACTCAGAGACTCTCTTTTCCACTACTGTGCCAGGGGTATGTAAATGACTGTGTAAACACTGGCTTACAAAAAATCAGCTCCATCATCTACAAGAATATCTTCAGGGAAAGTTCAAATTCTCCGAGGAACACAGATTTCTCTGGTATAAACCAGGGAACTGGAAGGAGAGCAGGGAGGACCAGTCCCTGGTGAGCTGCACACTTGGAATAGCACCCAGCACAGGGGTGCGCCCCACAGCGTCCTCCCGTCAGCGAGAGCCCAGGGCAGAACCGAGAGGCACCTGTATGGAGTTCTCCTGTTTCCCAGCAGCCGCAGCCAAATAGCTGCTGCCCAGGACGGGGACTGATGCACCCTTGCGCAAAACAACCCGTGTACACCCGGGCCAGGGGCAGCCGTGATAGAAGCGAGGACCTGTATCTACACACAGATGAGAAGCAGGATGATGTGCCCGTCCCCCCTGTTTCCATCCTGAAGGTCAAATGAGCTGCTGCAAGGTGAGTGGTTATTCTGAGTCACAGCCGGGTGTACAGGCCGCGAGCTAGCCAGCTGAGGGGGCGCAGCCCTGAGCGAGCCCAGACTCTCCCACCCCCATCTGATGGCACCTGCAAAGCTCCTGGGAAGCAAGTCGTGTAGGTGATACTACTGGACAGCTCTGGTGGCTGTGGTGAAGTCAGGTGAAGCCTGGCCCTGGCCGTGTCCTGCTGCCCACGGTCCCACCTACCTTCATCACTTCCTCGGCTTTACCCTCAGGCCTCACTACATACAGAGACAGCAGCAGGTTCTGCGTGACCACCACCAGGGCCTCCCTTTCCTCGATGTAGAAGAGCGTTTGGACGGAGCTGTCTGTGGAAGCCACCTGCGTGGTCTTGCCTTTCTCATCCACGTAGTGCACCGTCCCTAAGGGCAAAGGGGTCAGTCCGGGCGGCAGTGCACTCACCAGCAGCCACCAGAATCTACTTAGGGATGTTTGCAAAATAAACATCTTTGTTATAAAAATTTACAACTTCTGCACATAACCCCCAGGCCATCTCTGAAATAAGCTTCACCTTCTCAGCACCACTGGCCTGCCCAGCAGCCTTGAGACTTCGTTCACCTTGGTGTGCTCACGTGCCAGGCATGTCCATCAGCCGTACGTGGCGGCCGAGAGCTACAGCCCTGATGCAGCTGCTAGGGCCCTCCTGCAGCCGCTAGGGCCCCCCTGCAGCCGCTTCGGCCCCCCTGCAGCCGCTACGGCCCTCCTGCAGCCGCTACGGCCCTCCTGTAGCCGCTACGGCCCTACTGCAGCCGCCGCTCCCTGTCCCCCCTGTGGCCCACGTGCTGGTGGGCTGGCTTTCCTGCCTGCGCTCTCAACCTCTGCAGGCACTTGTCCTGGCCCAGGGGCCATTTTTCCCCTGCCTGGCCCAGCCTGCCAGCCCTTCCTTGCCCTCCAGGTTCCCTTCGGGCTTCTGCATCCGTGGGGAGTCTCCTGTGAGCGCCCATGAAGCAACTCATTTCTGCTGCTCTCAGGAGCCTCCTCACCCTCCTGGTCTCCTCTCATCTGTTTCCAAGGAATGCTTGACTTCCCATTCAACTGACAGGTTCAAGGTTGTGCAGAGGCCCGTGGTCAGCATGACATGACCACACTGGCACCGCCTCGGCCTCAGCGAGCCTTGGTGGCAGGCCTGGCGACACACTCACACATGCTCACTCAGCTGACATTTCCAGTGAGCACACAGCAGGAGTCTGACTAGACGGGGTAATCTGTCCCCGAAGCCCACAGCTCCTGAATGAGGGACAGGACTGACCCCTCCAGAGCCAGGCTTGTCCCCACTGCACAACCCTGTCTGCTAGGCCTTCTTCCCACACCATCTTCTTGACTCCTTGCTAAGGGGGCCTTGCACTAGCATCTTCTTCCCCACACAGCCCAAGGCTCCGTGCCCACTCCTGTCCCTCGGGACTGCCTCAAAGTCCCCTCCATCAGCTGTCTCTTCACCTCCAAAAACAAACAATATCCCTATTTTAAAAATGACGAAGGCCCCAGCCCCTTCCAGCTGTCCTCTGCTCTCTTCTTCCCATCAAGGCTGAGCTGCGTGGTGGCACGTCCTCCGGAAGCTCACCACCTTCCTGAACCGCATTTCCTTGCTCTCGCGCCTGCAGCAGACACACATGTGAGTGCCTCCCATGAAGGCAAAGCACTCTTCTCCCCCCTTACTTCACACTGCATTTCTCTGCTGTTGCTGGCCTGTCTCCCTGCTTATACTGAGGAGGAGTCAAAGTCCAGACAGTGGACTCAACGCTGGCCACCGGCGGAGGCTGGCTGGTGCTGCAGCCTGGAAGCAAAGCCTGCGCCCATCCTGCCCCGTCGCGCTCCCTCCCCAGAGCTTGGCCAAAGAATTACAGGGAAGATGCTTCCTGCCCCCAGAGCGGACAGCGGAGCGCTGTACCACGCATGCTGCCTGGAGCTGCGCAGGGGAGCAGTCAGGAGGACCGCTGGCTGGTGGAGAGCCTCCTCGCGAGAGCCCGCCAAACACGAGCACAGCCAATTCGTCTCTATCAGGACAAAGTGAGGCCCTCCTCTGAACACTGGGTAAGTAACTGCCGAGAGCAGCGGATGCATCACTCTAAAACCGGCCCACATACAGCCTACTATATTATGCAGAAACATCATCTCTTTAAAATCCTTACCAGAACCCCTAAAATGCTTCAGTGTCCTAGAGTCCCCACCTAAGTTTCTCACCATCCATCAAGCTGACAAAGAATGATAGTCCCTCTTGAGATCCCATTTTCAGGAAACTTCCAAAGCCACTTTTCCTCCAGTTAAACATGTCCAGGGCTCTCTCATCACCGCTCACAGCCGCCTTCGCCAACTGAATGAGGTCCCTTTGAAAGGCAGATATGATGGGAAGTCAGGATTCCTTACAGGAAGATGTTCCTTATAGGAAGGTGTGGTCACTACAGATGTGCCCGGGGCGGGGGGGGGGGGCGGGCAGGCAGCTATGATCCCATCAGGAGGAGCCACATCCCACCCGGCACCAGCCCTTAGGGATGTTGAGATAAGGCCACCACTTAGAGTTCCTACTTACTCGCCAGGAGGGGGGAGCCGGAAGATGCAGTAAGTTAGGGTTTTTCCGTGATCGTGTTTCAGCAGGGGTGTCCCTTGTACTCGACCCCTTTGGTCCAACCTCCACAAGAGCAGGACACCAAGCTGGAAAACCCAATACCATGTGGAGGAGACACATTCTTACCAGTGACCGGTAGAAGGCAAGAGTTATGCTGTGCCACAGAACACAGGCTTACTCCTTTTAAACCAAAGTACAAAACTACTACACGTGCACGGTCAAGTACAAATAATTCAAAAATCTTCCGCAAAGAAACCAGAAGCCTTCCCATGTGCCCTTTGCCCTGGAGACAACAATGGTCACGTGCCCAGCTTTTAAAACAGAATAGATTCAGATTTACAAAAAGTGGCAAGGTCATTCAGAGAAGTCCCATTCTCTACCTCGAGCTTCTCCAATCAGCAGATCGTACTTAGTGTGGGGCAGCTCTCAGAATTAATGAGCCAATACTGACATATTGTATTAACTAGAGTTGTGCTTTATTCACATTTCTTCAGTTCCTCCCTGCCATCTGCTTTCTGTCCCCAGATCCCCTCCAGGAGCCACAGGACATTTGGGCGACACGTCCCCTGAGGCTCCTCTGACTCCCCGGCTTTGAGGACTGGTCAGGGATGCTGTGGAACATCCCTCCACTAGGCCTTGGTTGATGCTCTTCTCATGACTGGACTGGGTTGTGGGTTTGGGGAGAAGGCCACGGAGACCACGCGCCCTCCTCCTCTTTATGGCGCGGCATGTTGGGGTTGGTGCCGTCGACGTGACTCATCTGGCTGCAGCTGCCCCTCCTGTCACCTCCCATCTGTGACCTTGTCCCCTGTGAAGTCCTTCTTCCTCCCCCTCTTGGTCCCATACTGTTTGGAAGGAAGTCACCTCCTCGAGCATGAACCATCTCCATAAATCATTTGGGGTTCCTCAGCACGTGAGATTTGTCTCTTCTCCACCACTGACTTAATTATTAGAAATCATAGGGTTATACCACAATTTATGTCACAGATGTTGACTTTCGACTTCAGGTTACAATCCAGCCCCACTTTGTTTATTTTGATGTTCCAGCTTTGGCCACTGGGAGGTCTTTTGTTAGCTTCTGTGTCCCTCTGACACACCCTGTACTCTGGGTTCTGTGAGCACTTCCTTTCTTTCTGGAACTAAAGAGTCTCTGGGCTCACTGTCCGGCCCTGGTTCTAGAATCAGCTATTTCTCCAAGGAGCCCTGGCTCCCGTTATTGGAGGAAACCCAAAGAAACCAGCATCTGGGTGCCAGGTGTACTATAGGTTCAGTTTTTAACTCATCAAGGTCTCAAACTGAAGGTGCCAACCAGTGCTAGAGGTCACGGTAGGGAGATGGCACCATCAGAACCAGTCCAGGAGGCCTCTGGCCAGGATGTAAGCTATGCTTTGCCAAAGGGCACTACTTTTATCCAAATCCATTTGCAAAGAGGCCCTTTGCTGTGAGGCCCAAGGGTTCCTCAAGGTGTGCCTCCTGCTCAAGGTCAGTAGACACAGGAGCCACACCCTCTCCCTCCTACCCTTCTTTCAATCAGCAGGGTCTCCAATATCCCCGCAGGCAGGCCGAGGAGCACCACTTTATCGTAAACAAGAATGTGGTTTCCAGATACAGATGACCCTTGAACAACTCGGGTCTGAACTGCGTGGATCCGCTTGTATGTGGATTTTTCTTGACAAATACAGTATAATGCTGTAAATGTATTTGCTCTTCCTTATGAGTTTCTTTTTTTTTTTAAAGATTTTATTTGACAGGGGCGCCTGGGTGGCTCAGTTGGTTAAGCGACTGCCTTCGGCTCAGGTCATGATCCTGGAGTCCCTGGATCGAGTCCTGCATCGGGCTCCCTGCTCGGCAGGGAGTCCGCTTCGTCCTCTGACCCTATCCCCTCTCATGTGTTCTCTCTCTCTCATTCTCTCTCTCTCAAATAAATAAAATCTTTAAAAAAAAAAAAAAAAGATTTTATTTGACAGAGAGAGACACAGTGAGAGAAGGAACACAAGCCCGATGTGGGTCTCCATCCCAGGACCCTGGGATCATGACATGAGCCGAAGGCAACGCTTAATGGCTGAGCCACCCAGGCGCCCCCCTTATGAGTTTCTTATTGTTTTCTTTATTCTAACCTACTTCACTGTAAGAACAGTATATAATAAATACAACATACAAAATATGTGTTAATTGACTATATTATTGGGAAAGCTTCTGGTCAACAGTAAGCCATTAGTAGGTAATTTTTGGGGGAGTCAAAGCTATACTCAGAGTTCTGACTGGCAGGAGGTTGATGCCCCTAACCCCCAAGCTGTCCGAGAATCAACTGTACTGTAATGTCGGCCTTACAAAGCAACTTGGAGAGTAAATCTCTTAGAAAAGTTACAGTGAGTCAAATGTGCTCTCCCTCAGGTTTCTGGATAACCAGGGGTTAGAGGAGAGACCAATCCTGAGCTGTCCCATCCCCCTTGTGGCTACTTCATCCAACACAATTTTATACTATCAACCTCAGACAAGTTACCCCCGAAGGCAAGAAATCAGCCCTATGCAAGAGCAAGAGTTTAATGTAATAAGAGATTCTTGAGTAGTGTGTTCTATGTACCACTGTCGAGACATACTATCTCTTCAAATGATGAATCACATGTTAGGATCTACAACATCGTAATTGAAAAGAAGTATATGTTTGGTAACCAAACATATAGGTTTTCACCACTGGTTCATGGCTCACAGGTGCTAAAACCCTAGGAATTTCCCAGGATAAGGGCCACAGAGGTGTCTTCTGTTCTGTTACTGAAGGGGACTTTTGGTCTCCGCCCAAGGGTGGGGTGGGCTGCCAGGACGACCAACCAGTGATCAGAGGGTTCAACTTTCAGTCCCACCCCAACCGCCAGGAAGGGGACAGGGCCCCCCTCCCCTGGTTGAATCAATCACCAATGGCCAATGACTTATTCAATCCTGAGTATGCAATGAAGCTCCATAATAACCCAAAAGGACTGGGTTCAGAGAGCTTCCAGGTAGCTGACCACCTGGAGGTGTTGTGGGGAATGGCGCCTAGAGAGAACTCTGTGCCTTCCCCAGACCTTGCCCTGTGCATCTCCTCATCTGGCTGTTGATTTTTCCCTGAGCAATGTGAGCCACTCCAGCTGACTGGAAGAGCCCAAGGAGGACGGACCCTCCACTGTGCAGCCTGTGGTCAGAAGCACAGGACTGGGGACTGGTCTCTGGGGTGGGGGTGGCGGCGATCGGGTGGGGCTGAGCCCCTCACTTGTGGGGCTGACGCTGTCGCTGGGTGGACGGTATCACAACTGAGGGGAATTGCGGGCACCCTGTGGTATCTGAGGAACCCCACCTGCCAGCATGCTGGAACTGCCTCTGGGAACCTAAAAGAGGATCTCTAATAATTTACACTGAAATTGTCCCGAGCTGGCTCGCCCTGTACTGGGTGTCCTGATGCCCCCACCCAGCTCTGTGAGTGTGCAGGGAAGCGAGACCTGGTCCAGGCAGTATTCCCACCTTCACCAATGGAGTTTCTTCTAATGGACACTTGGGGCAGCATCTGCCCAGTGCCCCTTTTCCAGGGCTCCCCCACCTCCCTGGGCACTGCTGACTGCTGTCCATGTGGTCACTGGGCTCGAGCGGGACTTGGGACAGAGGAGGAGGGGCAGTTGTCCCTGGGTGTATGGGGGGGCTGTGAATGCCTTACTTTCCAGCACCTGGGGTACTGCCTTGTGAATGGAGCGGGGCAGTGGAGAGACATGGCTGTGGCAGAAGGGGCACACTGCAGGGGGATGTGTGTCCACTGGCACCTCATTCTTGGTCTAGACGTCCTGAAGCCAGCTGTCCTCCTGTTCCAGGGACCTTGGGATACTCCAATGGCTTCCGATTAAGTGTCCCTTCTTACTTTAGGTAGTCTGGGATGGTTTCACGGGTAACCAAACCCACCCGAACCAAAACAGTCTCTGGCAAGAGATGGAAGACCCTCAGCCAAGCCTGCTAAGGATGGCTCTAGGTGGTGCAGCACTCCGAGTGCTCGTTCATTCAGTACTTCTTTTCCTGCTTGAGCCCATTATTAAATCAGGATCCGCACCATCTTAGACTTTCTTGGAAGGATCAGGATTTCTCTTCTTAAATATATTGACTCAGAGGGCTTTGACAGCACAAACCTGGGTTTCCTTGCATGCTTGAGGAATCTGCTTTGTTAGCTGTTTCTTAATATAATCAAGATGATGATGAGATTCGATGATCTTGAGTTCTTTTATTCCTACAGAGGATCTGCTGAGTATTCCACAGCAGGGAGAGGGGAAAGATCATGAAGCAACTAGACAGGGCAATGCCATTAGGTGGAAATTGAATTGAAAAACAGAAGAAAAATCTAGGGGTGCCTGGGTGGCTCAGTCGGTTACACATCTGCCTTCGGCTCAGGTCATGATCTCAGGGTCCTGGGATCGAACCCCACATCGGTCTCCCTGCTCGGTGGGGAGTCTGCTTCTCCCTCTCCCTCTGCCTCTCCCCTTGCTTGTGCTCTCTCTCTCTCACCCACTCACTCTCTCTGTATCTCAAATAAATAAATAAAATCTTTAAAAAAAAGAAGGAAAATCTAGAAAAAAGGGGAACAAATCGATACCAAAATGGGCAAGTGATTTGATTAGAAAAGGATATATAATTGGCTCTTCTAAGTAACAGACCCCTTCAATAGCAAGAGAAATGTAAATTAGAACACTTCTGACACGGCACTTTTCTCAGCAAAATTCTGAATGTGGATCCAACTGTCTGTGCGGGACATGCTGGTGTGTTGGTCGGAGCTGGTACTAGCCCCATAGAGGGAGTCTCGGGCACCCACCACTAATGCTCAAGCTCTGGGACCCGGCTGCCCCACGTGCAGGACTTTCACTGATGTCCCCGCGCGTGAAACAACATAAGCACAAAGTTAGCTACCGTACCTCTGTCTGTTTAGCAAAAGATTGGAAACCACCGACGTGCTTATCAGCAAGGGCCAGTGAAGGACATGGTAACAGGCTCAAGTAACGACGCACAGGCTTAGAGAGAAGGAAGGTCATGGTGTATGAATGTGGAGAGACATGCAAGGCAGATGAAAACGTAAAAGCCAGAAACTGTGCAGTGCACGTCGTGTGCTATCACTTTTGTGAAGATGAAGGAGACAACACCCTCCGTGTGGTATTTCCAGCCCAAACCACCTCATCTAAAGGTAACCATGAGGAGATGATCCAACAAGTCTAAACTGAAGGACATTCTGCAAAGTAACCAGTCTGGATTCCTCAAAACGTCGGTGTCACCAAAGACCAAACATAAGTGAAGAAAGAAAAGACAAGACCAGGGACCTGTTAGTGATTAAGGGAAACTAAAGAGAAGGGGTGGAAAAACACAATGTATGGTCCTTGACTGGACTCTACATTAGGACAATATCCACCAAAGACGTGCCAGGACAACTGGAGAAACTGGAAAGTGGCCTACGTCCCAGGTGCCGGTCTCAGCCCAGCCTTCCTGAGTGCAAATGCCATGGTGCAACTGTGTCGAAATCCTTGTCCTTAAAGAGAGCAACGTCCAAGGGTTGAGGGGGGAAGCGTGATGTCTGTGACAAAGTCTCAAATATTCCGGGAAAAATATATATAGAGAGAGAAAGTAGACGTAACAAAACGGTAACAGCTAATGAATTTACATAAACGGTATATAGTGTTCATTAAATTATCCTTTCAAAGCCTCTGAAAGTTTCAAATTTTTCAAAAACTGGAAACTGGGGAAAGAATGCATTCGGATGTGCTGGTTTGTATCTGAAGAAACAGAAGCTTTATGAAGCTTGGGCACTGAGGGTGGGTGGGAGGGGAATGGAGGAGGAGATGGGGTGGGGGTGGAGAGTTGCCATGATATATATATATATATACCTTCTCATATTTATCGGGACTTTGAAACAGGGAAATGTATTACCTGGCACATGTAAAATGAATGAGTACATTGTAAAATTTCTGCCATATGTTTATGAATCGATTTAGACCACAGTTTCCCAACCTGGGAATGGTTAACACTTTAGGATGGATCATTCTCTGCTGTGGGGTCTCTCCTGTGCGTTACAGAATGTTGATCAGTATCTCTGGTCTCCACCTACTAGATGTCAGGACACTGCCCTGTGTCCACCCCACCACCATTCTGACAACAAAAATTGTCTCCAGATTCTGCCAAATGTCCCCTGGGGGCAAAATGACCCTGTGAAGAAGCCCTGAGCTAGACAATGAGGACCAGGGCCTCCCAGGCAATGAAGAAGCGGAATCAATCAGGGAAGCTAATGATTCAGGGGTGCCATTAAAACTATAGTACCTGAAAAAGTCACCCCACCTTTATGAATACAGCTTCCTGAAGAAGTTCACTTAGACAATTACGGACATACCTCTGCCACTGAGTGGGATGGTAGAATGAAATTTGCAAACCTTGCTTCCAGTATGAAACAGAATCTGCCATGACATCCATCAAGATCAACTGAATTCAGCAACCACATATTTCTAAAACTTTGGTCTTTAACAGCCTTCCCAACGTGTATCCCAAAGAGCACTGGCAGGGAAAGGTAGGGATCTGAAATCAGTGTCAGCCAAGTCTGCTTACCCTGTCCCCTGACACAAGGCAGTTCCCGTTGGGGCTCCACTTGAGGACCGTGACGTCGGTGGTGTGTGTCGGGGGGATCGAATGCTGCTCCTTGTCCTGCTTATTAAACACTGTCACTTCTCCAGTCTCCCAGCCAATAGCTAGGATCAGGCGCGCCGGGTGCCAGCACAGGGAAGTGACCCGGAACGACCTCTCCATATGGGTATCGGGCACATGCTCACCCTATAATAGGCAAGAGGTAAATTCCATATTGTGAAGAGAGACAGTATTCTAGGAACTTCTGGCTAATCAATGATACCGAGATCAGCTAGAAGATATAAAGAGCCATTTATTAAAAAAATGTTCTACTTAATTTTCATTAAAACGCCAAGCTTGGGGCGCCTGGGTGGCTCAGTCGTTAAGCGTCTGCCTTCGGCTCGGGTCATGATCCCAGAGTCCTGGGATCGAGCCCCGCATCGGGCTCCCTGCTCGGCGGGAAGTCCGCTTCTCCCTCTCCCACTCCCCCTGCTTGTGTTCCCTCTCTCGCTGTGTCTCTCTCTGTCAAATAAATAAATAAAATCTTTAAAAAAAAAAAAAAAAAAAAAACGCCAAGCTTGCTCTTGGCTGCACTATGAAAACATACAGTTAACACTCAACTGAGCTCGCTGACCAGCTTATCAAGGAGGATGACCTCATACTCACAGCTGCTTGGTTGCTAGCTAGCATTTTAATGGGTTCCAATACAACTTTATTTACAAAAACAAGCAGTGGGCCAAGAGGTCAAATTTGTTGATCCCAAGGTTCTCTAAGTACAGTCTCTGGGGTGACCCCAAGAGCCTTTTCAGGGTCTGCAAGGCCAAAGTTATTTTCAGCCCCCTCTCACCTCCAGACTGTTTCCCAAGAGACTTAGGAGTGAGGAACTCTGCAGAGAGGGGGAGATCAGATAAGGACCCAAGAGCATGCAAATGTCACTATGACCCTAGCTGCTTTGCTGGAGTTGCAGGGGCGACAGTGACACTTCAGAAGGTTGAGGACTGGGAAGAAAATTCTGATTTTCTTTGTGAAGTATGAGGTGTTTCATGCACTGAGGAAGGTGGGGAGTGGGGTGAAGTATGGGAAGTTTGAGGGGTTTCTACAAAGTTCCTGGTACAGGTGGAATTGTGCACCCTGAAAAAGATATGTTTAAGTCCTAGGGTTCCTGGGTGACACAGCCGGTTAAGCGTCTGACTCGGTTTTGGCTCAGGTCGGGATCTCAGGGTCGTGAGATCGTGCCCCGTGTCAGGCTCTGTGCTCAATGGGGTGTCTGCTTGGGATTCTCTCTCCCTTTCCCTCTTTCCCTCCTGCTCATTCTCTCTCTCTCTAAATTAATCTTAAAAAAAGAAAAAACAAAAAAACCAAAACATGTTGAAGTCCTAACCTGGTGCCTGTGATACGGCCTTATTTGGAAATAGAGTCTCTGCAGATGTTCAGCTTAAGAAGAGGTCATTGGAATGGGCCCTAATCTGATGGCTGGCGTCCTTATAAGAAGAGGAAAGAGACACAGACACACAGAGGAGACACATGTGACGACAAATGCAGTGGAGTGATGCAGGTGCAACCGGAGGACTGCCTAGGATTGCCGGAAACCACCAGAAGCCAGGGCAAGGCCCAACACGGGTCCTGCCCCAGAGCCTTCAGAGACAGCGTGGACCTGAGGAGCCCTTATTTCAGACTTCTGGCCTCCAGAACGGTGAGAGGTTACATTTCTGTTTTAAGCCAGCCGGCTTGTTGTAATTTGTTATGGCAGCCACAGGACACCAACAGTTTCCAATGGCCAGTGGGGCCAACAGGAGACTGGCCCAGGATGCACAGATAGCATGGAGGGGCCATTTCTGGTTAGAGGCATGGACTGACTATGGAATCTGTTTTACATCCCTAAATATGTCCCCAAACCTAAGTAGTAGGGCTAAAAGAATTATCCACATCACAGGGCTCTTATAGTACTGGGAATCTGAACCTCAGGAAGAAGTGATACACACACATAAGACACACACATGCACCACATACCACACACATAAGACACACATATGCACCACATACCACACACACCACATACACACACACCACACCACACGACATGCACACACCACATATGTATCGCATACCACACTCACACCACATACTACGCACATCACACACCACACACATACCACACACCACACTCACAGCACACATGACACACACCCCACATACCACATACATATACACACCACACTCACCACACAACATGCACACACCACATACCACACATGTACCGCATACCAC